>NW_028288831.1:4439939-4757078 GCF_059628265.1 Tinamus guttatus
AGCCCCGCTGGGCGCCACGAGAAGGGGGAGACCCTCATCCCGGCGGGATCTGCCCCGTCCTCGGGGCCGGGCACCTCCAGGGGGGTTGGTGGTCGCCTGGGGACCAACGAAGGCGACTTGTGCGCAGAGGGCAGAGCAGGCCCGCGGCCACCCCCTGCTGCGGAGGTGGCCGGGAACGCAGCGGCTCCTGGCACCGCTCCCCTGCGATGACTAACAGGCGCTTCCCCGAAACCCTGTGTCTCGCTGTGGGTGAGGAGCGGGGCCCTTAATGCGCTCCGTTTGGCCCTGGCAGGGAGCAAATGGTGCCAGAGCAGCGGGAAGCGGGATCTGGCACCTCTGAGGCCAGGAGGCCGCTCCGGTGTCTGCGGGACATTTGGTCGGCTGCAGGAGCGCCCTGGGGAAGGGAGGGAGCGAGGTTGTAAAGCAAGGTGATGTGGTGGTGCGCCCGGGTGAGCTTAGGACCCCTGTGCCCAGCCAACGCGCTGCCATCGCGTCCACGTTCCCCCAGCTGGACATGGCAGTGCAGCCGTTCTGGGGTGGGAACTGGAGGGAAAAAGCTCATCTGGATGCCAAATTTGGCCGGATCTGGTGAAAACACTTGAGGGAAACATGCCGTGACCGAGAAGCAGCGGGCTCTGCTCCGAGACCCTGTCGTGCTTCCTCGCACCTCTCACGGGCACGGGGCACACGACAGCAGGGAGGGCACTGGCTGTGAGCATGGGGCAGAACAGCCTGGCGGGACTTGCACTTGGCATTTTTTTGGTGGCGAGGCAACGTCTGAGATGCCCGTGAACAGGATGGATACCCATCCCCAGAACAGGGAGGGCATGGCTAGGGCTGGGAAAGAGGATCCTGGTGGCCAACACTCAGCCTCGTCACCCGTTTCTCACTCTTTCAGCCCCCCTTATTGCCCCAGCTGTGGTGGCCCTGGGGAACATGTCCTCATACAGGGTGAGTGGAAGGATGTGTGGTGAGTCCCGGTGGGATCCCAGCTTGGAGCGCTCTCCTCCTGGTTACGTCTCCCCTGGGCTGCATCCTGCGTGGGGCCAAGCCCCTTGAGCCCTTCGCCACCCATGGGAGCCCGGGAATTGCACCCACTGCCCTGGCATGGGACGCGACCAGGGGGACATCCTTGCGAGCTGCTCTGCGCTTGCTGCTGGCGACTGAAGGGAGAGCTCGGGCAGGGAGACAGCCATGGAAATGTCCCTCACTGGCAGGTGGGGGCCGGACGCCGCTTGGGAGCAGAGCCAGGAAGGAAAGGGAGGAGGGGGGAAATAGCGATTTGTGAGCAGCGCGTTTCAGCCCCAGCGTGTTTCTGGATGGTGACTAGAGCTGAGCTCGGTGCATTGCTGCATTCCCGGCACTAGCCCCGCCGGCCTGCCCGCACCGGTGCGGGATTCGCACGGCCGGGACAAGCGTGGGGCTGCGCCCAGAGCGGTGGCAGCTGCCTTGGAAGGCCGGGAAAGAGAGAGAGAGAGAGAAAGAGAGTGAGACACGTTGCACCTCGGTAATTCCTTGCAAAACCAGTAGTCCCACCCAGTGATTTATGTGCCCTGCTCTGAGAACGGGGGAAGCGGTGGGCGGCACAGGCCACAGCACCGCGGCGGGCACGCGGGGCAGTGCGGAAGCGGCCCCGTTTCCCCTGCTCCGGAGCACGGGAGGGCGAGACGGGAAGGGCCGCGGCCTCCCCGCGCCGCCCGCCTTCCCCCACCGGGAGGCTGTGAGCGGCCGTGCTGGGCCTCGCGCGGGGCCCGCGGCCGCCGTCCCGGGGGCCGGGCACACGGGGAGCCCCAGTCCAGTCCAGCCACCCCCCCGGAGGCCTCCGTGAAGGAGCTGGGGGGACGGATCCGGAGCGGGCGGCGAGGGGGCGTGCCCCCACTTAATTCATTAAAATGTGTCGGAGAGCGTGGGAAAGACGGGAGCTTTTCTTCCCAGCACAGAGCCCCAGCAAAAGGCCGGAGCGCGGGAGCGGGGGGGGGAAGCGCGCGCGAGCTCACGCGGCCTCGGCGCGCCGCGAGCCGCCAGGAAGCACCGAGGCCGCGCCGGGGAGGCCGCGCCGGGGAAGCCTCCTCGCCCGGGGCCGCGGACGTGTCCCGCTGGTCTCCCCAGCAAGGGCAGCGTCTCCTGCAAACCAGCCCCCAAAACGCACCCGCGTCGGGCTGTGGCCCCCGCTCGCAGAAACGCCCCCACGCCAGAAACTGAGGTTTGCAAAAAGAGACCCGGCACTGGCACGCGGGGGCAGCGAGGGCCCGCGCAGCTCCCCCTTGCCCCTGCGGCTGGCGGGAGAGCCACGGCGAGCAAGCCCGGGCAAGCAAATGTGCTGGGGGAGCTGCTGCACCCCGGGGAGCAGAGAGCCCTGGGGACAAAGAGGGGCCTTGGGCATCTCCATCGGCCTGTGCTCCTTCTGGGGGTGCCCGGGGAGGAGCATCCGCACGCGGGACCCCTGTGCTGCAGGTCCCCACAAAGGTTTTTGGAAGCAGCCCATGTGGATTCGGCTGTCACGCTGTGGCTTGGCTTCTCGCCCGCTGCATCGCTGCAGTGCCCCGTCTTATCGGCCTTATCAGTCTCACGCAGCGGAGGGTCTTATCCTGCTGGAAGCCCTTCAGCTCCTCTGATGTCCAGGCTCTGCTTCCAGCCTCCATGTCCAACAGCAGGGAAATGCTGTTCAGGCACAAGGCCACTAGATTGGACACACTGCGGATGGGGAGATGGTCCCGCTTTTGGCGGCTGCCTGGGCACTCCAGCTGTGCTCGCTCCCTGGCCTGGTGGGCCACCCCTTGGGTCTGCCCCGCACAACGTGCCCCCTGCAAACGGCACGTCTGAACCAGGCCACCTCGCTGAACTTCAGCCCCACACTGTCCCCAAGGGCAGTGCCTGACCCCCACGATTTTTCCTTTGTGGTGGCCACAGGGATCTGAGCACGTCAGGCCGCACCGCTTGGCTCTGCAAACTCCATGTGGCCTCTGGGGCTTTGGTGAGCACTCCATGGAAGTGTCCTGGGGCCAAGACAAGGCTTTGGGGGCTGTGACATGGCCGTAACTCCCAGCAGGACACACGCAGCAATGTGTCTGGTAAACGCATAGAAGATCGTTTGCCCGAAAGTCATGCCCCCAGTTTGGCAGGCTTGAAGAGAGCCACCGCACTGTGCCCCAAGGAGGGGACAGGTGACCTGGACCCTCCTCCTCCCCCGACTTTCCATCTGCAACAGGGACTGACCAGTGCTAGTTCAAGCCACAAAGTCACATCAGGGAAAGCTAAGCTGATTTTTTTTTTTTTAGCTGCTCAAATATGCAGCAAGGTTTCCGATCCAGATTACACAAGGAAGGAAGTTTGCTTGGAAGGGGATGGGGATAAGGTGGGGGAGAAGGGAGGGAAGCACATTCCTGGCTGATGAGGAACAATGTTGATATATTCATTTGTAAACTAAAGCTGGCCTGAACTGCAAACACCTTGTCCCCATCAAACTCTGAAGGATATGCAAGAAATACACAAGGCGAGGAGAGGAACTCGGCCGATATCTGATGCAGCATGTTATTTCTCAGGGCTTTGTGGTTCAGGTCATTCCCCCGGCACTGCACAGCCTCGGCCTTAGGCAACGTCCAGGACCAAAGTGCTGCCTCAGGGCTGCCAGGGCTGGTTTTCAGCACGATTGGAGGCAGCTGGTGACTTTTACAGGGCTCAGAAATCCTCTCTGCTCACCTCTGTGCTGCATTTTGTGGGCATGCTGGTGCGCTAGCCCAAAAAAGACTTAGCAAGTGCTCTGAGAGAGCAGGACATTTCAGCAGCAGCAGGAATTTTCTGAGATGTTGCTAAATATTACAAAAAATAAACTTTTTTTCCCCACACAGGCCAGACCCAGGGTTATTTTTTGGATTCAGCAGGACCCTTATTTCACAAGGCAGAAAACTTCAGGGCCCAAAGATTAAGCGAGCAGGATGCCAAGTGCTGAGGGTTTCATGGGGAAACCAGTGAGACCAGAGCTGTTATCCCCACCACTCTGTCTACAGCCAGTTCCTGAATCCAGAGCTAGAAGGTAAGGACTGGTGCATTAAAGTGTTTGGATACCACTGGATATCAAAAGGAGGTGAAGGAGGAGGATTGCAGGTTATGCTGGAGTCCCTGTTGGATGTGTGTGGGTCTTTGCGCTGCTTTAGCGTAGGGTCTCCCTGCGACCGCAGCTCGAAATGCACGGGCAGGGATGGAGCCCAGAGGAGAAGTCCTGGGGCTGAAAGGGTCCTGCCGTGGGCAGCCCTCCCAGCACACGTGTTCCCAGGACGCTCTGGAGAAGCCGCTCTTCGAACACATGATCAAACAGCTCTATAAAAACATGAAGGACTCGTTACTGCCCTAATAAATGTTAAACATTAGTATGGTGCAGACAATGGGATTTATTTTTATTTTTTTAAAAAGTAGCCAGATAGGGAAATGATATTGTAGTCTCATTGAAAAGCTGGTTTAAGTCTCTTTGATGTGTATCCTCCATTGAAAACTGGACAATTTATGATTTCCTGGATGCTGCTCAAGGCCTGTGTGTCTTGGGAGTTTTATGTTGACTCTCTATCACGAGTGATAACCTTGGTGCATTGATTGCACCTCAGTATCACCTCCCTGGGGCAGCAGACAGGGCAAGGAGCTGTGCCTGAGCCTGGGCTGGCACGCTTGGGGCTCAGCCACCACTCCTCATTCCCAAGAGCTCTGAGCTATTCCTTCTGGTGGGCCAGCCTTTGCCCTAGCTGGGCGAGAGAAAACAAGTCCCACTGTAGTTAACCTGCCCCATAGCAGCTGACTAGATGCATCTAGGCTATCCTGTGAGAGCAGGAGAACTTGCCTCCCAAATTCTGGGAGACAGCAAGGTGGTAAACAAGTAGAGGTCCCCAGAAGGTGACCCCTTGTACCTGCAGATGAGAGGAGCATCTCCATTGAAGGGCTCCATCCAAGCTCTGTGGCCACAATCTGTCTCTGGGGATAGGGACAGGGTTTGTGTGACCTGCTGTCCCTCTGACCAACTCTCACTCAACCTCTCTGAGGTGAGAGTAGGTGGTAGACAGGCATGAAATCACAGTTCAGAAATGCCCAGTAAGAAAAGCACAGAAATATCCAGATTTGGCTGAAAATGTTCTACAGAAGGAGAAGGGCTTGGGGGCTGCAGCTGAGGCACCCTCGCTCCAGTCAGGGGATGGGGTTGACTCAGATGTACATATGACTCAAAAGCTTCCCCAAACCTGAATCAGAAAGGTTCATGTCATCCCATGATACCATGGCGGGGGGGAAACATGGCTCACTGTGCAGTCAGGGGAGACGGTGATGCTGAGCAGACATTCCTGCTTCGTTTCATCTCTAGCTCTTGCAGTCCCAGAGTGAAGCTGGAGAGCAGCCCAAGGTGCAGCAGCATGCTGACATGCGTGTGAGTCTGTGCAGGACCTGGGGTGCTCAGCCTGCCCCTGCTTCGACAGTGGGAGTCCAACACCACCCAAAAGAGGCAAGTGTAGAAGTGCTGCTGAGGAACATGCAAGGCTTGACACATGCATCCAAATGGGCTCAGTCTGGCCCTGGGCTGGGGTCAGCTTCTTTCTCCCTCTGCTGCTAAGCAGATCCAAAGCGTTTCTCTGTACAGTTCCCACACATTACTCCACAAAGGAGCGAGAGGGGTATGATTGCCAGCAAAGCCAGAAGCAGGAGGAGGGGGCTCGTGCTGGAAGAGCTGATGATTTTTCAAAGCATTGAGGATGTTGGTATCACAAACAGGAGAGCATAAGGGTTTGCTCAGTGCTGCATTGCTACTAGCTGTGGAATAGGTCATCAGGACCTACAAGGACCACTCAAAAGACTCAAGAGCAGCTCAGCTGCTCAGCTCCAACAGGCTCATGACACAAGAATGCCACCCCTGCAATGCAAAGACTATTCCCTCTGAGCTAGAGAGAGCAAGCAGAGCATCCTCAGGAGCTAGACACGATGCCTGCAGCCATGCAGCAGTGGGTGTCAAAGGTGGACAGGTGAGGGTCCCTGAAGAGTAATCACGTTGGCACATTGTAGCAGGTCTCCTTCCACACAGTCTGGAAACTTAGGGGCTCTGGGACAGGCTCAAAGAAAAACCTCCAGCCAGCCCTGGACAGTGTTTCTGATCCCTTCTGGGATGTTTCTGAGTGAGGAATAGATGAACGTCTGACCAAAAGTGAATGCTTCCAAGCTGGAGACTCTGGTGGACGAGAAGGAAAACGCTGCAGTCAGAACTACAGCAATTGCCGATGGCACACTGAAAGCATGTAGATCCAAACACGTCCATGGAAAGCATGTCCATGTCCGAGCAAGGTCACCGTCTTGTTACAGTCATCTCTGAGACTCAAGCTGGCGAGACCTCAATTGCTCAGGGTGAACACGCTCGCTTTTAACACTGCCATTGGGAACACAGGGCAGACAGTTACTAAACATCTACGCATGATGCACAGAAAGAAAACCTGTTATCAAGGGTGATGTCATTTGCAGAACATTTGGTGCCACAAATTGGAGTTTCTGCAAGTAATAGATGGTCATTTCCTAGCAGACAAATCCTGGATCAATCTAGGATTCAGTACCGGATCTCATCCCAATGGCCAAAGACAGGTTAATCGTGGCCCAAAGACTGGTGGCTAGCACACTATTGGAGTAACAGGTTCTCTGTCTGCAGCCAGACAGTATCACCACCAGCAAAGTGTTTGATCCCTACATATATATATATGTATATTTGGCCTGCACTAGAAAGACAAAAAGTGATTTTCTGCACAAGAAGCTAGGAATGCACATTTAAAGGCACAAGATTAACAAAGCTTGGATTCTTCTCAGAAATCACTGGCTGGCCCCAAACTGTTGTATTGGAAACATGACAAAAATTACCTTGAGGGAAAAAGAGAGAAGGAAATTCCAATTTCAGTTAAGAAATGGGATTAGGAATAGCGTATTAGCACCTAGAGAGAGAGGGAGTGGGGACAGAGAAATGGGAAATGAAACACAGCTCGTGCATACTACATTCAGCAAAAATGTAGACAACTGAGAAAGAAAACTAAAAGATTCAATGCAGAAATGATCACCCCTGAGGGCAGGATCAGAAGAAGGCATTTTAATCCCATTAGGAGAAAGAACTCTCAATATACCATCTTGCTGGAAGTGGAAATGCATTTGCAGGAACTGCATGTGCTGGACCCTGGCACGCATGTTCTGCAAACCTGACCCAGGGCAACAGAAACCTCCAACCAAATGGGAAGATTCCTCCTTCCAGTGACCGGAAAGGAAAATTGGCACTGCAGCAAGGACAGATTGGGGCAGCTCTTGTTTAACAGGACAATTTTCATCTCAGCAAGCCCTGGTCCCTTGCGCCTGCCAGCTGGGAAGAAGCGATGGTCGTTAGAGGAGAGCAGCCTGCAGGGAAGCCAAGGAGCGCTGCAGCTTGGGAAGGCGGCCAGCACCTCCAGTGAGGCAAGGGGCTCACCGGGGCAAGAGATCACACTGGGAACAGGGAATTAGATCCTCGCAGTGGCTCTGTGGGCCCTTGCAGATGTGGCCGTGTCTGATGTATGCCAAATGCGGCCCCGTCTACATCTGTATGGGAATAATCTCAGGATATTCCATTGCCCAGGCTTGGCTGGTGAAGATGCTGTGTAGCAGCCGCTGACGCTGGATGCAGTTGGGTACTGCACGAAGCAAAGCAACGGGAGAGCTCACCATGGATGGCGGGGAACATCCCTCGCCAGTGGCTCTATAGTGGTCCTGGATGGTCTTGCATCCAAATGTGTGCGGGGGAGCCTGCCCTGGGCTGCGGGAACGGCCACTGGGCTCCCCGCAGCGTGGCCGAGGTGAGGACCTGGCCTGCTCCTGCCTCCCCAGGCCATGGAAGTGATGAGGAAGGCGGCTGGAATTCCCTTCCGGAATCACCGAGCCACCGCGCCAGGAAAGGCAGCCAGCACTTCCAGGGAGGAATTCCCCCCGGGGACCTGACTTCCCCCTTCTCTCACCCTCCCGTAGTCAAAGCCTTGGCTGCAGGAAACAAGGTCCCCAAGTCCTCAGTGTGCACGGGCTGAGCCGTGCACTGTGCTCAGCGACGAGGTCTTGAGCTGCAGGGTCATCAAGAAGGCTCTGCTTTTTGGCCCCCAAACATGGTCCTGTGCAAGGGCAGGAAAAGCGCATTTGGGGCCACCCTACAAGCAGCCGGCACGAGGAAGCTGAGCATTGAGCAGGAGTGTGTCCATGACCGGGACAGGACTGGCGGGGACTGCACAGCCCGGCAGCCCCTGCGGTGACGGCGGCTGCACAAACCCCCGCAGGTGCCTCTGGCCAGGGCCCGACTTGCATCCCCGTGAGCCCTGACGGGAAGGAGCCTGGCACAAAGTCAATACCTGGCACAAAGTTTTCTTAACTTGAAGTCTATGCTGAGCCCTAAGGACTCGCTGATGGGGACAGCCTGGCAACCTCGAATCCCTGCCAGCCTCCGCCTTGACTTAGGCGAAGAAAAATGCATTTCGTTCATGCCACAACCACCTTTGCTTTCTCATTTCCTGCCTGTGCCATGATTCATCCCAATGCTGGTGCTTGCTGTGGAATGAAATGCTGTTATTTTACGCTTCCACTTCAAAGGAATTGAGCTCGGCGAGAGCAGATTATGGGCTGCAGTTAGGCCCTTTCCCTCCGCGCGGGAGAAGCAGAGATGTGGCCACACGGCCGCCCTTGCCGCCTGCCACCACTGGTGGCCTCTCAAGCCTCAGGAGGTAGGACAGCTCCTGCCACCCCCAATGTCACCCGCAGTGGTGGCCCCTGCCCATGGGGCATGCGGAGCAGCGGAGGGGACGTGGCAGTGCTTTGCTCTCAGGCTCCAAAAGCATCCTGGCAGCTGGCCACCTTTTAGGCCACGTGGTGCTGTGGTCACAGGTCACCAAATGGCTTGGCCAGGGGAGCCAGGAGCTGTGGATGCTCTGTTCTGGATGAAAGCAGATGGAAGGAGCCCTCGGAACCAGCGTGGCCAGGAGCGCTTGGAGAGCAGAAGCTGCCTGGGCAGGCATTTCACTGGCCCGTAAATGTCACACTTGAGCCAAGAGCCCCTCGGGCCCTGTTAGCAATAACATCAATGCCTGGCAGTTAACCGGGATTAGGGGAGGAATTTTGCAAACACGCCGCCGTTATAGGGTGGAGTGTTTTGAGTCTATCCATGGTCTGAGAGTCACCAGCCAGCAGTGCCCAGAGCTGCAGGACTGACCCAGGAGACTTCTCCACCTCCCCGCAAGGTCTCCGCTGCCATGAAATGGGGCTCTGTCTCCCCCATTTCCATCTCTCCTCCCAGGGTTGCCATAACCTGGGTGACATTCCTGAGAGCTTAATGCTCCTCGGCACTGCCTGGCCTAAAGACATTATGGCAGAAGTCCCTCTGGGAGGCCAACTGGGTTGGAGGGACCCAACAGCTCCTGGGCAATAAAGAAGAGGATTTGTTTCATGAACTCCTCTGGTTTAATGATCTTACGGAGGCCAGGTGGCTCAAGGCTGGTGCATACCACTGCCCCATCAGTGTAAGCATGACAGTCTCCTCCACTATGTACCCCAAACCAAGGTTGTCCCTAGGAGCCCAGCTTGCAACGTGTCACCTCACACCGAAGTCCATGGGTCCAAACTTGCTGAAATGGACGAGGGAGGCAGCATCTGCCGGGCTCCCCCACCCATCCCTCAGCCTTCCCAAGCAGCAAATGACCCCCTCAACTAAGGTCATAGAATTTTTGGTCATCCTCCACGGCGGCAAGAACATCCTTAAACTGCGAGACGACGCGCCCAAAGTGAGAGCCTTCCCAGAACACCTTCCCGCAGCGCGTACAGCAGTAGAAGCAGGTGAGCTCGGCTTTGTCCAGCACCCCGGGCGGGATGGCGGAGACCTGCAGGGCCGTGCCGTCCGCCAGCACCGCGCGCTCCCCGGCGACCCGCGGCTCCTCCATGCTCCAGCAGTCCGGGTTGTGAACGGCCTGGGGTGACTCACGAGCCGCTGCAGCAGCAGCGCCGCTTTGGCTCGGCTTCTCTTCGGACCTTGGCGGGTGGCCTGCAGGGACAGGAGACGGAAAGTAAATCACTGGTGTGATGAGTGGGGTTTGTGCTCAGCACAAGCTCATCCCATGGGAGCAGCTCTTACGCGTGCAACTCCCTGTGGCCCTTGCAGGGAGTACAAGCTCAGCTCTGCCTGGCTCCACAAGGAGCAGAGTCCTATGAATATGGGAGAAGGCGACCACAAGCACCCACGCATTGCCCTGAGCACGGTGTCAAGGCAGGTGCCTCCCCCTCCCCAGCAGCCTGCCCCACTTCTCCCACATTCACACAGCTCTTTTGCTGGCTCTGCGCAGGGGGATGTGGGCGTGAAGTCCCTGTGCAGTCCCCTCCCTGCCACGCAGAGGCAACCTGCATCCATTCCCAGTCAGAGCACTGCCACCAACAACCTGGAGCCGTGTCCCACGCTGGGAGGCGAGGGGTCCCCGTGCCCCCCTCAGCCCGGCCCGGCACTCAGCCTGCTGGGGGCTTCTGCTAGGGCCAACGCGTCCGACTGCCTCGAGCCGACTGGACGCTGCCATCGCAAGCAAAGTGCTGTGGAACCCACGGCATTTTGGGCAGCTCGGTGCGGGTTCTCACTGCTCATGGCACTGTAACTGGGGCCCAATGGATTCCTGGGATCTGGAAGGCGGAAGCTGTGCGCTCCGTTTACTGTCATCCATCAGGAAGTCTGGCAGCAAGTGACACAGGGAGGCAGCCCGCAGTTACTACTCTGGGATGACTCATTTTTGGCAGGGGGAGCGTGTCCTGCCTGGGCATCAGCTAGACAACAAAAGGCATCTTGCATCTTTCCAGCAACATCTCTGAGGCTCTCAACCTGCCCTTGAGGAGGATAAGAGGGAGCTTTGTCAGGCCAGAGCCTTGTGGGAGGGAAATGAACCCAGCAGCTTGTCTGGCTCTTCCAGCCGGATCCCAAAGCCTTCGGGGGCTGTGCTGTGCTGTGAGTTATGGCTGGGGAAGGCGAGGTTGAGGCTGGGGATGTGGAGGTCAGGAGGCAGGGTCAGCAGTGGTCCCCAGAAGCCCACCCACTTGGCCAGGAAGGCCTTGGAGGCTGGAGCCTGCGATTCGACCCTCTAGGGAAGCTTTTCAGGAAAATTCCCAGGATTAGAAACCTCAGGGCCCCAGGCATGCAGTGATGAACCTCTCTACAAAAATCCTACACAGCTGCATGGGGGACACGTAACAGGACTGGATCACCTGCCTCGCTGTATGGCACGGAGCAATCAGGGCCTTGTAAGAGCCATCCTGTCCCCACAGCCCCGCGTGCTGCAGAGTCCCATGTGGAACAGGCTGCAGGATGCTGCCTCACCCCCTCAGATTCACACAAATCACAACCAAAGTCCATGTGCACTGGGGCAGCCCTATAGCCTGCAAGGTCTTGGTTTTGCTGGCTCTGGTCATGCTGCATCCTTGGCTCACAGCACCCAACTCCCACTCCCTTTGCACCTCTCCCTGAGGATACACTGACATTTTCCTTCCCCTTCATGGGAGCAATATGGGCTGATGTTAGACACAAGGAAATGCAAAATCTTTTCATGAGGGAACCTCAGAGCAACAGGAAACCAGCAATGATGGTGGTTCCCAAAGCATCCAAAGCAGTGGGACATGGCCAGCCCCCCATTCCTGGCAGACAAACAACCATGCTCAGTGTCAAAGCTTCAGCTGGAGATATTCTGAGTGACACTGGCCTGCAGGGTTTTGCAGGCAAACAAGCAACCCAACAGCCATGCAGGGTTGGGGACTGCTCACATAAGGTATCAGAAACCAGCTTGGAACCCAGTCCTACTCACTGGCCCTCAGCAAAGGCTGGATTTATCATCACTGAGCTCTGAGCAAGTGTCTCTCAGTAGCCCCCAGCCTTTGGTTGAAGCTCTGAGTCTCTTTGGGGCACTAAAATCCATTCCTGGAGAAAATAACAGTGACCTCAGTTTCTTATTTTTTCCAAATTTTTGCATTTGTTGAAGAATGTGGGTGGTTCCCAGAAGATGCCTGAGCTGCCCGAAGTGGGAGCCCTGCTCCTTTGGAGATTTCTCAGGGTCCCATGCAGGTTCAGGAAAGGGCAGCTCCACAAACTGGAAAAGCTGTAAAGCTTTTGCTCTTGTTGTCAAGGTTGTCTCTTGAGCAAAGCACCAGTCATCTGTGCAAGCCTTAGCTTCAGCAATGCTACGACTCTCCAGCGCTTCTCCTCAAGGCTTTTGCTTGTCAAAGGAGGGTAGTTCTGTGCAGTGCTTGGCTTGGTGTCTTGTTTCCTTCTAATTCATTTTGGCATAGGAGGCAGAGTGCTTTGCTTTAAGAAAAATCTAGTTGACCAAGTGCTTAGAGAGCTACTGCCTGGCTGGTTGTCTTCTCCATCACGGGCTCTGCAAGACTTTGCCTGTCCCTTGCTCAGAGCCTGTTTGTGGCTCATTGGTACTGCCAGATGTAGCACCTGTGTGAAAGTCCTGCTAGCCAGAGGCCCGTTCAGCTGTGCCCTGGGCGGCTCGGTGCTCTGGTGCCTGCACCGGGACTTTCTGGTTGTTGAGCCTTGATGCTTTTGCAGGAACGACTGGTGATTTGGACTTTCTTTGGAACTCTCCATGCATCCACCACGGTGCAGCCCACAGCAGCACTGTCCTCAGGTCTTACTGGTGGGCAAAGCAAACTGGAGACATTCTCATCCTGGGTATGTGTGAAGTCTTTGCAGCCCCCAACCACCCCCTGTCCCCTCCCCTGGTAGGTGGCTCGTGAGAAACCGGCAGGCAGGGAGGAAAAGTTCATCTCTTAAAAGCATAGGGAGAGAAAGGCCGTGATAGTCACCCAGTGTTTTGCCTTTAGGTTGCACCAGCCCCCTCCTAATTGTGGTGCTTCAAAGGGTTGAAAATGCTACATCACTTCAAAGTAACAATTTTTGAATGGGAGCTTGTAAAATTCCTCTCCCCCTGCCCCCCTCCTCTGGCCGGATTCTTTTCAGGGCTTTTGAAGATGCCTCTGCTCCTGTTGCAGCGCGGCTCAAAAGGCTGCTGGGCGCCAGGCGCAGGGTGCCCACCAAGCACAGAGTCTTAAAGGGGTGAAAGAACTCGCTGTGCAAAGGTCAGGTCCTCGGCAGCTCTGCAGAAAAAGGTTTGCTTGGGAAGACCGTGGATGGAATGGAGAAAGGGGGAATTTCTTTAAGGAGGGTCTTTTTCCCTCCCTCTGCTCCACTTCTCCCCTTCTTTCCTCGCGTTCTCCGAGCAGAGCAGACTTGGCCCCATTGTCTGAGCACTAAAACACGGGGTGGCCCCAAGACAGAGCCCACAGTGCCCCATGCTGTCATGAAACAGGGGCCTCTTGCAATACACGGCCCCAAAACCAGGCTTATTTTGCAAATCCAACCAGCCTCAGCCCCCGCACACGCACACCCATGCGCTCGCGTGCCGAGGCCGCTCCTGCAGGGAAGCTCCCACGAGCTGTTCCGGGCATCCTGGCAGGGTCAATCTGCTCTTCCCTGGTGCAGGGGGAAACCAGCCCTCAAGGCAGAGCTGCCACAAAAGCCAGCCCTGGAGCTGCTCCTCCGGCGGTGCTGGCAGCCCGGCTCAGCCCAGAGACGCTCCCCAAGCTCCCAAATCATTCCCTGAGCAAGGGATTCGCAGAGCAATGACCGTGCCCGAGGCGGAGCAAAGGCATGTGTGGGCGTGCGTGTGAGGCCGAGGGAAGACGATGCCATTACCATGTGCCAGAGGGTTTAGAGCTACGGTTTCAAGAGCTGTGTGACCGTTCATGCCAAAGGCTGGATTCCCACTGTATCTCTGGAGGGGAGAAATGAAAGAAATTCCCTAACAAATCAATTAGAAACACCTCTTGGGAACTAATAATCCCATTATAAAACATCTTGAAAATAGAAAGGCCTTTTCCCTCTCCCTCACCTCTCCCCCTCTTGCCTGGGTCACCCGAGGATGACGGAGCCCAACCGGCTCTGTGCTCGGAGCTCTCAGAGGCCGAGACCTGTGGACTTTCCAAGCACCCAGCTGTGTTAGTGCTGCAGAGCTGCATGGGAACCCACGGAAGATCCTCCTCGAGCTCCTTTCCTTAAACCAGAAGCCTTTCTCAGAAAAGCAGAGGGGTCTTCCCACAATGATCTTCCTTCCCTTCCTTTCAAGATGGGATATTACCCTTCTCTCAGCCTCAGCTGACATGGGGCTGCGCGAAGAGAGAGACTTCTCTACTGCTTGACTCCACACCCAGAAACAAGGAATAGCAACATATATTGGTGAGTGGTCTTTTTTTCTGCCAAGATCACCCAGACCAGGTGATGCACTTGTTTCCTCTGAAATAGCCCTGATTCTTGCCCAAGCCATGGCCGTGTGGACCAGCAAACCACAGCTCAGCAATCCACACACCCTGCAAGGTGGGGAGCAGTACTGGGAGTGATCACCTTGCCTTCAGCAATGGGTCACCAGCAAAAGGATGGTGGGACAGACCCACAGCAAATCTGCTCTGCATATCCCATGTGCCCTGTGGCACTGCACAGTTCCTGGTGCCCCCAAACAGGCAGTTCCTTAATCCTGGGGACAAAGAGCCAGCAGTGAGTCCCAAGGTGAGAGCAGTATCCTGACGCCCTACAGCCACAAGACGTCACTTACGTGCCAGTCCTGGGCATGAGCTATAGCAGAGGGGTTTTGATGGGCAATGGGCTCGTCTGGAGAGTCCAGCTCCAGGCTGCTGAAGGGAGAGATGGGAGAGACGGGTGCCCATAAGGTGGGCAGCAGGAATGTGCCTCCCTCCCATGACCAAAGAGAGAATTTGAGGGCTTGGAGGGTCATATTCAAAGTCACTGTGGTGGTGACAACCATGACCCAGATCCCCTACAACCTACACCCCTAACACGGGAGTCCTGGGTCAGCTTTCCTGGACAGCCCGGGGATGCTCTCACGGTGGTATGGAGGGGCATGAGAGAGCCTGAAAAGCCCAGATGGAGTCAGATCAGGAGCTTGAAGCTCTCCTTTCTCACACCACACAGCTCGGGCTTGCCTAGGAACAACCCACCCATAAGTGTGTGGACCCTGGGCAGCCCAGGGGACCTTCCCCTCGGGGTTTCGGTGCCAGCAGTCTTACCGGATAACCTTCCACACAGTCCTGCCCTTAGGCCCCATTTCTAGCACAAGGTCGCTCTGCATCACCCAAGCTGAGGCTTGGGGAACCTCGCGCTCACCCCCTTGGCTTCCCAGTGGGAATGAGAGCCTCTGCCAAGCCCAGAGAGGCGCCTGGATCTGGCAGCGCTTGTGCGAGCCGGGCCCCTTCTCGGGGCCGCGCAGCCGCACCCAGCTGTCAGCGCAAGCCCCGCGCGCTCGCGCGCACGGGAGATTTGTCCATAATTAGGCAATTAAGGATTAGGTGTTTTGGAGAAAGCGCACATCGTAAAGGCTTTGCACAAGTCTGAAAGCAGACCTGGGAGCATTCTTGGAGTACAAAGGTGCATGGGAAACCTTGCCGTGGTGAGAGATCAAGCCCGATAAGAGGAGTTACAAGCCTGAGAAACACACTCGATTGCAGGGCACTGAAGATGCCTGGTTATCTTTTCCTTCTAGATAAGTCAGATAAGCAGAGGACAAAGGACTTGGGATTATGCAACCCGGGCTGTGTTAGCTGGGCCATGTTCTTAAGATGTTCTCCGGCGAGCAGGCGAAGAAGGGAGGATGAGCAAAGCTGCAGGCCAGGTTAAGTTGCTACAATCTCTTTTTGCTTCCCGTTGTGGGAGAAAATCTTGCCCGATCGTGTGCAAGGAGCAATATTTTCTGTTGCTTTGGCATGCGGCTGCCATGCCTCTAGCTCCTTCCTGAGGCACTTTTGGCGTGACACTGATGTCAGCAGGTACATGCACAACCCTGGAAACCCACAGCCCCGAAAATGTCACTTGGTTCACAGCCCCGACGTGTTTTTATTTCATATGAGCAAACAAAATTCTTCTGAATAGGAGGAGTTGGCTGGCCCTGAACCCAGCCATGTGCGGGAGGCATTTCTGGCTAGGGACTAGGGAGGGCAGGGAAGCCCTTGGATCCATCGATGCAGATTCTTGAGGGCCTGTCCCCTTCCCCAGCCGTTAGGGCTGTGTCCCCAGTTATTAGGGGCCTAAGTACTGTAGATGAATGGCTGCAGCTTGCTGGGCAGCCTGCTGGGCAGCTGGGGATGCTAAAG
This sequence comes from Tinamus guttatus, assembly GCF_059628265.1. Lineage (NCBI taxonomy): Eukaryota > Metazoa > Chordata > Aves > Tinamiformes > Tinamidae > Tinamus > Tinamus guttatus. Next base: position 4,456,137 of record NW_028288831.1, read on the forward strand.
AAGTTTGCAGAGCAGATTAAGCTGCTTCAGGAGGTCCCCCGGCCAAGGCATGGGACACACGTGGGTTGCACTGTGAGTGTGAAAGGGACAGTGTGAGGACTGCCTGCCCTGGCCCCCATGGCAGTAAAACCACTCTGATACTCCTGGCAAAGTCAAATGCTGTAAATAAGGAAGGAAGGTGGGAAAAAAATGGAGCTAGTATGAAGGTTTTGGACACAGCATGGCCTCCTGCACCCCAAGGCTGAGGAAGATCCTTGTGTGGTGGAAGGAGCATCAGCCCTGGCTTGCAGTTGCTGCGAAGCTCTCCCAGCTGCCCTCTGCCATCTCGCAGCTCTTCCTCCTGCCTCTCACACCGAGGGTTCACCGGGGCTCAGCCACGGAGCCGTGTGGTGCAACCTCCTGAAGCCAAGGGGAAGGAAGGGAAAGAAACACCGAGTCCCTCCCTGCTGCAGGACAGTGAGTGGGCCACGGGCCACAAGGAAGGGACAAGGTAGCAACACAGCCAGCCTGCCTTGCTGCCATTCCAAGCGGCCTGCCCACCCCACGCCATCCTGCCGGCAGCACGGGGACTTCCCAGAGACCACAGCTGCTCCTCTGAAAGGTCACAGGGCTCCCACAGCTGCAGGGTGCAAAGTTTGAGGAAAACAAAAATAGACTCTGTGGAAGGGGAGAGGACACAGAAAATACTAGAGGTTGCTGGGTTGCTCCTGGGGTGGGAGCAGAGTGCGGAGGTCTGGAGCAAGACTCCCCTATTTCTCCCGGCTCCATCCCCAGCCGTGCAGGTGGATTCAAAGGAATCATCCTGCTGAGTGCAAGGGGCAGGAGGACCCCAGCACCAGCTGAGTTTTCCAGCTGTATCTCTCAGGAGAGACATCCCTGATGTCTTGTGCTTGTCAGTCTCAAATGCCAGCAAGGCCATGTGAGCAACCAGCTGATGGGTGGTCCCCTAAGTCCAGCCCGGTTTGCCCCTGTCTGCCACCCCTCAGGCTCCTCAAGATGTTGTGCTGGACTCTTCGCGCATCTCTGTTGCTGTGCCCGAAGCCTCTGCTTCACTCTAATTTGGAGAGGCAGAGGGAGGCCCTGCCAGCAAAGCAATGCTATGGATGTATCAAAAGCAACAGTTTCTCAAGCCAGTGAAGGCCAAGAGGACCAGTTTGCTCAGACCTGCCATACCTGCACCATGGGTGATGCGGAGCAGGTTTTTAAGGCAGATGATGGTCAATTTCTGACAATTTCTGACACCTCCATCAAAGCCCTCATGCAGGGAAAACATGGCTATATCAGAGAAAATGTTCCTTAAAACCTGGGAAAGTCCAGGTTATTGCACGATGAATAATTTGCCTTTCATCACTTGGAAGCACTGTCATGAAGATGTGGGAGCCAAACTGAGTGGCACTGACTGAGGTTTTGTTGCAATGAACTCCAAAACGTAAGCAACCCTGGGGCTCTGCAGCTACAGGCTGTGACTCCAAGATCACCTGGGGAGCTGCAGACTTATATCAGAGGTTTCTCTGGCAGAAATTGTCCCCTTGCATGGCTGCGTTTGCCTTGCTTTGGCCCTTGGCTCCATTTGCCCCTGCTCACACCCTGCTTGCTTCTTCTGAGTGGCTGGAAGGAGCATTTTCTCCCTAAGGAACTCATTGCTGGACAACCAGCATCATCTGACCAGTCCTGAGGAGTTTAATCCATGCCCAGCGGCATGAGTGAGACAATGTGACCCTAGGAGGGCTTTGCTTTGGGCCAGGTACTCCTTGCCTAGCTGTGGCCATGACTGGATGCACATGAGTTAGTTAACCTATATTTTGTATCTCCACTGCAGCAAAACACTTGTCCCTGTCTGGGTGAGTTCAGTCCTGTTGCAATGTATAAGTTAGTGAGATGCAGCCTAGCCAGGTCCAGAATATGGCAGGGAAGAAACAACGGGAACGAAGTGCTGAGATTTGGGAGGGTGCAGCACCCACCTTGCCTGTCCTCCTGGGAGCTGCTTTGGTGACCCTGTCACTGGGAGACACTGAGACATTTTCTGTCCTTGACCTCTCCATGTCTCAGGACACAAGCTGGTAACATCTCACCCAACCCAGCAGGCACATGACTCCATGTCCTTCCTTTGGGGGAGGCTGCATCTTTCTGTCACATGGGAAGCAGGGCTGGAGGGGGATCCAGGTAGAGGCAGAGGAAGAAGAGGAGCCTTACGGAAACCCAGGCAGCACAGGGGAGTTGCAGATGTGATGTAAAGGGCAGAGAAGAGAGGGGGCACCACAAGAGTGGGGGTGCAGGAGCACAGAGGCGTTGACTGAAAGATGACACGTGAGACATCCCCAGTGCCATCGCCTCCACACCGAGGGGACTGGAGAAACCACTCACAGGGCTGAACAAAAACCACAGTATTTCTATTTCCCATACTCTAAAACTGGCTGAACAGGCCGGGCTGGTCTCTGCGTACATATAAACAGTGAGTGCCCTCCCAGGAGAAACCTCTGGGAGGATGCCCTGGCCTTTTGGAAAGCGCTGGCTCCCAGCTGCCAGCGCCATGGGAAAAGCCACCCTGTCATGTCCCTCCAGCCGCAGAGCCACGCACACATTTCCCAGCAAAGCCGCAGCCTTCCAGGAGCGCTCGGCAGCCAGCGATCCCAAACGATGCTGTGTTGGTCCCACCTAGTGCCTATCACATACAAGGGGAAACTGAGGCACGGAGAGGTCAAGGACATGCTTGGAAGCTGTTGAGAGAAGTTGGGCTCCGGAGTGGCGCAGGCAGCGCGCGCGTCCCCATCCCGGCGTGCCCGGGCGCGCGCACCTCTGTGCGCGTCACTCACCACCGGAACACGGCTCCCTGCCGGAGGGAGCGCGGGAGGGTGAACAGCAGCAGTGCGGAACTAAGAACAAGGAGGCATTTCTCAGCTCACACTCAGTTTCCCAAGCCAGGTAGCGATGGCCTTAGGCTGTCGCTAGGGCCACTGCTGCCATTTCACCTACCAAGAGCATCTGTGGTAGAGGCAATCACGTGCAAAACCCAGCGGAGCTTCTCACGAGGCAGATCAGCTCTTTGCTGTGGGCCTGCCGGGAGGGAGGAGCTGCACCTGGACACACACAAACTTCACCAGGCACAAAGTCACGACGGCAGCAGATCACAGAGAAGCAGGGGCCATTCCCCATCTGAGAGGCTCAGCCTGAGCAGGGAAGGTCCTGTTCTACCCTGGAGACTGGGAGCAGAGCCTGCCCATCTCTCGCCCAAGGTTGGGCTCTCCAAAGAGGGTTAGGAGACCTTGTCCATCTCCTTGTCCATCACTACATGGAGGCATCCTCATCCCATCAGAAAACATTAAGGTGTCACTCCCCGCTCAATAGGTAGGGACAGATTTGCAAGTGTTGAGCACCAGTGTTCATAGCCCTTGTCCTACACTCATCCTGGCCAGGGACTGGGGGAAACCCATGATGCTTTACAACCCATGAACTGCTATCTGGGCCATGCTGCACAGTAGAGCTGGCTGCGGGGCGGTGACTCCAGCCTGGGTGCACCCACCACCGGCACTGGCTCTCTTACTTGCATCGTTGTCCACCACCGCGTGTCTGCTGCCCTCCATCAGCTGCCTCATCCTCTCTTTGGAGACCTTCAGGTACTTGTCGCCGTTGCACGCCTGGTGAAAGAGAGGGGAGTTGGTGAGACGGGGGCCACGCTCCCAGGAGAGCTCTGCACCCATGTGAGCGGCACTGCATGCAGACACTGACACAGGCCTGTCCTACCATGCACAGAAGGGTGGCAGATGGGGAGGAGGCAAAAGCTTTTGGGTTGGCAGGTCCATACTTGGTCACAAAGGCCTCCTTCCCAGAGAGACCCCATTTTTACAGTCTTTAGCCACATCTGGCAGTGGCTCCTTGCCATGAACGCTTGGAGCAGTGCCTGGGACTGGCTCATGCTCTGGGCCTAGAAGCACCTATGGAGGATCCATATGGAAGGATGGGCCAGGCAGAAGGTGACCACTGGGCACAGACTGCCCCAGCACCCTGTGGTGCCCTGGCACACAAGGAGGAACCAGAGGAGGCAGGTGACCCGGCAGACACAGCTCCTGCCCCCAGCTGAACCCTAGGGCAAAGTCGAGCCCAGCCTCTGGTGTAAATGCTCCTGTAAAGAACAATGTTATCAGAGGGGCCTCTTAAAAGCCTATAATAGAGCTATTCATTAGGAGCCCAGAAGTGAGCACAGAAAATTCAGAGGAGCCTTGGGGATTTAGCCCCCTCCCAGCAAGGGAAGCTTTTAGCTTTTCATGCCTGGCAGCCACATTCGAGCACCAGATAAATCCACTGCCCCCTTCCTCCCTGGCCTTTGTCAGCACTTGCGAAGTGCTGCGAAATGCCAGAAACAGAGACTGCCCTGAAGTGCCCCAAAGGATTTGAGCCACAGCTTCAAGACTTGTTCCCTCTCATCTCTGCTGAGATCGCAACGTGAGCCCAGGGGACAAGCTGGGGTCTCAGCTGGTCAAGACCACTCCACTGGGTCCACCTCTTATGTAGCACGAGTAACAGGAAAACACGTTTTCCAAACTGACTTTTGCCCTGGGAAAAGCTCTCCGAGTGGCCTGAGCCCTGCAAGCGCCCTTAGGGAGCCAGTCCTCTCCAAGGGGTTGGCGCCAGGCACAGGGCTCACAAAAACATGGGGCACGGTCAGAGCAAGGTTTCTCCAGCTGAAGTCAGGTGCAGGCAGTAGCCAGATGTGCTCTCCCTGAAGCAGTTGGCACTAATCCTTCCCTGGACAGGGTCTGAACCCGTGCACTGCAGCACGCTCCGCTTCACAGCCTCGCTCTTCTCTTACCCTCCCAGTTTGGGGAAAAAAAAAAAAAAAAGGGAGTGGAAACTACCAGGCAGACTCAAGGCGATTCCCAGGATGTGCTACAACACCTTCAGCTTGTTGTTTGTTTGAAGGGACTGACTTTTTGCTGGCGGAGCATTTTGCACATGCTGCACCCAAAGAAAGCAATGAGACAGGTGCATAACTTTGCCAAGCAGAACAAGTCGCCTGCCTGGGGGTTTGCTTCAGAGCCTTTTGAAACCAGAAAGTCTTTGCATGGCCTGGACGGGCATTGGAGCACCTGCCAGCAGCCCAGGGTCTTTAGCGTATGAGCTGGAATGGTGCTGGGGTCATGGAGACAGGGACAAAGGTGCTCCTTCTTCCCAGCCAGCTGCGGAAGACAGGGAGGTGGCAGGATGACTTGTTTGGAAATGCTCTTGCCGTGACGTTCCTGCTCTTGCTGCTCCTCAAGAGATATTTCTACCTGCAATCCATGAAGCGGCTGCAAAAGCAGTGCACAGTCCCCAGCCTAGGTGTGATTTTGGCCACAGCCACTAAGATGCCAGGGCACCCTGAAGTCTCAATGCAGCAGGGCTGGAGATGAGGGTGCAAGCGAGTCTTGTGGCAGCAAGGCCACCGGGGCCACCAGCCCTTCATGGAACTCCTTGTCCCGGCAGCTCCGCACAGGCGCAGCCATTTCCTCCCTCCATGGAGCGCCATGAGGCCCGAATTCGGCCGAGCCAAACCTCCCTCCTCGCTGCGGCCGCCGAGCGGACGAGCCGGCCTCCAGCTCCCACCGAGGGCTGCCCCACGCCGTCCCGCTGTTTGGCACTAGGAAAGCTGCTCTGCCCTGGAAAAGGGCTCCCAAATCCTGCAGCTTCTCTTGCCTTCCTGCCCTACCTCCACCTGCCAGGACCAGAGGGGGAGGAGGAGGAGGAGCAGGGTTAGCTCCAGGCCGAAGGCCACCGCCTTGGCCATTAGTGAGAAACACCTTGGTCGTATCAGCTCTGGCTTTCACCTTGCCACAGCTCAGGGTGGCCGCAGCTCCTTGGTGCTCAAAGCCTAAATCCGCTGCTCTGACATCGATGGGGAAATGGAGCAGATGGACAGATGCGGATGGACAAGGCAACCCAAATGATCGTGGCTTTGCACCACTTTTAAAGGTAAATTTTATGGGAATTCCCCTCAATTTAACAGCCTCAGGAATCACATACTTGCACACTGCTCCTCGGCACTGTATAGTTTTTGCTTTTTCTCTCTCACACTGTTTCAAACCTCAGCAAATGCTCAGGACACCATGGGCTGATGATGGCCAGGGTCATGCATGGGATCGGGATCTGGGCCACCTCTGTGAGCCCTCTCTTCCCGGGAATGTCCCTCAAACAGAGACCTCCTCCACTTTCACACTGAAAAAGAGGTACCCAGGGGAAGTCAAACTGTGAAACCCCAGGAAAGCAGAAAGGAGATCTTATTTGAGAGAACCTCAATTTTTGGAGGGGCCAGGTCAGCATTTCAAGCAAGAGATGGTTCCTTTAATTTCACTGAGAGTGTGTGTGAGTCCCTTTTAATTTCATGCATGAGGGAGGGCCACATTATAACCTACAGAGGCCAGCCAGCGCCATCTCATCTAGCCTTTTGAGTGCTGAACTGTCTGCAGTAACATAGACTGGAGATACAGCTGTCTCTTTTTGACACATCTGCTGTTTGCCTTTCCTCTCCCTGGCTCTGCTGTGCATGAATTTGGCCACCTTGGGAAGGCCAGCCCCAAATCCCCAACCCTAGGGGCCCTGGGGCTCTGCACGGCAGAGTGGGTCTCTGTGCCCTGTTTTGATTTCAGAGCTCATACGGATGCTGTGAGACAGTCAAAGAGGCTGCTGCCTTCCTCGAGGCGAGCATCCCACATTACACTGGGAAATGAAAGGAGCAAAGAGCACCCTGAGCCACCTGGAGTCCTTATGCGGCTCCTTGTGCAATTCACAGCATTGCAGCACACGGGTGAGCAGGACCGACGGTGGCAGCTTCGCTCCTGACAACACAAGCAGGTCCCAGAGACTCATGCCAAGATCTGGCTGGATTGGTGTCGCTCCTGTCCTCATGGGACAGTGACAAGAGGAGAGCACATCTAGCTAACCTGAGGCAAAGAAAGGGACCAAGGGAGGCTGCAAGCTAGAAAGTAGTTCCTCCAGGTGGGAAAGGTACCCCCCTGTGCCACAGGGACGGCAGCAGGGATGTGGGAGGCATGGACAGGTATGAGGAGGGGGGAAGAGATGGGAAGTTTCCCTTCTCTTGTCTCCTGGGCACGGTTGTGCACTGGACAGATGCTCCAGCTGCAGCCAGAGAGGCTCCAGCCTCCCCAGGCCTCCCTCACAGCCGGGCAGAGCTGGACCCCGCAGGGCCGGTGGCAGCTGCTTCCCCACTCGTGGCTGCATGGACAGCCACAAAACCCACCCGAGAGCCAGGCTCAGTCTCGGCATTTTTAGGCACGATGTCTCCACGCAGAGCTCCCCAGCAGGGGGAACTGGGGCAGCAGATGGGGACAGCGCGATGTCTCCGCAGCATTTGGCAAGAGGTGCCAGGCCTGCTGGACAAGGACTCCTGGGTCCTGTCATTTTCCCAGGTGCCTTAGGCAGATTTCTCGGCTTTTCTGAATTTCAGCATCTTTATAAAATGAAGCAATCTGTTGCCTTGGGGCAAGTTATGCCCTGGCAGCCCACAGAGCACAGAGCATTTCCCTCTCGCTTGGGGCTCCCACATGCTCTGGTTACAAGGCCATAGCGCATGCCACCTCCTCAGCCTCCAGGCCTTTGCCACTGCCAGCTTCCCCAAAGCAGGGGGCAGGGTCAGGGCTAGATAAACCACTTAGCAGCCGAGCCAATTAGCTGTAATAAAAATTGCAATTATTTTTTTAATGCCTTGCCAAAATGACACATTAGAAATCAAGCGGGGCAGCCTGCCACCTGCATAAGGGCGGGCTGGCTGGCTGCTATACTGGGACCCATGGCCTTGGGCTTGGTGCTCTGCTCCTGCCTGGGGACGCGGCTCTGCAGTGAGGTCTTCTCCATCTCGACTTCGCTGCTGTGGGGCTGGAGCTCTTCTGTGGGACTGTGGGTGCATGTGGTTTGCTTCCTGCTTTCCTTAAGGGCAGGGAAGGGGGGGCTCTCAAATGGGAAGGATGGAGTTTTCCTCCTCAGGAAGGCAGCTTTTCCCCAGATCCATCACAGAAGGATTAGCCTGCATGGGGTGAAGCATGTATGGATGTAAAACCCTTCACAATGGGGGGACACCAGTGGGAGCCCCATGGCTCCCTGGGCCACTGGCCAAAGGAGTTGCAGCCACCAAGAGCACCCAAGGGTGCAGCCAGGGCAGAAGCTTCCTGCCTGGACCCGCATAGCAGGGCAGGGGCTCCAGAGTGGCACGAAGCTTCCACACCTGGGCCGAGAGGAGCGAGCTCAGCTGGTGAGGAGCATTGACGGGGCTGCACGGCCCCTGCCCTCCCAGGGGCACTGCCCGGCCCCAGCTGCACTCCCAGCGCTGGGCTCTCCCGGTCCCTCCGTGGGCAGCAGGGAGCAGAGGAGGCCGGGGCAGCGGGAGCCTCTCCTGCCGGGAGCGCACCTCCGAGCAGGAGCCGCGCTCGCTTTCTCACGCTGGGGCAGCCCGTGCCAGCACACGCTTAGTCACCGGTAAATCCCAGACTCGATCTGCCCTCTATGAAACGGATCTTGGCTGCACCCCTGCTGAAGCAATCCCCGTGCTCGGGAGCCATGGCCGCTGCCTTTTCCCACGGCGGCCCTGCTTGCGGCGCCCCGTGTGAATCAGCCCCTCGCCGGGCCGGGGCGCAGGGCGGGCACGCCGGGCGCCCCGCGCGGGCTGGCACCAGGGCTCCTCTCTGCTCCCAGCCCCGCCGTGGCTGCTCCGGCAGAGCCCGCGCTGCGGGCGAGCGCGTGGGCGCTGAGGGGCGCCCGGCCAGCGCCGAGGCTGAGATTATCCCGGGAGCCGGGCGATCGTGTCCCTGGAGAGCCCTTGGCTGGTCCCCCTGCCCCGCTCTGAATGCTGTGTCCTGGGGACGTGGCCTTGGGGTGCTGCCACCACAGTGATGGCCACAGTGCTCTTGTCCCGCTTCCCCGGCCTCCCGGCCTTGCCCAGCCTCTGCTACCTCCCACAAAGGCTCATCCTGCCATGCAACCATGCAAGAGGGATGGCATGGGGATTAGAAGGAGTGATGTCACCTGCACTGAACGGTGACAACAGGGTGAGTCAGGCGAGAGCACATGCCCTGCTTCCTGCCACCAGTGCCCCCATCACGGCTGCCAAGCCACCAGCACAAACCTGCAGCAGCCTCCGAGTTCCCAGGCCCACCAGGACTTGGAAGGTCCCTCCTCTCCTTGCGAGGTAGCCCAAAGGCATCACAGAGCCCTCACGAGCCTTTCCTCACCTGTCCTGCTCAAAGACATGGCAGACAGCCTGGTGGCATTTTTGTTCAGGATGATCCCCCTGATCCTGTCCCTCTGTTCCTTCTGGATGAGGATTTGACAGAGGCAGCACTGGAGATCTGGGCCACAAATGCCCTTCCCCTGGCCCACTTAGGACCTCTGGACAGGAACACACGAACTTCCCAAGACTCCCAAACTAGATGCTTGGACATGGAGTTTCTGGGCCATGTCCACCATTGCTCAGGCCCAAGAACAACCCAGCCCTTTGTTGGGCTCCCATTCCAGCACTAACCCAGAAGCTGAGAAAGAAAACTCAGGACAAACAGCCAACAGGGGCCAAACTTCGGATGATTCAAAGAGGGCCCTGGGGGCTGGTGTGAGATTGGGTGAAGATGCAAGTGTAAAAACTCAGCTGAAGGTCCATAGGCTGGTGTACAATATACATGAAAAATCAGTTGTTCAGACTGGAGCAGTATCACTTTTGGATTTTTTTTTCAGATTTTGATAAACCTGAAAGCTGCACCCCCGAAGTGCTGACACTGAATTATCTTCATCATGCTGAACGTTGCCCAAAAGAGCAGGTAGCCACAAAGGTCCCCTGGATCACAGGGCTTCTTCCATTCCCTCTGCTGACAAACAGCACCGGGCAAACCTTATCTACCAAAACTAACGAGCCACTTTGGCTGTGATTTTATGGGCAAAAATGTACTTCTCCGCCTGGAGAGCTTCCGGCTTAGGAATCCACAACACCCCCAAGCCATCTGTAAAGGACAACGCTGGAGGTGCTGGGAGTGAACTCACTGGGGCAATTCAGGACACCTCATGTCAGGATAATTTCATGGGCGTCTTCTGCTCGCCATATCAGAGGGCCATTCACCAGCCACCTGGGAGATCTCTCTCTTCCTACTCACCGCCTACCCTTTTCCCTTTCTTTCTCTCTAAGATGGATATCATCTGGTGAAAGGGCCACTCCTCCGGATAGAGGTTCCAGCTCTCATTTTGGTTGTGCAACCGCAGTCCTTGAGCATCCAAGAGCTTCTTTCAGGGACATACTGGGACCAGAGAAATCTCTAGAGCAGGGATGCTGGAGCCTCATATTCAGCCATCTCTCTCACCAGAACATGTTGTCTACGTGAAGCCTCCAAGCCCAGGCATTATACATGGTCCGGTTTGCCACCTTGGGACCTCCTGCCCATGACTTAAATATACTCTATGTATAGAGCAGTGGCGAGTCAGGCACTTCAGGCATCCACATCTCCCTTTGGAGAGAGCTGCCACCACCGTGGCTGGGTAAGCAGTAGGCCAGTCTGTTTCCATTCCCATTTGTGCCAAGAACTCCTTTCCTTAGCTAGCTTCTTACCATGCTGCTTATGCTCTGTTACAAATGGTCCAACATCTCTCTGTGTCCTGCAGATCCATCACACACTCAACCAGCAGGACAGATGCAGAGCTGCAATAGTTTTGGAGATGCAGTGGCTTTCAGTGCACACTGCAGACTCCAGTCTCCCAGGGAAACACCAAGAGCCACGATGGGAAATGGACCATGATGTTCCACGCGTCTTCCACCAGACTGGCTGTGCATTGAGTGCCGCTGTTTTTATGACCTTATGAGGTTAAGTAATATCAATGGAAATCTGGGACTGCTGGTGGGTCCCTGGGAACCCATGGGGGCATTTTGGTTCAGGCTCCAGAAAGAGGGTAGGGCTCTGTTTATTGAATCATTAATATCACTTCCCTCAACGCCAGCCAGGTACTCTGAGAGGTCTCTTAGGCAAGTGCTGACCTAGCCCAACCCTGCTAAGCTGGTAAGATGACATGGGATCCCATGCCAGCCTGGTATGGCGTTCCCACTGCTTTCTCTGCTCCTGATTTGCTATTAGTCATCCATTTCTGGAAGGTTTCTCATGCATAATAAAGTGTTTCAATGGTTGCATAAGCCAGCTCTTCTCATCAGGAGTGACCCGCTGGATTTCCCAACGCTTTCCCTAGGCAGCCCTTCCGACTGCCGTGAAATCCGTCGTTAAAACACCAAGTTTTTCTATCCCCCTTGGAGGCAAAAGGTGTGGGAAATCGAACAGATAAGAATGCCTTTAATTAGTATCATTTGCATAAACTCTGGGAAAGGCTCGCCTGACGGCGAGAAGGGCCTCGCTTGTCTGGGAGCACCAAATGAGAAGCACGGGCACCGCAGCGGGCAGATTAGCGGAGCTTGTCTGCTGACGAGATTGGGGAGGTGATAGCGCAAATGTGAGGTCAGCCACGGGGCAGGCGAAAAGTGGCCAGCGCTGAAGGCAGCGCGGGAGGCGATTCCTTTCCAAACACGCCAGCTCCAGCTGCGCTCCGCTGCCGGGCCCCCCTTCGCAGGGCATCTCCCCCTCTCAATTTACACGGGCCATTTTACAGCTGCTTGGAGAGAGGGAAGAGAGGCACGGGATGTGATTTCGGTGCTGCCGGCCCAGTGGGCCTCAGCTGCCCTGCAGATGGAGAGGGCATGGGGAGAGGAGAAGCACAAGCAACTCCCTGGTTAAAACCAAGCTGTATCCTGCTGCTGGAAAGGGCTCTGCATCTGGCAGCAACAGGACCAGGGCTTTTGCCTGCAGTGCCCTCGTGCCAGTGGCCCTGCCCTGAGCGAGGCCAGCTGGGTCATTCACTTCCAAAAGTGGTGGCATCGTGCAGCATGGATCTGGCATTGCCTAGCAGTGGGCAAAAGGGGCACAGCCTCCCTCACACAAGCTCCATGCCGGTATCGCTGCTGAAATGCCATTCTGCTGCTTGCAGTATGCGCTGGCTAATCCCAGCACCTGGAGAGCCCGGGAGCAGCGCAGAGACCACGGGGCAACACAGAGCCACGTGTCCCTGCGCACGCTCCTCCCCTGCACAGGGGCACGCACGCAAGGCCCGCAGCCCCGGCTGAGCGCGCGGGCTCCTTGCAGGCCCCCAGTGCAGCCAGCCTGGCTGTCCCAGCATCCCGACCCCATTCCTGGCGGGAGCAGAGCGGAGCAGGGTCGCACACGTTCGCTCGGATCCGTTTGCCCCGCTCCGCGCGGCCGCTCCGTGCGTGTGCAGCTGCTGAGCACAAACCCCGCGCGCTGCCGCCTCGCCGCGACGCTGCCGCGGGACACCGGAGCAGCAGCGGCACTGAAAGCCCTTTTCACTACCTCAAGGCTTTGCAGTGATGAGAATCTCACCCAGCATTACACCTAAAGCCACATGCAAAGCTGAATTTCCCAGGGGAAAAGAAGAGAAAGATGCTCACCCTGCCACGTCCTCCCCGCGCGCGCCCTCACCCCCTTGGTCCTCCATTTCCTCCAGCTGCATTTCAGCTGTCTCATGTTGCCTCCTGGCCAGCTCAGCTGGGTTCGGAGCAGCGGAGCCCCTCCAGAAAGCTCAAATCTGCACCAGCAACCTTGAGCCAACCTCAGCCGTAGCTGCGAGCCCTGTTTATACAGCACCTAGCACAACGGGGTGCTGCTCCAGGACAGGTTTCTAGGGGTTAGAGCAAGTTTAATAACAAAACCAAACCAGTAATAGCTGCCTCATGGTGCGGTTGCACCTCAGCATCCCCAGAGCCTTCGTTTTCAAGTGAGCTCCATGCCAAGAGCTCCTGGTGGCCCTGGTGGCAGAACGGTCCTCGGGTGAAGCATCCGTCCCCCCCGCCTCCCTGCCTGCCTAAACGCTCCCGCACCGGCTCCTGCAGCCTGACCCCAGCACGCTGCCTTCCTGCCTTTAGAAATAACCTTTCCTGCTTTGTATTTCATAGAATCATAGAATCATAGAATGCTTAGGGTTGGAAGGGACCTCTAGAGATCATCTAGTCCAACCCCCCTGCATACGCAGGGACACCTAAAGCACGTGGCACAGGACTGCATCCAAGCGGGTTTTGAAGATCTCCAGAGAAGGAGACTCCACAACCTCTCTGGGCAGCCTGTTCCAGTGCTCTGTCACCCTCACTGTTAAGAAATTTTTCCTTAAGTTCCTATGGAATTTTTGATGTTTCAGTTTCCGGCCATTTCCTCTAGTCCTATCAGTGGCCACCACTGAAAAGATACCATGACCGTCCTCTGCACTCCCTCCCTTGAGGTATTTATATACACTGATTAGATCCCCTCTCAGCCTTCTCTTCTCCAGGCTGAACAGGCCCAGCTCCCTCAGCCTCTCCTCATAGGGCAGATGTTCCAGGCCCCTGATCATCCTTGTGGCCCTGCGCTGGACTCTCTCCAGCAGCTCCACATCCCTCTTGCCCTTCCCACGTATGCAAGCATGGACCATGCCCCTGTGCTATCCCAAGGGTCGATGCACCTCAGCAGGAGAAGGGTTAACCTTCCCCCTCTGCCATGTAGCTAATTGCTGTTACTCTTAATCAGGCTGGGGTAGAGCTATGGAGTTTTACGTGGCTACATTGAAATCTCCCCCTTTGGTCTGAGATGCTCAGGTTTGATGAGCTCCAAAAAAGCCAACCAAAGAAGCCTGGAGTTCAGTTGCCTGAACTCTAAAAACAGAATGAGTGACCACCTCCAGTCAGCTCCTGTCCGAAAACTTAAACACAAGCAGAGATCGGCTTAAAAACATCAGGCTGGCCTGATCCCCAGACCGCCAGGAACTTTTTCACTTTGACAACAGGAAGAAAAGGCCATGGAGACATCTTCTGACCACAAGAGTCAGAGCCCAGGAAACGGCAAAGGACTGAAGCTTTTCTTTCTGCAAATAAGTCCAGACCATTAGTTGTGCACAGTTGGTCTGTTAGTTACACAATGTAAACTGGCACTGTTGGAAGCAGGGAGTTTCCTGTCTAAATTGCAGGTACCACAAAATCCTAAAGCTGTAACCAAGGTCTCATCCCTGTGCCCGCACCCTCCACTCACATGATGGAACATGCAACTGTATCCGAAGCTCCATGTTTTTCACTTGGTGTTAGACAAGCCTTATGAGATGATTTTTATTACATATTATATCTCCCCTTATTCCCGCTCCTCCTGGTTTCCCCTGGAAGCTGGCCCGGGAGTTGAGGACTTGGGATCTCCTCTGGACAGCTGAGGACACGGGACCATCTGTCTAACAAATGCCAGGGAATTTGTCCCATTGCCTTGAACTAAGCCCTCATACGCACATCTGGCTAAAATCTGTGTCCCAGAAGTGTCTCCACCCAAGGTCCCCTTGCCCTGAGCAGGGGGCTAAGGCCACCCTGGCTCAAGTCCTCCCAGCTCCTTTCTTCCAGGACTGCCCCATGCAGGATTCACTGCAACCTGTCCACCCTCACTCCTCTCCCTGCTGCTTTATGCTCCTCAGTCTCTTCTCAGAGAGCTTCTCAGAGAGGGTCCAGCTCCCCACGACGGTCCCCGAGGCCCGTGTGATCCCTGCTCCCTCCCGCAGCAGAGCCCCTAGGGATGGGCTCCCGGCCAAGAAGGGTGCACATGCGCGGGGCAGGGAGCGAGAGCAGGACGGCTACGGCAGTGGCCGGGCAAGTGGGGCTCATGTTTCAGCTTCTATTTTTATCTGGGAACCAAAGTGTGCACATGGTGCAACCCGGAGGCCCCCGGGGGACGCGCTGCCTCCCCAGCTGCAGGCAGATACCATCTGATCGCTCATTGCTCCGAGCCGGCATGCCAGGGCTCCTGGTAGAGGGCAGCACCTTCGGAGGCACCTGGAGATGCCATGCACTCCTTGCCCCGTCCTCAGGGTGGGCTGGCAGGGCTTGGTGCGTGTGTCCACACTGCGATGTGTCCACACACATCTGTCCACATCTGGGCAGCATTCCTACATCCTCCTGCGCAGCTCCCTCCCTCCATCCACACTGAGACGGGGAA
Source organism: Tinamus guttatus (assembly GCF_059628265.1). NCBI lineage: Eukaryota > Metazoa > Chordata > Aves > Tinamiformes > Tinamidae > Tinamus > Tinamus guttatus. The sequence goes on from NW_028288831.1 coordinate 4,471,154, forward strand.
CACGCTGCTGCAGTCAGCTCACTGGAGATGCCAGCAGGCCACAGAACCCTCACAGTGCCACCGCCACCCATAGCAGGAAGACCCTTTTCAAGCTTGCCCTTAAGTCCATGTTCCTGGATGTTCCTGGAGGTGGCACTGGCCTGACAGTGCCAGTGAAAACACTGGGTGCATTGGAGCTGCACGTGCTCCATCTGGAGAGGTAGAAGGACACTTGTCCTGCAACTGCATTGCTAGAGGAGCCAGGTTGCATTTGATCTGCTGCCACCTGAGCCCAGCTGGCTTCGATCGCTGTCTCAGAGTTATTCAGAATTATTCAGTTTTTCTATACCACAAACTCTCAGTTCAGAAAACCGCATCATTTTTTTTTTTGAGGGTGCTAGTAGTAGGATTGTAGGATGCTACAGACTTTGGAGTTATTATATATATATATATGTACATATATACATATATATGTACATACATATATATATATATATATATATGTATACAAACTTTAGTACCTCAAGTTCCAGGGGTCTGCTTGACTTTCAAGCTCTTCCAGGCAGGGACTGCACTTACTCACGGCAGCACCTGGACTCGTGGGCACCCGAGACAAGAGCAGCTCCCCGGGGTGGGGGCTTCATCTTGGAGCCCCGGAGCGGTGTCAAACCTTCCGGGCTGCTGCAGACAGACCCCAGGGTACAGACGCGGGACCCTTTTCCTCTGCAGGCCCCGCACTGCGGTGCCTGCTGCTTTAATTGGGGCGAGAATAGAAGCCACAGCAGAAAATGTGAATTAAAAAAAAAAAAAAAGCGTGAGAAAGGAAATCTGAGCAAGGCCTGGAGCAATCTACCCAATCCAGCGGAAACAATAGCCCAGGAAGAAAAACCAGTTCCTACACACAAGGTAGAATAGGCTGGGAACGGGCTGGAGGAGGGGCACGGGAAGGCTCGCCTGTGCGCTCCGAGCCTGCCAAACAACACGGGTATTATCGACCTCCCGGCTGCCAAGGGCAATTTGTCCCCCTTTTCCCAGGCGCTCTGGGGACACGGAGATGAGCGGTGTGGGGAACATGCCTGGCTCAGCGGGCGAGTCTCCGTGGCCATGGCTGCCTCCCAGCGTGGATCGGGATGATGGGAGGAGAAGGAGCTGCCTGGTTGGGGTGCCTGGAATAGCGTGTTTGCTGGGAAAACACTAAATCCCGGGTACATCCCTCAGCCAGGCTGGGATGTCACATACTCTAGAGGGAGGGACAGAGCCACACACGACAGCTTTCCTCCAGATGGGATCTGGCAGGGCTTGGCATGCAGGCTGCAATGGACCCAGCCCCCGGGCCCCCAAAGAGCAGCACCTGGGGGGCTCCCAGCAAGGCCGGGTGCTGCCGACAGGCGCCGGCCTGGGAAGAGGAGCTCCCGCCAACACGGCCCGACGTCGCGGAGCGCAGAAGTGAAGCCGGGATATCGTGGAGGCATCGAGTGGTTGGTAAGAGCCAAGCGGGGCCAGCACGGACCTGCCCGAGATGCGGCGCTGCCAACGCGGCCCTTGGGGGAAGCGGCTGTGGACACACCTTTAACCTCCCCAAATTCCAGTGGCTGAGGGCAGCCTGGGATGAGCTGATTGCAAAAAAATCTCCAGGAACCGACACAAATAAATTAAGCAGGCAATTCACGGCCATGACAGTCTCCTGCCTGCAAGCCCGCAGGCTGCACGAGCTCTTTGCCAGCCCGCTTTATGGGTGAAGGTGGTTTTTGCCTTCAGGGCTAAGAATGAGACTCTGTTTCAGGCTACTGCTGTACCTTAGGCTATAAGGCCTCCTGCTGCCTTCGCCCTCGAGGAATCGGGGAGGGAAGGGAGTGAGGAGAGCAGTGAGGACAACCATCCAGAGCCCCCGTCACCCTTGAGGGAGCCAACACTGCTGGGCTCTGGCCAGTACCTTGCTTGGCCACATCTAAGTACAGGATTAGGCCTCTCTGTTGCTTGATAAGCCACTACAGGGACAGCTGGAAACCCCTGCCTGAGCCCTGCTCTGCTCTGCTGCTTGCCCAGCATGAAGGCGAGGATGAAGGAAGGGGTTCACAATCACATCTCTGCAGCCAGAAGGGCCGGATGCTTTCATTTTTGAAGCAGAAACTTAAAATCGGTTTTAAAAAAACCCAAACCAAAGACATCATGTCCTGCACTAATGGCCTGCAGGAACTTCCCTGCACCTGAGAATTTCAATTCCCTCCAGCCCCAGCTCTGCAGACAGCATGTCTGGCCACTGCAAACCTGCCCGCTGTGTCCTGGCCTCCGGCACAGTGGTCTCCACCCCTCGACACTCTGAGGATCCCTCTGGCTCCACTTGGATGAGCCATAAGCTTCTGCCCATCCCATCAGAGCAGGCTTGCCCATTCCACCTGGGATCAGAGCTGGGGGCACCAAGAAGGGCAAGGTCCCCTGCTGATCGCTCTGGTCTGAGTGGTCCTCTTTGCCCTCCACGTCCGTCCTTTCCTGCGGGGATCAGAGGAGGCGAAGGCAGGATGGGCAACCTTGCTCAGAAGCAGAACTCTGCCTGCACCAGGACTTGGCCTCTTGGTGCACTCAAAGAACAGCCAAAGAGAGCTAGGGCAAAGCTGTTCCCAGCACATTTTTCTGCTTTGACACACTTGCAAGCCCACTCAGTGCTACAGCTGGCTTCCTAGCACGCCAAGTTGGCTTTGCAGCCTTCTCCCTCTCAGTGAGCAGCACATGGGGCCTTGGCTTCCTGAAATATCTGGCAGGAAGCTGCAGCAGGACAACTGCGAAGGGCAGACAGAAGTTATCAGTGTAAGTATGGGCATCTTGATGGTCTGAAGCAACACAAACAGAGCAGGCTCAGTGCTTAGCTTGTGTAGGCTCTCAACTTTGCGGATCGGGAGCCTGTAAAAATCAGCTGTGGTGCAACTGCCCAGGGCATTTGTTGAGACAAGTCCTGGACACCCGACATCCAAATCCAGCCTTTAGTTTAATAAAGAAAGAAAGATCCTAGGCTAGAGATAGCCCATTTGCACAGCGTGGGGCCCCTCAGGCAGCCTGCCAGCAGCACGATGAAGGCATGCACTTTGCATGCTGGTTTGCATGTTAACGTCCACAAAATCCAGGCTAGAAAGAAACCGAAGTAGACACAGTCCATCAGCCAGCCGCATGGCCCATAGGCATGCAAGGAGGTGTGAGCCACAGGGCTGCAAAGCTGCCCTCTGCTCCCTGAGCATGACCCCTTCCTCAGTGGGGAGACACTCTGAGATGACGATGCCTCAAGTGCAACACAATCCAAGTGATCAACATCCTCTTTAATGCCAGAATAAAGCTTTGGGAGAGCTTGGGAGGCAGGAGGTCTGCTCTGAGCACCTGGGAGTTTTCTGGATCACCGATGCTATGTTTTACCCTCATGTGTGCTTTGGAGGGTGCCTTGCAGACTGGATGCTTTTCTCCCTCGTGCCACAGCAAACACAGTGAGGGCACCTTTGATTTCCACTCCCATTGCCTTCATGCTGATCATCCCTGCTGCTATCACCCCAGCTCTGATCATCCCCACTCTGATCACCTCCATGCTGAGCACCTTCACTCCAGTCACCCCCACTCCAATCATCTCCATGCTGATCACCTCCATGCTCATCACTTCTCCTGTGCAAACTACTCTAGGTGACCCTGTTTGTGCAGGGTGTTTGGACTAGATGATCTCCAAAGATCCCCTCCAAACTCAACCATTCTGTGATTCTGGGATCACATCCACTCTCATCACTTCCAAATCTGCTGAAAGCAAAACTTTTCTCTGCCTGATGTTTTCCCCTGTGACTTTCTGCCCTTGTAGGAATTTCTAATTAGATTTACTTTAGTTCTTTCACTACTTGTGCTTGTGTTTGCTTAAGGAGACCATATGCTCTCTTGTTCAACAAATATCCACTTGACTTCCCAAAGTCAAGACCATTTCTCTAGACAACCACTCTTTGACCTTGTTATCATTCACAAATAAGTTACTTCTCCCTCAGATCATCTGCTGACTTGCAGATGATCAAGGCAAGCAGCCTAAGATCCCACGGAGAACCTTGGCCAGGGCTGAGGTGACTGCTCGGCCATGTTGGCTCTCCTGAGTGCAGGACTGCTCAAAAAAGCCTTGCCACCAAGAATGGATCCTGTACAGCCTGACCCAGCACGAGGCCCACAAAACTCCTACTTTGCCAAGGAGAGCTCCAGGCACAGCAGCATACGGAGCTGCGGGGCAGCCCCTGGGATGGCTGCAGTGCTCAGACAACTCACATGCTGCTGTTAGAGGTCCATCCCAGCCCATCACTGCCAAGACATGCTGCCTTTCCTGGGTGTGATGGGCTAGCTGGACCAGCCACCAAGCATGGCTGCAGCCTGGGCTCCTGGTAGGCACATCCAAGCGGGACACACGCGCCACTCACCATGTGCCAGACAACAGACCCCCATCAGCCACCACCAGCGTGAAAAAATACAGCTCAGAGGGAGCAAGGCAGCCCTTACTTGTGGAACCCCACCTAAAGGTGCTGCTGACCATAAAGCACAGTTAGTTGCAATGTTTCTTAGCTGCAGGTGTGGAAGGAGCTGGCAGACACCCAGATTGGTACAGCCTGTCCTGGCAGATGTGGCTTCTCGTGGAGAGCAACAAAAGCTCTCATATGCAGCGCCCGCGCTCGCAGCAGCGACCCGGCTGCCGCCGCCTTCCCTGCAGTGCGTGGCAAGAGCTGGGACCATCCCCTGGCCAGCTGGGCTCCACCTTCAGCTCGGGCTCACATCTTGGCCGGCAGCAACATCAGCTGAGGATGCGAGAGCCGGGCAGCCGGTCGGTCTCGGCGGGCAGGAGGGGACGGAGGGGATGCCAGGCAGAGCCAAGACCTCCTGTGCTGGCCTTGCACAGCCCAGCCAGAGCCCAAAGGCAACGTGCCTGTGGGTCCAGCTAACCACAGGCACGACTGGTAAGACGGGATATTAGTGCGATCCTTGAAAGCTTTTTATCCCCTCTTGCTGATTCAAGCTGCAGGGCTGTCCTGACGGCACCGTCCAGGGGTTGGAACGACGTTCAAAGGAACCACGTCCCCCTGCCCTTCACAGGGAGATGTCTCCATGGGTATCTGCCATAAAATGAGCTCGGCAGCAATGAAAACCATCAGTGACATCTCCACTTGTCCCCACGCGCGCATTGTCCCCTTCACCCCAGGCCTCGCACTCGCAAGGAGCTGAGGGTTTGGGCACAGAGCAAACTGCTTGGGGAGACCAGACACCCTGCAAGGACAGTGGGACAAGTTTGGAAAGGAGGGATAAATGTGCAAGAAAAATGAGCATGCAAACCTGCTTGGCAGCAGGAGGGAAGCCCCATGCAGGCTCTGCCTTGCTGGAGCAAAGGAAAGGTGGTTTTCCAGAGGCTGGGGTGGGGAGTAGGAGCAGCAACTGCCGACATTATTTTAAAGTAGGAACCTGTTCTCTCTCTCACGTCATCTCTCAGAGACCCAGGGCCAGGACACTGGCCAGCCACTGCACTGTCCAGGTGGAGGCTCCTCGCCTGAGGTCACCATTTTGCCTGGTGTTGTTTGCCACCAAACTGTCTTTTGGGGCCTTCTCCAGTGACATGGTGCCAGTGCTGCTTTCCATTTCCTCTCCATGGCCAGAAGAAATCCCCAAAGCTCTGTTTGTTCCTGCAAGAGCCACCTTTGGACGGCAAACGTGTGCTGAGTGTGCAGACGCTGCTTCTGCATTGTGGCTGGGAGCACATGGGCCCCTGCAGTCCTGCAGCCTTTCCTGGAGACAGTTTGGACACCATCCCCTCTCACCCAGCATTCAAACCCAATGAAGATTGGGGGAAGACATGGCAGGGAGCCAGAAGTTTCCTTCATTGGGAACTGCAATGGGAGTCCTGGGCAAAAAAAGTGGATTTCTTAGGAAAGAAGGAGGTGCTATGGAAGTCTCAGCATTCCCCTTCTTCTGGTCTCAGCCCAAGTCATGGCACCTAATGTCATGGGAGACCCAAGCCAGTGCAGGGGTGCCTGGCAGAGGATCTGATCCTGCCAGTGGTACCATGCACAAATCAAGCATGAGGCCACTGGGTTTCGGAGCAGAGCACTGGGAGGATGGGGCCGTGCGTGGCTGCATCGGAAGCAAGTCAGGAGCCAGGCAGGGCCTGGTGGCCTCATCCCCGTCACTCCCTGCACTGGGGCCCGTGTTGACCTGCCACTTCCCCCTTGCAGCAGGCTCATCCGTGGGTGTGCAGCCACCAAGCACGTGGCAGTCGTGTGGAGGAAGGGCCTGACCTCAGCTTTGCATACCCAAAGGTGCCCGCATGTCACGGATGCTCTTCTCGGCTTCCCTGCCTTAGGCTTGGCTCTTGGTTCAGGGCTTGAGCACAGGTTTAGGAGAGTAGCTCCTAAACCTGGACTTTCTGATTTGGTGCTGGCAGCAGAAAGGGGCTCTGTGGGGCCTGATCCCAAGCTCTGCTCTTTGAAGCAGCCTCTCCACAGACTTGTGGGTGCAGAGCTGGGGGACTCTCTGGTTGGGAGGGAGCTGGAGGGCAGCAGAGCTCCTGCAACATGAGGCTTCTGTCCTGCCACCTGCACACAGCGCTGCCCTGGGTGGCGGGACAGAGACATGGGGCACAGATGGGAGGAGAAAAATAGGTGTCTTTGCATGCACCACTGGTGAACTGCCTGGTGGGAAAGTGAAATACCCAGCGTTTTTTGCCACTGGCTCCCACCTCATCCCCAGCAGAGCAACAGAATCAGCCGAGATGCCCAAGAAAGCCCCGCTCCCCAGCACAGCTCTGAACCAGCAGCTCCAGCACTGCATTTTCCAGCTTGCCCCTCACTCTGGAGAAAGCAGACACTCCACTGGCTGTCCCAGCCCTCGGGAATGCCTGATCCAGCGGGATGGAGCCTCTCTCCTCCTTGTTTACTCTCCTCTTCCTCACCGGCCTCGGTCTTCCACTTGTGCCCTGGGAGCTGGTCCCATGGTGAGAGCATTATTTACTTACAAAACAGAAGCACGCTTGCTGCGGCATCCTGACGAGAGGCCTGTTCATTTGCCCATTTGAACAGCTGTCTGCAAAGCTCATAAAACTGGTTGAGAGCTTGTGCATGGAGAGAGGAACTGGCAGGGCTGCAGCAGAGAGGAGACAGAGAGTGCCCAGCTCAGGGCTCTGCAGACACATCAGACTCACCCGCTCCACCGTGGGTGCCACCCTCTCTCCTCTATCCTTGTCCCATTTCTGACAAGGCCAGAATTGGGCTAGTTTCTTGTCTATATCTTGTGTATTTTTATTTTACTCTGTCCATTGGTGTCCAACACATTCTGGCTGTCTCCAGGAGGAAAAAATGTGCAAGCATTTCTATGTAATTGAACCTACAGACCTCCAGGAAGGGCACTTTTCCTTGGACCTAGCCCAGATACGGCTCAGCAGTGCTCAGGTGTCCCCTTCCAATGAGGCAGCAGCTACCTGAAAACTGTCCTGAAAGCAGCATCCAAAGGTGGACCCAGGACTCCAGCTGAGGCCTTGCAGATGCTGAACAAGAGTGGGGCCAGAGGAGAGCTTGGCAGAACTCTGCTCCTGCTCATATGTCCTTTGATGTTGACATGCATCACTGATCGCTGCTTTCGGAGTCCAGCAGCTTCAAAGTCCAACGAGTTTTCCAGCCTCCTCGCAGGAGCTTAGTCTAATTGGGGCTTGCAAGGGAACAGTATTTCAGCTGCTCCGAATGGTGGTGGTGATGGAGGATGTAGCTCTGAGCCTGCCTGTTAAGATGCAGGACTCTTCAGACACTCAGTTTTAAGCACATAGGCCATGGATTTGGTACTGAGCATCTCATAAAACGCTCATCTCTGGCAACTGAATACACCAAAGGTAAACAAGCCCAACACTCTTCACTCACTTCTCCACCTGCAACAAGGGGTTTCCACCATCCCACCACCCTGGCCCTGGTCTGCTAACCTCGTTAGACTGCTGTTCTTGTGCAAAAAGCATTATAAGAGCAGGGGAGTGTCTCACAACAGACCTAAAGTGGCAGATATCAAAACCATCGTTTGCCTGCCTTTAAATAAGAGCCAAGTTTATTGCAGATAAAGCATTTCTTGATACAGACCTTCTGGTCTTGGAGGTTCACTGAGTCCACAAGAGTCCTTCCAAATCCCTTGCTGAGGGAAGAGGAGCAGGAGAAAAGGGGTTGGGGAAGAGAGGCAGGAGTGGCAGGATGCTCCTTAAAGCCACTGTCAGAAGAGAGAGAATTGCTGACACGTGGGGATCCTTCCACTTCCTTCTTTGAAAAAAAAATTCTTCTCCAAGGCATTTCCCTGATACTTCCTCTCCCTCAGAGGCAATTTGACCACCCTGCACCTTAGCGAGGGAAGCAGAAGGTGTGGGGAGGGTGTGACCTTCCTCTTGCCATGACCTGCTCATGAAACCCTCTGCCCTTGCCCTGTCAGGTGTCCCACTAGGCTTTAATGCAGACTTGCTGCCTTGTAACTGTTCACTCCCTCACTGCAGCCTGACACAACTCCTGTCCTCTTCTCCCTGGCCTATGAAATCAAGGGTCATGCAGAGCAAAGAAAGATTTCATTTGCAATAACATGATGGCCAATGTAGATCCCCATTGTCCTTCACACTGTCCACAGCCTACATCTCCACTTGCCACATTTCTGAGCAAAGCAACTAGGGACATCAGCTAGGGACACAGGCCACACATCATCCTTTTTGGCCAAGTAGGAAAGTATCAACCTGGTGCAGAAGTACAGTGTACAGTGTAAATGTCCAGAGCCACCTGACTTTGGGTGCTGGCAAAGTTGGCCTGAACACCTCCGTTCTTCTTCCTTTCCTTTTGTGTCTAGTCTGTGAGACCAAGATTGCTTTCAGTTCTCCAGAAATGGTCAGCATGGAGCAAGCCTCAGCCTCTGCTGGTGTTTATCGGTCACTTTTCCCCCAGCAAATGCTGACTTGTGTGCCAACAACAATGCTGCCAAGGGTCTGAACACCCAACCCACCTGTGTACATGCTTTGCAGTGGCTCAGTGGGATACTGCCTGATGAGCAACATCCAGGAGGGATCCCAGGATGGGACCTGACAGTGAATGGACCAGCAACAGAAGGGACCGCAGTGCCAGTTTGGGCTGCTGGTCCTATGACTTGACCAAGAGGTCACCATGCAACTGGCATGTCCTTGTCACCAGAATCACTAACAGTCAGTCCCTCTATGCAATCCTCCAAGGACATCTGAGATGTTCTCTGCTGCAGTTCATCTCCCTCACCATGCTGGGAGCATGCAGAGGTCTGTAAGGAACAGGAGTGGGAACTCCACAGAGGTCCTGCATGGCTCCAGCTACCAACGTCCGAGCAAAAACATAAGTGTCTTCCTGGAGTGTTTGAAAGTCAGGAGTGAGACAGAGGGAAATAATGGGCGAAAGGGAGCAACTCTATACACATAAGACCACGTTCCCCACCCATCCTGCCATCTCTCCAGATATCCCTTGGGAAAGCTGGGGAAAGAAAGCAACTGCACAACATCTTGGCCTGGCCTGCTTCCAACTACTTGTGCTGTGGTCCCTGAAAGTCTTTCCGCTTTCTTGCAGCTCCACCCAGTTAAGAAATTCCTCAGCTTCACAGCTGTATTTAGATTTTTTTTTTTTTGATTTGGCTCTTTTCCAGAACAGGTAAAATCAATCCATTAACAGTGAGAGGGGCCTCTGCGTTCCCGTGACAGGGAGGTATTCCGCTTGGAGAGGCCTTCTCCTGCTGTGGGAGCATGGCTGTCAGCCAAAGAAGCTTTGCAACACAGTTTGTCATCACACACATCATTGAATTCAGATGAGTTTCCCAGGCCAAAGCTGGATGGGCACGTCCATAGGACACATAATGAACAAAAGTGCATGTGCCATGTACTGTCAAAGGACATGCAAACTTGCTGGTAAGCCTTTGGTAGAACATGTGTGGAAAACCCCCATGGAGATTTTAATTGAGGAGCAGGCTGAAGACAAGAACCTTCGGAAGGTCTGTAGTGGCTGCTTTTAGTAGCACAGCTAGTTCTAGACAGGCTGGGCTTCTGCAACATCTCCAGCACAGAGCAGCTCACAGCTCCTGCTTTTGTAGGACACTTCCAAAACCATCCCCAGTAAACTGTTCCAGAAAGAAACCCATGGATGCTGATAACTGGGACCCCAAGAGGAAAGTCCACGGGAGCTGGACTGCTTTGGGGTCTGCCTTGCCAGAGACAATTTTTCCCCCAAGGCTGCAGAAAAGACTTCTATGAACAAGGAGCTTACTAGTATGGCAAAGGACAAAGAAGGTGCATAGCCATTGAGGGGTTTTCATTCCAAGACAACAAGCAATGGCAGCAATTTTATGCAGAATGGAAGCTTTAGCAGGAGTGAGGCGAGCCAACTATCACCAGCAGAATATGGACCTCTGTATAGACGGGGCAAGCTGGAAAGAAGCACAATCAAAACTTGTTTGTTTTCACTCTTTCACCGAAAAATCAGAGCACCATAGGACAAGTGGCTACGAAGCTTTAATTGCACCGCACAAAACAAAACAAAACAAAAAACCCTGCAAGTTGAAAATGCTGATGGGCTTTTTGTGCAGGTTATGTCAGGGGAAGGAAGGTGTGTGCTCCATTCCTTGCATTCCTCCCACAGCCCTCTCAGGATTGCTACCATGCAGCACTTGGGTTAACCGCGGCCAGGAACTGCTGTTGGGCACACAAGGTGCCTGAGGGGATGGAGAACAAGGCCAATAGAAGGTGAGAAACCCAATCCCACAGCCTTACTGACCCAATATGCTGGGCAGGGCTGAAGATCTTAGACCAGTATGGCATGACAGGGGGCAGGACCAAGGTCTGAATGCCAGCGGGTCTGTCTTAGGTCTCTGATCTAGTCAAGCAGCTCCCACACTCTTCAGAAACATGTGGATGAGGTCGTTTCCCAGGCTATATGCTATCTCCAAGAGCTTTCCCAGCATCAGCTGGACACCAGGGTGCTGCTGAGCCCACGGCCAATGCATCGGGCCCTTGCAGCCAGCCAGCACAAGGAAGGCCAGGGGAATATGCCAGCTGGCCTAGCCGTGCCCAAAGCTATCACCTATTTTGCTTCTTTGATGGCCTATCTGTGGCTACATGACTTGGGGAAAACTCACTGGCCACACATTGGGAATAGCATCAGAGGAGGATACGTTTCCTCTCCAGAGGCACCAACCTGGAAAGCAGGAGCTGCCAGGAGGTAGCCCAGCAGCCGGGCGCAGAGCTGGGCTGCCGGTTGACTCGCTCCCGGCCCCTGTGTGGCCTCTTCATGGAGGATTTTCCACTCTTTGGTGTTTCTCTGCGCTCCCTCCACGCTGCTCTGCAGCAGCTCCCGACGCGGGGCAAGGGGCACTCGCCAGCCCCGCACGCAGCAGAGCTGGCTCCCTCCTGGGCACATGCACGAGGGCACCGCGCCAGCAGCTAATGGGAAAGTTCAGGGTCGGGGCGAGCCGCAGGGAGAGGCACATAAAGGGCTCATTGTGCAGCAAGTCTCTCTCAGCTGTATTCATACAGGGCTAGCAGTTAAAAAACAAAACACAGCCCAGAAATATGACAAGACACCTTTTTCCCAGGCTGCTGTTAAACTCTAATTAAACATTTCAGCACACTCAAGCAAGGGAATGTCTGCTTCTCAGGACCAGGCTATTCCAGTTGGAAAACATCTCTGGTGGAAACAGGCTTGCACGGGGCGACCCAGAAAGATGCCCCTCTAGTGCAGGGATGATGCAGGAGTGCACACATCAGGGTCCTGCACTTCAGAGCCTGGGACCACTTGTTTCTCAGCTTTGCAGAGTGCCGGGAGCAGGGAGGGAGCCCTGAGTTAGCAGCCCCAGCATGGGCTGCGCAGCCAAGAGCACCGCAGGTAGCGCCACGGCCAGCAGCCACTGCTCCTGGGACTTGTCCCTCTCCCTCCAGGAACCTGCCAGGCAGCTCCCACACATGTGTCCTCACCCCATCTCCCCGCTGTGCAGCTGGAAGGACTCCCGGCACCCACCACGTTAGCACTGAACAGAGGAGAGCCCAGAGAAGAGGTGCTGACTGCGTGTGTCAGCCAGGGCTCAGCCTGGGTGCAGGCAGTGCCGTGCGTGTCCCCTCGGCGCTCTGCACAGCCTGCAGCCTTACTCAGGCTCCTACCAGCCCCCATGCATCTCTTCTCTTCTGAGTCAGGCCAGTCCAAACAGCTACGCTTGGTGCACAGGTCAGCCAGGCAGTAGCTGCTCAAGGTCAGCCTTGAATCCAGTTTTTAAGATCTTAAGTTGCCTATCGAGAAAGAAGGACAGTGACTCTGCCTTGCCTGCATGTGTCTGTGCAACACCTCACGCAAGGCCAGTTCCTCTCTCTTGGTGCCCTTGAAATATTTAATGTCACCCTGTATTGTAGCCAATAGTACCAATCGCCCATGGGGCAAGTGCTCCCTGCAGAACAGGTAGTTTCCTCCAAACACCCATTTCAATAAAGCTTCACTTCAACAAACTCCACTGCTCTCCTGCCAGCCACCTTTGCTAATGATCCCCTGAGCATTTGTGGCACAGGCTCCCATTTGCTTTTTAGGTCAGAATCCTTCACCTTCAGCAGAATGACAACTAAGAGCCTTGGTTAACCTGCTGTCCCAAAATATTGCGCAAATTCCTTGAGGCAGAGTGTACATTCCCTAGGCTTGGACTTGCGGTTCAGCTTCCCACTTCCAGTTCATAAGACCAACCTAATAGGTTTGGACATTTAAAAATAACCCAACAAATAGCAAAATGTTGGACTCCTTTAGATGCTTTGTGATGCGGATGTATAGACAGCTCTCTGCTGCTCATATGTTTGACCATCATCACACCTAGCTGTGACATTTCTGTTGATCTTAAGCAAATATGTCTCTGGACTCCTCCATTCTACCTCCGGCAGCCTTCCACTACATTTGGGCATGCAAAACTGGGCTTGAACCTCTTTTTCTATTTTCCCTTAGCCAATAGAGGTGCTCACAGAGTCTTGTTTTACCTAGAAACCTGCAAAGCCCAGCAGGCTGCAAGACAGTATCTCCGTCAGGATACAGGAAACCTTGTGGAGAGAGGCAACACTAAGTCTGTGTCCTTCCAAAGTGCTTCCACGCGTTGCTTTTGAGTGACTTTTATGGTGCAGGTGGCTGGGGAGCAGAGGGAAGGATGGTCCCACTCTCAGTTGAGAGCTGCTTGCTCTTTGCCTAGCACACCTGCGTGACTCTGGTGGCCGTGTATCACTAGGGAGAAAAGGAAGTCATTGTTAAAGGCTTAATATCACTTTCTAATTGAGATACAGGAACCAAGAGCACACATCTTTCAAGTGGTGCTACCGTAAAAGGAGGAAAGAACAGAGCTGATTTCCTGCTATTTTAAAGAATAAAAGACAAACAGAAGAACACAAAAAAGCAGAGGAACAAGGCCAAGCGCTGCTGGGAGAGAGGGAAGCTTTCAGGAACTCCTTAACCACAGTAAATAAGTCAAAAAGGGCACAACAGTTTGAAGGCTCCTTCGCAGATCACCGTGAATACCTGTGCCGAGTACAGCCATGGCTAGACAGAACAGCCTGACGCCATCTGGAGCGCCCCAGGAGCAGGGCCTCCGCTAACCACCCAGCCTCCAGCCCTCTCCAGTTTATTAAACACAGATGCAGACTTGAACATTAGTTGCAATAATACCAGCACCTAGTTCCCAGGCATGCACAGACCATGCGAGTTCTACAACCACAAGGACTGGAGCCTACTGTGGGAGGTGGTTAATCGTTTAGCTATAGGACTCTGGTCTAATATCACCCCCAAAACAATCTGACAGTATTTTTCTAATGTCTATTTTAAGGAATTATAGTCTGAGTCTAATTTAAAAGCTGCTGTTCTGCTTTGCTGCCCATGGGAGCTAAACACCTGCATCTTCTGGATCAATTGTCACCAGCATTTCCAGGAGGTGCCCCTCTGAAAGCCAACGTGATGCTGCCCTTGCTGCGTTAGGCACAGCAGCTCCACGCAAGGGTCGCTCACTGGGTCAGTGTGGGGCAGCACCTTTGGCTGGTGAGCCAGCCCGGGGCAGGAAGGTTGTCTTTGAAGGCATCAGTGCAAGCAACAGTATCTCTGCTTCTCAACTGACCCAGTTTTACCAAAACACAGCATTTTCTAGGCTGTAGACATCCAACTGGGTGAGTGAGCATCATTTTAAGAGGACTGTCTTACCTGTATGTATAGCTCTAGTGCTTCCCTTAAATCTCGCTCAAGGCCACATATGAAAGATCTCTCGTTAAAGACAAGCAGTGACTCACCATGAGGACATGGGTGGGCAAAAGAGCATGGGATTCAAATCTGAGCACTCTAAAGTTCCAAGCAGCCAGGCTGAGGGGACACAATAGCTTTGAGCTGGTGACAACAGACATATCGTATAGCTCAGATCCTTTTTTTGCTGCAAGACTGGTCTGTCTGAGCGCTGTTGAGGTAACAGCAGCAAACTGAGAGTGGACAGCTTGGACTCCTTGTGCCATCATGATCTGGTGGCTCCCATGTGCAAATGCAAGTTAAGAAACAGGCCCTCGTGAAGAGAGTTATATCAAGCAAATTGCTCTGACTTGCTGCCAGTCCACATGGTGCAACTTAGTGACTTTTGCTTGCAGATCAGAGCTCAGATCTACAATCTACGTCACCAGCATGAGACTGCTCTCTGGAAGCCCTTATGAAAGAGGCTGCGAGTTCATCACCTTTCAGGGAGAGGTCCGTGTCCCAGAAACATGCCTGTGGCCAATACTCTTTACACCCAAGAAAGGGTTACTACAAAAAAAAGTCTGAAATTGCCAAGCACTGGGAAAGTGTTGTGCCCTGAAAGTTTCAGCTCAGAGTGACAGCTTGGGCTGATGACACTTGTAATTTGGTATCCCGTGTGGGTGGAATTTGGCGAAACTGGTCCCTCCTGCTTGGAGAACATTCCAGCTCCCTGCGTGGCAGTCTGAATTAAACTCCCCAAATAAACACGGAGCTGGGGCTTTCGTTCATCTCAGTGCACTTCAGTTAGAAAAACAACTGCACGTTAATCTGTGGCAGGCTCAGCTGGGGACAAGTACCCTCCTGGCCTGTCCCAGAGGAGTTCCACGCCTGGAGCTGCTGCCACACGTCACGGTTGCGGGCAGTGGGACGAGCTGGAGCAATAGTGCAGAGCTGGGGTTCCTGCCGCACCAGTTTGTCCTCCAGACAGGTGATTGCCTCTTAGAAACCTCTGCTGGAGCAGCTGGGGCTGTTGTGGGAAACGGAGCGTTACCTGGTGAAAAGAGGAAAGCTAAGCTCTATCTGGGGCATCTCGAGGAGCAGCTTAAAGAGATCACTGCAAATGATTCTCTTTGCCACACAGAGAGACTTCTCTGGGAAGGTGCGCTGCCTTGCAGGACTCGTCCTCTTGCTAAAGAAGTGGTTGTAGCAAGAAAGATTGGAGGGTAGATTTTTATAAGAAATCATGGTTTCTCTAGGAAAAGCAAGGCAGAGCTGCTAAAAAGCAGCAGAGATGAGAAGCACCCATCAAGGCAGACGGGCTGTTCATAGGTGCCCATGCAGGAAGCTTGTGGAAAACATGGCCAAGCAAGGCTAACGCTTGAAGGCAGAGATTTACTTGACTGTTTTCAGCATCATTTGGAGGGGACCAGATTCCCAGGCTGGCCTGGATAGGGGACTCTACTGCATCTGTGCCACTCCACCCTCCATGTGCAGAACATGCCTGTCCCAGCAAGTGGACGTGCAGCTCCTGGTCCACCAATGGGTCCACCATGGTGCTGGGGACCGTGTCCCTGCCAGGCACCAAAACCCCATGCCCTTGTGCACTTCTCCCGTTGCCCACATTAGTCCATCTCTGCTCAGTTTGGTGCTGTGAGCAGCCCTGTAAGCAGGTGATAATGGGCTGGTTTCCCATTTATTCGACCATGGTTTGTCTCCGCCAGCTGCCACCCCCGCCGGAAGGAAGCGCGTGCCAATGGCAGAGGATGGGGGATGGGAGAGAAGTCAGGACAACAGCTTTGCAATGTGCCTCTGCTCTGCTCTTGGCAAGGAAGTGGGAGCCCAGCTCCAAAGGGAAAAGGTTCCCAGGGCGAAGGTGTTAAATACCCTTCTCCCATGCTGCTGTCACCTCGCAGGCCCCAGGGTGTGAGAATCAGCCTCTATTATCCCCTCATTAGGAACTAACATACTGTACTAACCTTTTCACATGAAAGCTACAGTCTGTTCGCCAACAAAAGCTGACGATTAGTTCCCAGGAGTGGAAAAAAACCAACTCAACCAGCACTTAGCAGGGAGCCCCGGGCCGGCACTGCGGGAGCCCGGGGCGCTGCGGGAAAGGAAAGGGCTTTGCAGGGCACAGGGACGGCCTGGCGCGCGGCCTGCCTGCAGCGGCACCGTCCCCTCGGGGCGCAGGGGACGCTCCTGTCCCCAGTACGGCCCCTTGGGGCTCCCACCACTTCTCACCTGCGGTGAGAGCAGAGCCCGGAGCTGATGCTGGGGGTGCCCTTCACTATGGCCCCCCTTGGGATTCACAGGGGCCGGAGGCAGCAATGCAGAGAGGGCTCCATCCTCTGGGGCTGTTGCAGAGCCCTTCTTCATCGGGGTGCGCTGCCATCCCCTGGAGAGAGGTCTCAGGGCCAGACAACCCCCTCCACCCTCAGGCTCTCCCCAAGCAGCCTGCAGGGCTGAGGATGCTAACCTCAGTTAGCCAAGGTTTGGCTTTGCAGAGACTTGATTCCCTCTTTCCCTTAGGCTACTCTGGCTCATTAAGGCAGAAAGTGCTGGCCCCAGCCTGGCCCCCTGTGCGAGCTGCATCCCATGCCAGGCACTGCCAACCCTTGAGCTGGACGGCTCAGCAAGGCTGGGAAAGCATCTCCAGGCCTGTGAACCTGCAGGGAAAGCATCTTCCTAACAACTGAAGCCCCGGGTCAGAGTGCTGAGCACTGCAGGGGATGGCTTCTCTCGGACATCCCAGTAAGACCCGGGGGCTGTGTCCCCACGGACCACAGCTCCCTTCTCACAAGTTGGCAGGCGTCGCCTGAGAAGATGAGCAGTTGGGATATCAGCCGCCTTTCTCAGGCTCTTAATTAAATGAGACCCGCCTAGGGCAGAAATTTGAGCTTTTGCCCATTTCAGCTTTTTGATGATAAGATAAGGAAGACTCTAGAACAGACATCTTGAAAAGAAAAAAAAAAGTTTTTTCTAGTTTTAAAGTATCTGATCTGCTCAATTTTTGTCTAGAGACCTTTAACAGCTTAGGGAAGCAGACTTGAGAGGTGCCACAGTGCTGAACGCTGACACAGGCTTTAGCAACGCAACCCACAGAGGCTTCAACAGCTGGGCACAGACCTCTGCCTTTCTCCACCAGCGGGAGACCCCACAGATTCCAGATTCATTCACAGTTTTCCAGACTCAACCCACTTTTAAGTTTCTAATGAGGAAAACAGGAGGAAGGAGGAGTGGACTCCCCCCTCTTCTTTCCTTTTTTTTTTTTTTTTTTTTTTCCTATTTCCTTTTTCCTTTTTCTCTTTGCAGACTGCTGATTGCTTCCTTCCCTGCCTGTCTCCACCTGAGCAGGTGGCTCCTTCTGCCAATTCGCTCCACGCAGGCAGGTGCTTTTTGCATCGTGCACATGTGGGCATTGCATCCTGGCCTGAGCCCACTAAGCTGTTTCCCACAGGCCGCTCGTGAGCCAGCAACAGCTTCCAGAGGGTTCACTGCCACGTGACGATGCAGAGGTGTCAGCAGTGATACATACTGCTTTGCAAAGTAATTCAATTAAAACTAGTAAAATGCTTCAGTGCTGCATGGTTGCCTCCCCTCCGCAGCGCACCCGGGGACAGCAAAGCAACAAGCAGTTGCTTTCCAGGGCTGGCTGAGCGGCTCTTTCAGGAAGATCACTTTTCTTCTCAGTTGCTGTAGTCGGATTTGGGTCATCAGGTTGGATCCGAGCATGTCAGAGGACTGGAATTCAGGGGGAAGCAGAGGCATGATAAATGTGCGCTGTCTACCCGCGCGTTTCTGGGCTGCTTTCAAAAGCTCTCGATTCTCTCCCAGTGCAGGAGCGTGTCCCGCAGCTGGGCCGGGAGCGCGGCGGGAGGTTAACTCCTCGCTCGACACGGGTGCCTGGGCGCTGCCGGCCGCGGGGCCAGGCCTGCGCGGGCCCATGCCGAGCGCGGCCACCTCTGCGCAGCCCCATGTGTGGAGCAGGGCTGTCACATGCGGCTGAGCTACGGGTCACCGTGCAAAGGGCAGAAGCATTTCTGAACTGCAAATCCCACCGGGGCCGCAGGAGTTAAGTGCTGTGCAGAGTGAGGAGCGATCCTTCCCCGGCAGCCCGAGCAGACCAGGCAGGAGGAGAAAGAGCTTGTGCAGAGAAGAGGGGCTGAGTGGAGCCAGGGACAAACACGGAGATGTCCTTGGTTTTTTCTGTGCTCACCAGATCCTGCAGACTCCCAAATGCCTGCACTCTCTGCAATGGAGCATCCTGCTGGGATGGATCCGGAGGTTAGCACCGCCTAGCAGCATGATTTTGATCTCCGGATACTCCTCAAACCTGTCAGCATCCTGGAGCAAACAAGCACTGCAGACACAACGGTTTGCCTTGCACAGCTGCCCTGACCCACGCATCTCAGCATCACCCTTCGCAGGCCACGCTGGGTCTGGACTGGGAGGCGGCACCAGCCCATAGCCCCTGGGTTTCCATCTGGCTGCAGCTCTCGGCAGCCCCAGGAGCACAGCGGACACGTGAAGCCTCCTGGGTGGCCGTCACAGCTGCAGGCACCCAGCGCACACTGCTGAGCCCGCACTCAGAGCACGGACACACTCAGTGCAGAGGTGAGAGGCAGGAACCCCGGCACAGGCTGGTGTCTCGGCGCCCTCCCCAGCATCACTCGGGCCCAGCACAGAAGCTGGGCAGTGGTGTCCAAACAAACACTTGCATTCCCAAACAAGGCAAGTCCCCGAACCCGCTGGCAGACCTGAACTCAAGCCTGAAGACACAGATAGAAAAATCTTAGAAGACGAATACGTATCTTCTATTTGAGGTTCCTGAACGTAATCGATATTCACCAGGGGAGCCCAGCCCAGGGAACCACCATGTTGGAGGGAGCAATTGGGTAGGAGTGTCCCCTGGTTAGCCCCAGTCCAGGGGGACCTGGGAGGCTAGAGATCCTCAGAACAACAGCTCGGGCCCTTGCACAAAACTGTCTTACATACATGAAAAACAGGCCTTTATCAGGCCCCCGAGTAGAGTCTTTGGAGAAAAGCGGCTTGTGATCTAGTCTTGGTGGCTGAGCCGAGAAGTCCAAGGCCTGTCAAAGTACAAGCCTGAAAGACCAAGGCTTTCTGGGTGCGTGTGAAGGCACCTCTTTGAAAAGTGCTATCACTGCCTTTTATGAAACACCTGAGAAAAAAAATGCCCAACTGCCAAAGGTGAGAGAGATCTTTGAAGCAGAACATCCTCGGCATTTGGGCTGCCAAGAAGACGTCCACTCCACTCCTGTTTAGTCTGACTCCTCTCGAGCTTCTTTCTCCTCCAGCTTTTGTCTTGGCCAAAGGACTGTTCCTAATAAAAGAGACCTGCATCTGTGCTGTCTGTACCCTGCTAAATTACAGAGTCCAAGCGGAGACAGCAGATGAGACACTGAAAGATCAGCCTGACACAGAGCCCTGCACTTGGAAGTATCCAGGGCTAATTAGATGTTGGTTAAAGTTCAGAAAAAAGAGAAAGGAAAAGGTCTGGGGCTGAAAATGCCACAAACAGCATCTCTCTTCTGTGTCCCAAATCCAGCAACAGGAATCCAATGTCCTGAGGTAATGAGGGAAAATGGCTCCTTTGCTCTCTGCCTGGAGCACTCACCTCTGAGTTCACATTCTAGGAACAGCTCTGATCTGGTGCAGGAGTGAGGAGGCTGTGGTGGGGTCTGCTCATGGCATGCAGAGCCATGGGCAGCAGCAGAGGGCTGCGGCAACCACACCAGAGCTTGTCGGCTTTTATTTCCTAGACAGACTGCTCCTGTGCTCTGCATAATGGGGAGGCTGGTGCTAGAGGAGCTCACGAAGGTTTCGATAAGCTACGCTCTGGTCTTTTTGCAGGCTGGCTTGGAGCTTGTGTCTCGGAGGAGCAAGACAGCAGTCTAGCACAGTATAGAGAGAACCCCACTGACCAAGGAGTGATGAAGGTCCCTGCTGTTCCAGTCCCCAGTGACCCCACATCCCAGCATAGGCTACTTCCTCTACACCTACCAATGAGCTTCCTTACTCCTCTGCTCGAGTGACTTTAGCCAGTGCAGAATCCATAAGAAAGGTCTCCTGGAGAGATGTTCTGGGCTAAGTGGCTCTTGGAAACTCACCCTCACGAGGAGCACCTGCAATTCCGTGACAAACCCCAGAGCCCTTCTCTTACCCTCTCTTGCCATGTCTTTAGTCTGGAGGGCTTGGGAAGTGCAAATAGCACAGTTTGTTCTGGTAGCTAGATGACAGTTCCTTGCTCTGTCCTATGAAGGTGTAGTCAGCTACAACCTATTACTGTCACAGTGCTGGCAGCTGACCCCTTTGCTAGAGCACCGGGACTTGTTGATAGGAAGGCGACTAAATAAACACTGAGTATGCCGCAAACTGCCCTGTTTGCTAAGGCAAGCAGGTTGAATTGAGGTTGCTGCCCATGCACTTGCCCCATCGTGGGGTGCAACAGCCTTTTGCTGCTGCAGTAACTGTGTGTACAGTTTGCCCTGCTCAGCTGCATGGTGGCCCAAGGACCATCATGCTGGATGGGCTAGATCAGACTGTGTCACTATCTGCAGCACAAAACCATTCCACTGGATCCAAGTGCAAGCCACACTCTTCTCAATATACACCTACTGGATGAGCTTCTTCTTTCTGTCTTCTAAGACACGTTCCCAGGCCTGCAGTAAATGGTCTCACCATGTGGCCTCCAAAACTTGTGCGTATGCTGCTGTTGATGTGCACCCCCAAACCTTGCTATCCCAGCTCCAAAGCAGCAGAGCTATGTGTAAAATGTGGAGGATCTCACCGTGTGATGTTCTTGGACCCTGGACCTCCTCAAGCCTCCACATTCCCTCTGGCAATCAAAGGTCCCATCTAAAGCCATGCTCGGCCCGTGTGCTGAGTAACCCCTGCTCCCAAGACTATGGGAAAAGCAGAAAGATTTTCTCACCGTCAGCATGGAACCATAAATCAGTCCAAATTGCCCAGAAAATTTCATGCCCCTCGAGGCTGGGCTGGGTTCTGTATCTGGAAAGGAGCACAAGCTCTACCGATGTCAACAGCAAATATGTATGAAGCCTGGAGGCTGTCACTCATTTCCTCATAGAATGGTATGAACGCAGGGATCCAAGCTCCGGGGAGGCGTCTCACCCTTCCCTGTTCCCACCCTTCTCCCCACCCTCAGCCGGTGGCTTCTCATAGCGTTATTAAAAGTGCTGCTGGCCTTAAGGATTCACACACTCCTTGCTCGCGGGTTTTTGCTGACGAGAGAAGCAGAATTACAGAAAACTTGTAAGTGATAGTACTGGGTGCTGGTGCAGAGGAGCCCAGGTGGTCCTGCCGTTTCATGGGAAACTGTCTCACTTCCAGCCCTGCGCAACCCACATCTGCATCCAAAATTCGAGATCTCATCTGATGAGAGCCCAACCCCAAGAGCACCACGAGGTGCCCGGGCTGCACATCACAGCAGGCCTCAGGGTCTGGCTGGGTCTGCTTTCTGGGGCACGTTCATGAATGTGCCCGAGAAAGCACCCTGCTCGGCACCACGCACCCCGTCCTGCACCAGCGCTGGCCCTGGCAGCTGGAGCACAGCAGGGCTGCAAGAGGTGGGCAGAAAAGGGGAAGACATGAGGATCTAAGCAAAAAAGAAAAAAAAAAAACATTATTTTTGTGTGTTACAGAAAAATCCTGGAGTGTTACTATGTGGGGACTGCCCTCCTCTCCAAGCAGCTACCTTGCCTCAACTGGCACCATTTGGGGCAGCACTGGCCCAGTCACATTGCAGCCAAAGGCAACCAAGTCCGTGGCTGGATGCTGCATGGGAGATGCTGTGGTACATCCCAGCTGCCAATGTAGAAGAAGCAGAGACAGAGGACCCATCGTACTAAATGCAGAGATTCACTGAGAAAAAAGCTCTAATTCCACAGCCTGTGTCATTAACTGTGTGTATAAAACACAGGACTGGATAAAAGCTAAAATTACAGCTGTCCAGCTTCCAAGGTTCTCAAACTGGCCATTAGCAGGTCTGCTCTGGAGAGTTGGCGCCGGATCACCTTGCAGAGGGAGGCTTTTCCCTCTGCTCAACACACAGAGCAGAGCTGAGCAGCCCCACCGCGTACCATGAGCAGGAGCTGGGGGAACCCCAGTGACCACGGAAGCCTTTGGGATGCCCAAGGAGCGTGAGGCAACTCACAACATTTTAGTGTGGAGGGCCAGGCAGAGCGTGGCGGGGACCAGCCGAGGTGCAGAGCCCTGACTCCCACTTGTCGCAAGGCTTTTGGGGAAGGGCTGTGACACCCCGAGCACCCCCTCCATACGGTGACCCCAACCAACCTGCTGCAGACATGGAAAGGGCAAGGAACCACTCGGGAAGGGGCTGCTCGGTGTGGCCGGCTCTGTGCAAGGACACTGCTCTGTACCAGGCCTTCCAAAACCCCTGGTTGACTGTGTCCTTCAGCAAAAGCCCCTAGAGACTTCCACTCCTTCAGTAATACCCCAAGGCCCAGCATTCTGAACGAGCCCTCCTGACCTCCCTCTGCAGTTGAGAAACGGATGTTTCAGGGTATCTCCCTGCTGAATTTCTCCCAGTAGGAGCAAGGAGCACCCCTGGGCTCTGGGCTGGCTCTGCGGTATGTCTCTGTGCAGAACACGGGCTCGGTGCAGCACTGCCACAGCCCTGGGAAAGTGCAGAGCTTGGCGGATACCTTCACACCATGCTCGGTGCGGCACGCCGGAGATGAGACGAAAACAACTGCTGGGCTTCCCCTCATCTCTCATCCTCTCCCTGCTCCTCGGCCCTCCCCACTCTTTCATCTCTGAGAGCCAGGGGCTCTTTTATCTCAGCGCGACGGTACCTAGCTGAGCACACAGCAGCTCCTCTCCAGCCGCAGAGGCCATCTGCAGACAGTCGCAGTGGTTTCACCAGCCTCAGCACTTCATTTGACAGAGGCTGCCTGGACCAAATGACTTTTACACCCAATGACTATGATAGGCATGACCAGCCCGGCAAAATTCTGCTTGCCAGAAGGAAGCTGTTTCTGATGGGTAAAGAATGGTTGGATTAGGATCAAAATGTTTGCTCCAAAGTGGCAATGACTAGTTGGTGTCTTGGTAGCCTTTGCAATTACAGGCAAAGTGTAATAAAAATGTAGCTGGAAACATAACTACGCTGAGAGACTGAAGTATTGAGTTAGTTTTCTCATCCTCACTGCTCTTGTGGAATGCAAATAAGAAGATGCCAGGCTTGAGTTGGGTCCTGTTTGTTTGTTTAAACCAGGAATAACTCAGTTATTCTGAGTTAATTTGTTAATTTGTGCTGATGTACAACCACCCAATCTGCCAAGATCAGAATCTTCCTAACTGAGCAGGCAGATTTCCACATGGCCCTTGGAAGGCTGTTAGAAAGGAATTATTAGGTGGTTCCCTAATCTTAAAGCCCAAAGGAATGGTCATGATCACCTTGTCTGACTTCCTGTGCTGCCCAGGAACGAAACTCTCACCAATGATCCTGGCAAATAACCCTACAATTTATGGTTCAGTTACAGCTTATCTTCTAGATTCTGGTTTAAAGGTGACAAGTCTTCATACCACGAGCCACAGAGAAATCACCAGCTCTGAGAAGTCTGAGGGAAAAAACAAACAAACAAACAAAAAAACTCCTTTTTGCAAAATCAGGAGTAAAGTTAGTAGCAGTTGCTGCATGCTCCTGGAATCCTTCCGAGTTTCTAAGGCCAGCCTGCCCTCTCTTCTAACTCCCCCAGACTGATTCTCATTTTAATCAAAGCACAATTTCTATAAAAACCTCTTATCTTGATTTTAAATTTTGCAGTGATGAGGAGCGCTCCAAAATGAAGATCCAATAAATCACTGTTACATGATGTGTTGGGGTGTTCATGTCAAAGGACAAGGCAATATCTCTGCTGTTCTGAGCAGCCGTGGAGGCAACGCAGTACCAGGAACCTCTGCTGAGCTCTGAATCCTTGCAAGCAGCATTAAAACAAGCTGCAAAGAAAAGCCTAAAGAGCTGGGTGAGGAAGAGGAGAAAGCCAAAGCAAAGGCAAAAGCAAAGACCAAGGCAAAAACACCCAAATCATCCAGAGTCCCCCAGAGCTTCAGGAGTGTCCCAGGGTTGGTGGGCTCTGCTCCCACGCTGTCCCTCACGCCGCCAGCCGTCCCTGTCTGTGCACAGCTCCCTTGGCCAGGCCTTGGCATGCAGACACTTCGCCGCTGGAGGTGCTTCCAGAGGCACTTCTGCCCTGATCCACATCTCTGGAAAACCGCTCACCCACCTCACTTCAGGGAAGCAGGCGCAGATGCCAGCAGTGGCCCTGGAATGAGATGGTGGCCTGGGCTGTGTCATGTGCTGAGGAAGTGTTACTTAATTAACTAAGCCTGATAAGGAGTGCTAACTGTGCCACTGGAGAGTGTATTAAATATTGCTTCATACCCATGGGGCTGGTCTGGCTCATGCCTGCACCAGCAATGAGGCCAAGCAGGTCTTGCACAAAGCCCAGTTACGATACAGCACATGAGCGTTGTCACCCAAATGGAGCTGGGATCCTACCCTAAGCAGTTAATTCAGAGTCCAGAGTCCCGCTGGCATCAGGAGGGGCCTGGGGACACAGGGGCTCTGGCATCTGGCCTCTTCTTGGGGAGCTAAAGGAAGAGAACTTCCTTCTGAGCAATTCTTTTGCTAAGAGCCAAGGGCTGAGTTGTACAAATGGCACCACTGCAACCCTGCGGGCAAGGGAGAGCACTGGAATGAGCATCCCGCAGCGCGGAGAGGCTCTCCGCGGGCTAGGGGGATGAACTGGCTCTGCCACACGGCACAGCCTGCCCCGAGCGAGGGGCTGCGGCCAGCGTCCGCATCCCTGCTTAAAGGAAGTCGGGAAGCAATTGAGATGTGACTGAGAAAACACCATCGGAAGACAAAAGAAACCACAGTGAAGCTGTTTGGTTGTGGGGAGTTGTAAACCTGTTTGTGGCAGTGTCAGGAACCATGGGGTGAAGGAAGATGGATGGGAGCACCTACATGTGTGTGTGCGGAGAACAAGACTTGCCACCTTTGCAAGGAGACTTCT
Source organism: Tinamus guttatus (assembly GCF_059628265.1). Taxonomy (NCBI): domain Eukaryota; kingdom Metazoa; phylum Chordata; class Aves; order Tinamiformes; family Tinamidae; genus Tinamus; species Tinamus guttatus. The sequence goes on from NW_028288831.1 coordinate 4,496,448, forward strand.
ATGAAACTACTTGCTGATGCAATTGCTTAATGAGGAACACAACCATTTTTGAACTGGAAAGAAACGGACAAGCAAACAAACAAACAAAACAAAACAAAGGAAAATTTGTCCTTATCTGAAATCTCTCACACAGAGGGAGATGAAATGTCTCCAGTCTGTTCTGCAGTATCTGATAGCCAGCAAGAGCCACAGTGACCAAAGGGGCAGGCTGCCGGGTGTAGTATCTTTGCACAAGCCCCTTGGCTTCAAGTCCATCGGTGAAGATCCAGTTCCTACACTCCAGTTTGCGCCACATGTCTTTAGGACACACAACACATTAGAGAGACCCAATTGTCAAACCTGCTTTCTGACTCCCGAGCCCAGCACAGCCAGGGGAGAGGTCCCATGGGACCTAGAGGTCCTGTGGGGAAGCCTTGCCAGGGCATACAAAGTGTGCTGTGCTGATGGGGAAGCTTTTCCTCTTGAACTGCAAGAAAATAAACCCAAAGAAGAGAGACAGGAGCACAATCCAGCCTAGGACATCATCTGAGCCCACTGCCCAACAGCCCGCATGGGCTCCCTTTCTCCCCATGCACAGAGCTGCTGATTGCTCCACAATCATTCCCTGAAACTGCTTTTAGTAGCAGATCAGTGATCCAGAAGGTCAAGGGCTTTTGTAGCTATGTATCCTTTTCCTCCAGTCATTCATACACAGAATGAAAGAATACAAAGAAACCATCCATATTTCAGATTATGCTCAGGTTTAGCTTCCTTGAGTTGAGCTTCAGCTGCACTTCAGTGAAAAACTCAAGGCTGACCACAGGTGGCAATCAGTACTGCAAATCTGACTTCTGTACTGGAGGAAGTACATCTGTTTGATGATCAGCTGCTGAAAACAAATCAAAAATATGTGCTTTGCAATGCTTTTTTATTGGTTTATATGATTGTGAAAAGTGTAAGGTTAATGTATATCTAAATTTAATCTAACCTCGTAAAACAGTTACAAAAGCCTTTAAGCCCAGAGAAATCTAACAGTCAGCTCTTACTACACACTGATGTATGCAGTCTATCTTACTCCAAATCCTATCACCCCTGGCTACTCTTTTTTTTTTCCTCACATTTTCTATATATCCTTCCAACTTATCACAGAAAATGTGGCTTAGTTTATTTTCCGTAGCAGCTGGGCACACCATGTCATACTGATGGGGCTGAGGTCTGCAGAGCTGGTGAACAGCAGGTCATGGAAAACTAGCCCTCTGGCTCAGTCTTTTTAGGGCCAAGGAGTGAATTAAGGGAAATAAAGCCGGGAATTCCGCTGCCTGGGTAAGCTCACAGGGGATGCTGGCGTGAAGTGCTGGCTGCTTCCAGTTTGGAGGCCGCTTTTGCCTTTTTTGAAAGCAGTTTCCACTGCTGCTCCCTCACAGCACAGACCCATTGAGCCATGACGGGGGGTCAGTCTCAGGAATGAGAGAGGTGCCTGGTGTCAGCGTGAGAACATGCTCCTCTCCAGGACGGGGCTACCGGGGAAGACACGGGAAACTGCGAGAGAGAAGGACTTAAAGCTCAACAGCTCCACGTGTGTGACCACATGTCAAGAGGGGACCAAGAGGCATCAGGTCATTAAAGAGCCAACCCAGCTCCTTCTGCAGGCAAAAGATTTGCAGGGATTTGGATTCAGGCCTTCAATTCTAGTTACCCTGAAAATGTCTTAGAGACCTCAGCCAAGGAAATAAAGTCTCTCAGGTCACGGATGCATTTACCCTTGGCCCTTGTCTGGCATGTACTTTACTTGGGTGCGTTTGAGCAGTGCAGAACGAATGAGGCCAGGGTGCACAGCGAGCAGTGGGCGACGAAGCAGCTGGTGAATGCTCAGAAATTAGAAACAGGGAGTAGCTGTCTGGAGCCGCTTCGGTAGGAAGAAGTAAAGGAGAAACATTTCCAAAGTCTGTGGCAGGAAGAAGCTCAAGCCCAGAATGACTTGAGCTTCTGAGAGCGCTTCTCTTCCCACAACAGGATTCAGCCTGTCCGGTTACTTGTGGAAGCTCAGGCACCATCAAAGCTTTGGACGTAGCAGTCTCTCGCAGTGAGGAGTAAAACAGGTCATTGGCTGCACCTCCCCAAGCCCCTTCTTGAGCCTTCCCTGCCCCATCACCTTCGGGGAACCCCGAAGGGAAGCACTGAGTGACATGGGTAGAGGCACTGCCAGGGCGCAGGGGTCTGTGGAGAGGTAGGTCAGGGCTGAAACGGTTAAGGAGCCCAACACTGTTTGTTTCACTCCGGAAATCCAGATCTTACCTATTTAAATAAACATGCCAGGAGGATGGTGGAGCGTCAGGCCTGTTATTGAGCGAACAGGAAGCAGCTGTATTCGATTAGGCAGAGCTAATTTGGTGACTCTGATAGCCTGGGAATTAAGAAAAAAAATCCCCTCCTGTTGCAGCACTATTTATTTTCTATGGAAAATCAAATAGAAAGTAACCCCTGGGCCCCCTTGCTGGGGAGCAGGTCTGAAGGTGCTCGGCAGGGCTGCGAGAGGCCAGTGACAAAGCTGGACCGAGGGATCATCTGAATGCCCCGCTGGACCAATGGACCCTCAGGCGCATGCTGGTCTCATAGGCAGGACAGCACGACCAGAGCTAAAGGAGGGCTGCAAAAGAGCTCTTTGCAGCAGGTCTAGCAGGAATTTCTGGGGTGGGGGTGTAGGTGTCTGTCCAAGCAGTCACCAGCTTGTCACCCCACCAGGAGCTCTGTGGCAGGCAGCCAACAAGGGTAGTCAGGGGAAGAAGGGGATACCCTGGCACTTGCCCCTCCTGCTCTGTCCTCCAAACTACTGAGATTCCCAGGCTCCCAGACACAGCTGTGGCCACGGGGAGCATCATCATCCCTGGAGAGCTCCCTGTCATGGTCCTGTGGCATCGATCCTGGCCATGGCAGCATTGGAGGACAACACAGCACTGCAGAGGGTTTGACTACCCTGGGCTGTTCCCACTCCCGTTCCATCCCACCCTGTCTCTGCTCCCTGGGAAGAAGAGGAATGTGGAGGTAGCAGCATGGACACAGGGAGCTGGCTGGGAGCAGAGGAGCCTGGGCAACACAGGCGCTTTTGCTCGGGACACCCACTGGGAGATAACCAGGGCCTCATGGAGGCTTGGATACCTGTTGCAGCTCCTCTCTTAAGAAAGCAGGCCATGTAGAAACTTCTCTGGCATTAGCAATATGTAAGGCCTTTCCCCAGGTAGAGGATCCTATGGTCGAGAAAGAATCTGGGTTTCCGCTTTCTTCATGCTGTGCCTCCATGGTCTGCAAGGATGCTGGCAGGGCCAGGAGATGTTAGCCCTCTCCAGCACTTCCAGAAAGGTCCCTTGGGTGACCTGTCAGCACTGCTCTGCTCACCTCGCGAGGGAAGGGTGCTGTGTCTGAAAACATCCTTCTTTACCAGCCTCAAATGGCCTCGCAAAAGCAACAGCGCTTCTTTCTCAGGCCCTCCCCTGCTGGCACAATCTCCTGTGCTGTCACCGCGTCCCTGTTGACTATTTCCCTCCCCGGCCATGGCAGAAGGATCCCTGCGGCTTCCAGCAGCAGCCCGGCATAGCGCTCGGGACGGGCCCCCGGGATGTTGGCAGGTGGTGACTCCTTCCACCCACCGGGGAGAACCGAGACGGCGCTGCTGAAATCCCGCTTCTCGGAAGCCGTTCCCGATCTTTTTTTCACAGCTCTCTAAGCTTGGCCATTACCCAGACTTAACAGAGCTAAGCTGCCCCAGCAGCCCCGAGACTCCCATGTGGCCTCTAAGAATATTTCTACTGCTGCCCACACAGATTTCCCAGGAAGGGCCACGCGTATCCGCAGTGAGCCACAGCCGGAGTCAGGTTCCTCGCCAGATTCCCCGCTGTCCCAGTTCTCTTCCAACCTGCTTCGTTTCTCCACGGTGATCCCGACTCGGAGACGAAGCTTTTGTTTTTCATTCCTGAAATCTCTGATGTGGCGGAGCACAATCAGAAGACAGGCAGCAGCAAACGTGTTTGTCGCTCTCGCGCCTTGTCTCCCCGCTGGCAGCCTAAACACGAAGCTTTTGGGTGACACTTGGATGCGGCTATTTAGACTGTGCTCCCTCCGCTTGTTTGAGCTCTCATCTTTTTTTGGAGGCAGCTGTGGAGTCACACATTGCTGAGCATCACCACAGTGACCCTGGGGAGCAAGGTGCTGTGAAGGGTTTGCAGCCTGAGGTCTCACTGAGCCGCTGGCTGCAGGATGAACCAGCTACAAAATGAGGCTTCGGAGCGAAGGCTGGGATGGGGAGCAATCTTCTGGCCTTGCAGAAACGAATGCCAAGGCTCTACGGCTCATCAAAAGTGTCAGGTGCTTTGGGGGACATTGTTGGTGCTTGATGCATTTTCTGAGGTGAAGGACAACAAAGAAATATGGAAAGCGCTGCACAGAAAGGCAATGTGCAGGGTTTCAGGTCACTGCAGGATCCTCGCTTTCAGGTCACACAGGAAAACACTCCAGGGCCCATGGAGGGCTTTTCGCAGCAGAGCCTCTCCCTGGCTTTCCTGCAGGTCCCCAGAAGCTCTGCTAGGCTGTAGCAAGGCTCAGGGTCAGATGCAGAGCTTCACTTTGCTTTTCAGTGACTTCAGGGTAGCTTTATTGGATGCCTCATAGCACTTCATTGGGGAAATTCACTTACTGTCCTTATCACTGAAAGGGGCTAGAGCAGAAGCTGGGCTGAGGGGTGGGTCAGGGCCAGCTCTGTGCACCTCCCCAAACCTTTTTCTCGCATGGCACCTGGGTGGAAATTAAAACCATGTCATGCCTTGCATTTAGAGAGGGGATGTGGCAGGAGGCATCTGGGTCGATTTGCTCTCTTCAAGCAGCAGTTTGCTGGTGTGATTTTTGATGTGATTCTCTCTCATCCCCTGAGTCTGGGAAACTTTCCTGATAACACTGGGGTTGAGATAAAGCAAAACCACCCTCAGCATTCTCACTCCAACACCCAGCAGATTTCCTGCTGCAGTCTCAGTGCTTCCAACACTTGCTTTTCAATTTTCACCTGCTTCCCGGAGCCTGGGAGCACAGGGAAGTCTTGCACGTGGGAAACACAACGTGCAGCCCACATTGTCAGCTCCAACACTGCAGATTGGGCTGCTCCCATGGTCTCTCTGTTCCACCTTTTCTTGTGAGCCAGTGCATGACCAGCTGGTGTGAGGGGACTGTCATCCTGTGCGTAGACCCTGGGCACTGCCCGGCCTATTACCCACTAATCCCTTCAAGCAGCGCTAAAACAGGGCTTTGCCCCAATGGGCTCCCGACTGAAGCCCAAAGGGTTACTGCATGCACAGAGCTTAGACCGGGCAATGCTCCAGCCTCTTGCAGAGCCGCCAAAGCACAGGGTCCATCCGCACATTCACCTCGGGCCATCGGATGCAGCCCGCTGCCGAGGGCGGATTGGCGCGAGCACCCACCGGGATGCCAGGCAGGGATTCGCCCGCTGTGCCGATCCGCGCTCCGGTTCCCACGTCCCGCCTTGACGTAACCAGGCGAACCTGAGAGCGAAGGAGTGAAAGGGGGGCCCTTTCAAGTCTAACAATAGGGCTTTCCTTCGCCGTCAATAGGCCCCCGAGATACACGCTGGGCTGACACGGAACTGTGCACAACAAAAGCCAGTGTCCGAACAAATCTTCTCAGGCGCTGGGTCCCCCGGGTGACCCGGGGTTAGCCTGGACTTTTGCTACCGCCTGGCCCTCTGGAGCAGGAATGTCCCTTTGCGCCGCACGCCATGGCTGGTTCCCACGGTTCCAACCTGCCTCGCTATTTATCAGCAACGATCCCCTAATCCCTTTTGTGAAGGTCTGATTCAAGCTCAGTACAATGTAGCGAAAAAGAGGCGGGGGAGAGGGTGAGAGGGAGGGGAAACCGTCCCAAAGAATGAAAATCAAACCTTTCCTACCTTTCCCCCCAGCGGCTCCCTGGGGACCTGTGAGCCCTTTACCTCTCCCCGCAGTGCCGGGCTGCAGCCGCGAGGAAGGTGGCCGGTGGGATGCGGCTCGCGACTGGCTGCGCCGGTGTTTCAAGGGCGCAATAAGCGCAGGCACCTGCACAGGTTACATCAGCGTCAGCGCTCACGGTGGCTCTCTCATGATGGGCCATCTCTGAAAAGCAGGCCACTCTCCCCAGGGTGAGGAATCCATGGATTCCACGGAGAGGAACCGAGACATGAGGCGTGCAGCTCAACACCATGCCGGTGGGGGACAGATGACACAGCTCCCATCTATCCCAGCACCACGTTCCCTCCTCTCCTTGCAACCACGGCCCTCTCTCGCAGGCAGACCTGCTGCCCAAGGGCACGTCCACGTGCACCACGGTCCAAGCTGGACCTTAGCAGCTGCCCGTGCAAGGTGCTAGCTCCATTCTCCTCCGTGTGAAACCCCTTCGTCAACTCCTGTTCACATTAGCGGAGGATGTGCAAGCCCTTTCCCAAGATAACTTTGGAACAAAACAGTTTCCAAAGGCTGCACTACTTACAAACAAGGGCTTTTTGCCTACCCATTGTCCTCGATCCAATGCTGTTTTCTTTGCAAATGGCAGAGAGAAGAAGTAAAAGAAGAAGAGATGACCTCCCATGCTAATCTTGTTAGGTTAAACTGTTCTCTAAACAGATGGAGGTGGAAGGCAATGGATTTTTGTCTTTTCTGCAGTGGGGTTAGGTTTGTAGGGCGCCCGAGGTCACTCCGGGCAAGCTGGCAGCTTTCTCTTTGTGTCACAAAAGCAAGCAGAAAGCAAAGTGGTAACAAATGCTCCAAGCTGAGCTGCTAAGGTGGGGATCGAGGAGTTCAGCCGGGGATTTACTCCTCCTTTCTCCTGTGGGCTCTCTGGGACAACTGTCCTTGCGCCTTCAGATTTATGAAGGGTGAGCGCCAGACTAAGGCCCATGGCACCCACACGAGTGGAGCAGAAGGCAGGAGGCTCGGAGAGCTGCCCCCCACACGGAGCGCACGGGGAAGGACGCTGGGGATGGCGGCCCCGGCGTGGCTGCTGGCCGAGTGTCCGTGCAGCGCTGCTCCCACGGGGATGGCTCATGCGGGGAAGGCCGCGGGGTTGGTGCTCGCGGCGGGCGCAGGCGAGGCGAGGGGGCTCCCAGCGCGTCCTGAAGGCCCAGGCGCGGCGCGGTAACCCCTCGGCACCGAGCCCCGTTGAGCTGTGGGATACCCGCAGGCTGCGTGGCCACCGTCCCCTGCCTCCTCCTGGCCCTGCAACGCCTGGGTACCGCATAGATGCCCTGGCTGAGCAGGGTCTGCTGTGCTGGGGAGCTGGCACGGCAGCGCCTGGGGCTCCTGCCAGCTCCTTGGAAAGGCCTGGCAAGGCTGAGGAGCCTCTTGCCCCGGGAGCCGAGCAAACCTCCACAGGGCTCCAAGGAGACGTAGGCACCCCTCGGAGCACCAGCGCAGAGGAACCTCGGGCTGGCCCAGGCCACGGCGCTGGGGGATTTATGACCCAGGTTCACCCGGGCTTTGCAGCACCCACGTTTCCCCCGTGCTCGCTTCACCACGCAGAGGGCAACCCTCCACCCCGGTGTCGATTCCCACGCAAGAGCCCGCTCTGCCCACCCTGCGGCTCCCCTTCTTTCGAGATGTTTTTGTTTATTCCCCGTCCTCGTTTCCCCTCCGGCCCCGCTAAGGCCCCGCCGCAGGGCCTCGGCGCGGGCCGCGGAGCGCGCGCCGCGTTTCGCTTCCCCTCTCTCCCGCCGCAGCAGTGGCGGCGTCCCTGTGTGCAGCCCGAGAGAAAGCGAGGCCCCGTTCCCAGCGCGGGGGAAGCTCCCGGCCGGCGCGCGGACATGCCGGCCTGCGAGCAGACGCGGCCCCACGGGAGCCGAGTGTGAGAACCTGCCGCTTGCTAAGCGCTGTGGGAAAGTGGGAGGATGGGCTGCCCGCGCCGCCCGCCTTCCCTCTCAGCCGGAGCAGTGGGAAACAAACAGGCGGCGAGAGCCAGGCCGCGCGCCGCCCCGGCCGGCAGCAGCGCCCGCGCCGGGGAGCGCCGCCCCGGCTCGCCCCGCGGGGCACAGCGCCCCGGCACCCGTCTGTCCCGGGGACTTAGCAGGAGGGAGGTGTTTTTGCAGCCAAATTTGGAGGGTTTTGCTCAGTCCTTGCTCAGGTGTAAACTGCTGAGGCCGGGGAGACTCCAGTTTCTCGCAGGGTGGCAGAGGATGGTGCTGGCAGCGGGTGGGAAGGGGCCGCTTAGGCCTGGCTGCCTCCTGTGCCTCCGTGAGCTGGGGAATCACCCGTCTGCCCGCTCCGCGGGGTCTTGCCCAATTCAAAGGCCACCTTGGAACCCGGCCAGAAGGTGGAGGCCTGCAGGTGAGCAAGCAAGGCAAGAAACCAGAGCTGGTTGGAGCGGCAATGATCCCTGCTGACCGGTGCCTGCACGCGGCAGGACCCTCGCCAGCATCTCCCTTTGCAACCACTACCATTTTTTTTTTTTTTCAACAATTTTCCCTCTGGCCAGATGTGTAGCTTTTGCAGAAGAGGGAAACAGAGCTGCTGTGCTTGGCAACCCCACCAGGGTGCTCATCCCTTGGTCAACAAGATCTGCAGACTTCAAGCTGCTAAATGGCACTTTTCTTCTCCTGGCTTCACCAAAGCCCAGCCAAGCCATGAGGGATCCCGGGAGCCCCAAAAACTTCACTGCTGCTAAATGATTGTGGGATTTTCAGACACTCTTTCAATCTCTCTGCCTCTGTGGATGGGGTTATCCAGCTGCCCTCAAACGCTAACCCAGCTGCCACGTGGGGAGCAGCGCAAAGGGAGCGCATGAAAACTGGTGCCTGCAGCGCGATGCCGCCGACAGCTGCATGTCTGCCACCCCGGCGGGGGGACGGCGTCAGGGAGCAGCTCCGCGTGGAGCAGCTGCACGGGGTGCAGGGACCCTGCTCTGGCCGGGCCTGCAGACCCCAGTGCTGAGCTGGCACAGATGGGCCCCGTTCGCCCAGCGATCTACGGCAGCCTGCAACACGATCTGGGTTTTTTTTTTTTTCTCTCTCCACGATGCAAAATAGCTGTTGGGAGCGAGTGCAGGGAGCTCTTTCCCTCTAGCTGGGAAGGCCTGCTGCCTAGGGAGGAACACAGGGCCCTGGGGAGTTGGATAAGGGTCTGTTTTCAGACTCCAGGACCCCACTGAGAGCAGTGAATAGCTGCTGGTTTTGCTCTAAATCTCTCCAGGTTTCCTCGCTTCTACCAGCAGGGTTATCAGTTTTCCCGCAAGTTCCATCAAAGCCAGCCAGGCCCCTTTCCTAGCCTGACACATTTCCCCTAGCTGCACCCGGAGCAGCTGGGCTCATGTCCTTCCTCACCCAGCATCCCGGTGACTCTAGAAATGCCACCCCAGGTGTCAGTGCCAGCCCCGGGATAACACTAGCCTGGAAGCTATGGGCAAGCTGAGTGCTCATGCCTGCTGGGTGCTAACGCCAGCCTGGGTGTTTAATGCCAGCCCAGGTGCTAACACTAGCCTGGGAGGTAAAGCCAGCCCGAATGTTAACACCAGCCTGGCTGCCAACACCAGCCTGGCTGCCAACACCAGCCTTGGTGCCAGTGCCAGCCTGGGTGCCAATGCCAGACAAATGTTACTGAATCCAGGCTCCCTGTGAGTCACAAGGCCAATCACCATCCTGGAGCTGCAGGAACCATAAGGAAGTAAGGATGTTCTCCAGGGAGCTGCAGGCTCCTGGAGGGCTCATCAGTGCTTGTGGTGGAGGGGATGCCTCACTTACCGGGGAGCTGGTGTGTATTTCTCAGCATCGGCCACCTCGAGGCATGGGTATAAGCAAGCGGGATATATGAATATGGAAAGCTCCTCTTTCTACTATAGTTGCCCCATATGTGCCCCATGTGTTGCTCAGAGGACACATGCTGCTGAGGACATGGGCAGGATGTGCAAGGCAAGCCCTTCCACTACAGGGTACCAGAGCAGATGGAGCCTGGTCTCGCTTAGTTCTGCAATCTTCAGGATCCTCCCCAAAGCAAGCTGGAAGGGAGTAGAATCCCATCTCTGCCCCCTGAGGCCAAAATTCTCCTGTTTGGGCATTGTGCCATGTTGCAAGGAGGTGTTTGCATTCAGTTTCCTGCTTTTTGTCCATTCGTATTCTCAGTCTGGCTTTATTTCTATGTATTGTTGAGCTGCTGTGGAGGGCACCTGCGGTAAATCAGTTCAAGCCACATGCAACACAAAAGTACTAAGAAGCAGTCAGAAAAAAAAAAAAATCCCAACCGGATCCAACAAACAAGCAACCAGAAACAAGGAACTGCCCGAAGGGCGAAACCCTCAGGGGTCTACCACAAACAGGATCCGTTCCCAAATGACAGGGGAGGATGTGGGGAAGGAAAGGGAGGAGGTCCTGAACATGGTCAAGGAAAGGCCAGCTGGGAGAGGCGGAACAGCCGTGAACGCGGAAAGCGGTCCCGCCGGGATCACAGGAGATTCCCTCTGGGAAGCTGGGCCGTGTGCTCCCAGCTGCCACCGGACACAGCCCAGTCCTACGTGACTCTGGAGACAGAAGGCAAAGCTGGACAACTCTGACCAGCCAAAAGTGCTCCACTTCTCAGGTGTAGATTCTGCACTCTGTACCTGTGCCAAGACACAGGGTAATCATGAACAGAACTGCTGAGGTTGGCATGAAATGCCTTGCATGTTGCTTCAGACCAAAAGCTGAGGAGAAGGTGCCACTGGGACACGCTCCCTTGTAGTGCCAGCCTGGCTGAACGTCATCCAGAACCTGCAGCCCAAACAAGATCCACTGTGAAAAATCTGCGTGCTCAAGGAGCAAGCTGATAGTCCGCTCAGGCGGGTGGTTTTCAACTCCATGTCTGTGATGGCACTACCGATATGAAGAAGCGACCCCAGCCCTTCTCAGCAGAGCTGGACTTTCTCTGGTCAGCCTCACTCGATACCTTTCTGTGAAACTTTAAGAAGGGGCTTTTTGGCTTTGCACTGCTCAGCTGCTGGGGGAAGCAAAGTGCCCTCTCCACACATGCCTGAGACCCTGCACAGCCCAGACACACAACTTGTTCACTGCATTTGGTGGCAAAGAGCTGCAGGGAGCAAAGTGTCAACTTCAGGGCAACAGAAAACTGTGCTGAGAGCAGCTTCCGCCCCCCGTGCTGGCGAGCCGCTGGCCTGAGCCTGGCTGCCCTGCAGCTGCAGTAACGTTTGAGCTGCGCAGACCTGCAGCCAGAGGGGACCTTCCTCTTCCCTGAGTCAAACAGAAAGAAACACCAGACTTCCTCCATTTGGCTACTGCTGGGAGTCCAGTGCAACACCCTCCCCGGAGCACCACGTGCAGAGATCGTGGTGAACTGGAAGCACCTCTCCTACCACTGCTGCTGCTGCGCTGTGCTGCCTGCCCGTGTGTCGAGAGCTGCGGGGGCGAGCACCGCACGGGGCGCCCGCTTGGCCTCATGTCCCTCCCTTGGGGGCCAGCACGCCCGTATGAAGAGCTCGGGGGCTGCAGGCGTCTGATTTCGCCATTGCAGTGCGATCGCTTTCTCCCCGGGTGCTTTCACACTGCCCTGCCTTGTGTCTCAAAGGCGGCCGGCACAGCATGGTCCACGCTGGGAATTCGCCATTCTCCCTGCCCCGCCATTCAAAGCAAACAGGAGATGTGGAAAAGCAGCTTCACTGCTGCATCCAGAAAAATGTGCAAAGATGGAAACAAAAAGATGGAGCAGCTGGAGCGCCCAGAAGCTCAGCCAGGGGCTGGCAGGGCTATGACAATAAATAAATAACAATCACTGCGTGTGTATATTTGTCATCTCATTGCATCCTGCTGCCAAGGCACAGGGCTGCCTCCACGGACAGACCCGCTGCAGCCCGGGACACCGCAAAACAAACACGGGGACAAGCGGAAAGAGAGGGCTGTGAGGGCACAACGAGCCTGCTGCCGTGGCAGGAGCTCAAACACCTCTTGGCAGCCAGCTTGGGACGTTCGCTGCATCTGACCCTGCGCGCCGGGGGCTGTCCCAGCACCTGGGAGCAGCGTCCGTCCTCGCTGCAGCGCTGCGCACGCGCTGCCGGCGCAGGAGTCTCCCGTTGGGAATGCAGGAGACGTAGCGCTGCCAACGCGGTTCTTCTCCCAGCTGCTCTGCAAGCCAGCTATAAGCAAAAGCCCGATGGTAAAATGTGCCCTGGCTGTTACAACGAGTTTTTGCTACGAGAGAGCATGTAGACTGGAGTCACGCTGGTGGGAAATGCTCCCCAGCAGGTGACTGAGCTGATAAGGTCAGAGCCAGTGCCCGGGCACCCCACTAAAACACTCTCATTGGTGCCTCAGGCAGAAATAACTGTTTTTTTTTTTTGTTTGTTTGGTTGGTTTTTTTCTCAATTCTCTCTCCCTATTCTGCTAGCAGAAGCAGTCCTGTCAGATGGCCAGTAGAAGGTGTTCCGCATGCAGCTCCATGCAGGGCAGGCTGGCTCACCTCTCCAGCCTGTTTGCCTGATTTTCCATTACACTGTGCACAGTGGAGATCGCAAAGACAGGACTCAGATGTTCAACTACCTACAGTCTGTTCAATCCTTTCTTGGTCAACAGGGAGAAAGAGAGAGCAATTGAGAGCCACTCTCCCCAGCAATTAGCTATGGAAGGAATGACGATTTATTTCTTGGTGCTGGGGATGAATAATTTGGATCAAAGCACCTACCTTTAGAAGTGTATAGGTAGGGGAGATGAACATCCCCAAGCTTCAGGCCTGTCAGGGGTATGACCAAGGCAACGAAGACCGGAGGACTAGACAGCTTTTCACCGTGCAAGCACGATGCCAGGCAGAGCCAAACAAGCTGCCACCGATGAACACCCAGACCTACTGTTGTACAGGCAGCTGCTCTGGGTTGCCCTGAATCCCTGTGCACGTAATTCTACACATCACCCTATATATGCCAATCTATATTCAACATACAGGCACATGTATTTCCAGCTCTCCAAAGTCTTTTAGACCCTCTATTGACATCAAATTATTTCTAAGCATGTTTTTCAAGCTGTAGATATTCTCCTACCACATTGGAACCTTAAGATATAATCAGACAGGAAAAGGGGAGGCAGATTTCAAAGACCATTTAGAAAATGGTCTGGCTGAAGGGCTGGAGCTGAGCCCGCTGCAGGGTGAGCCAGACCTACGTTCAGAGGCACCGCAGACAGGATTTGCATAGAGAACATATCTACCTGAAAGACAGCATCAGGATTTCCAAATTCTCTGCTCCCTCTGTGTGCATTGCCTGTGACTGTGGAGATGATGGGCTTGTGAACAAACCAGGTGTGGCTTCTTCTGCGTGGCAAACATCCACCCCCTCTGTTATCTTATGATTGCAATTCATACCTGCGCACCAACATGTTGTACAGGTGGTACCCACAGCTGGGCTCCTGCAAGGTCTGGACTGGTCCTGCCCATGCCAGCATCCCCATGACAACACATCTGAATGATGGGAGCTGTGGCCGCTGCAGGACACCCAAAGCTCACCAGCTTGCCCAAGCACTGGGCAAAGCTGCAGGTGCCCAGTGCCTCTGGAGCTGCATCTTCATGCTTGGCAGTGTCAGAGACACCAGATCATCCATTCTGCAGCCAGCCTGTGGCAGGACCTGATCCTGCATCACCGTATTGATAGTGACCTTGGTAAATGACTGATTCCCCTCGCAAGGTTCCTGTTGCCTTGCATGACTGCTCCTGGTGGCAGCAGTCCCCACTGCTTGATCCCACTGACGGGCAGTGCCTGCTGGGGCAGGTCCAGCAAAGGCTCCCTTACTTTTGGGAGGGCATGGCTGGATGGGGCTGAAGACAAGGAGGCTGAGGATGGTTTTTCAGGCCCTGCTGCCTGGGGCAGTGGCACATTCACTGGGCTAAGAGACACAATGCAGGTTTGCAAAGAAGAAATCTAAAGCAGGGACTGTTGTTCCTACAGGAACCACTGTGACTTTTCCCAACAGATCAGGTTTGCAGGAGGACAGGGAGGGCAGTGGGAACCTGTCTGTGAGGGAGCTTGCCATGTCTTGCGAAGGCGGAATCGGAGCGTGACAATCACTGAGTTTCAGTCCCGGGAAAACGAGACGTCAGCTCGCTGGACAGGTGTGGGTTGGCTCACATGATCCTGAAATGTGCTCAGCCTGGCCTGCTGGCCTCTGCAGCCTAACCACATGGCAAGGACATGCCATCCTCGCCAGCAGGACATCGCAACCCATTCTATGGGCAAACATTTGTCTCCGGCTACCTCTTCACCATGGAATAAAGTACCATCATCATCTTTACCTACATTCAGCCTTCTGGTTCCAGACACCTTCCCAAACTACTCCTCAGCCCACGAAAGTGAACAAGCTGGAGATGACCTGGTAAGTAACTTCTTTTGTCAAAGGTGGGAAAGAGAATGATCATTCACTTCTCTGGACAGCTCTCTTAATTTTGGATCGAATCAGACAACAGCTTTATCAGTTGGGTTCCCTCTTACTGGAGACTCCTCCTTCCCATGCCATTGATGCAGATACTCAACATGTGTACAGATGGTCTATGTCTGCAATTTCCCTTTCCATCTTGGAGGATCTCAGAAGGTCTGCTTGCAGATTAGCTTAGTGCAGCTATTGCTTCTGAAGCAGCAAGATATCACTTGTCTTGGGAGCCACAGCTGCAGCTTCGTCACCCATTCTTGTCCTCAATGTCCCCTGCTGTGGCCAGGAGACAAATCTTCACACCAGTTCAGTGCAGCCCTCTGCACAGGCAGTGCCAGGAAAGAAACACAAGTTACCAGGGCAGCTGCTCTGGTCTTCCCCACAGCAGACGGAATCAGACCCCCTAAGTTGTGTTACAAAAGCCACAAGACTCTAGTCATGAATCCTCTCAGGCCCTTCCCAGGGCACTTCAAATGAGGAAGGAGGTCGATGGCAGGTACTGCAAGGAATCTGACTGCTCTTCATGGTGGGACTCAAGCTCAAACTAAGGCCATTTCCTTTTTCCACAAGTCTTTGCTAAGAGGCAGCTGATACTTCTCTCTCCTGGTCAGACGCCATCTGACAAAATGGCCCGCTGCAAGTGGCCTTCTGCTTTCTCAGCTGGGAAATGGCGCCCAGAAGGAAAACTACAGGAGACGAGTGTTTTGCATTATTTTTCTGAGCAAAGAGAATGATGTTTTGTTTATTAAAGTATAAAAGACAATTCAGAAGAGTCATATGGAAAGTTCCTCAGTGTCTTTTTGTTAAAAATAAACACCAACAGCAGGCTTGTGGACTTAGCGGCCTTGGCCAAGCAGCCCTCATGGAAAGCTGCAGAACGTAAAGAGGACCTGCTTTCTTCAGTGGTGGTGGGAAAAGGAAAGGGCAAGAAGGAAGGATTCTCCCTTGAGCAACAAGTGCTGAGCACAGAGGCGCCAGGTGCAATAACTGGACCCAGGCTGAAGACACCCATCTGCGTCGCCTTCGTCAAACCTGCTGGGAAGTCCCTGCTTGCTCTTCACAGCAGGACCAGGCAGAGTCTTCCCTTATATGTCCATGCAGTGGGTAATACTGAGGTGCCTTCCTCTCTTGGTAGGCAAAATCCTGCCTGAGCATTGTCAATGACCTACTTTCTGCTTCATTGCCCCAGTGCTTGCTATCAGGCTGCCTCCTCATCCTCAGCCACTAACTCAGTGTGGTATTGGAAATGCATTCCTGTGGAGCACACCAGGGAGCCTTTGGTCTGCGCAGTTATCCTATATGCCACCACAACATCCATGCAGGACACTCATCTTCTGATACCTCTCAGCAAAGGAGCTATGTCTGTTCCTGAGCTCCTACCCTGCAGCAGATCTCGGCTGAGCCAACAGGTCAACTGGTTGATACATTTATTTGGGCTTCAGTCCTGTGCCGCACATCAAACAGGAATAAGCGCTGCGGTGCCAGCTGCTCCCCAAGGCACGGGGAGCTGAGCGTGGTAACACGTCCGGCAGGGGACGTCTCTCCACCAGGACCCTGTCCCACCACCCCATCGTTAAGCAAACGCGGCAGAGCCAGGGATGGCTCAGCCAAGAGTCCAGACCACTGCTGCTTAGTTAGTGTCAAAGCAAAACACTTTTCCTCGTATCCAGTGGGGCTCTCCTGTTTCAATTTGCAACCACTACCTCTTGTTCTGTATTTACCTCCTTAAAGAGCTTGACTGTCTTTTTGATAACCTCCTCTTGGGTATTGACAACTCTTAGGTCCCCCTAAACCTTGTCTTCTCCAGGGTAAATTGGATATGACATGTCAGTTTAAAGCTTATGCAAAATATAAATGGAACTTTAAAGACAGCTGGGATAGTCTGTCCATGGATTAAGATAGGGCCACATCTCCTTGCAAACAAATTTAGAAAGAGAGAGACACCATAAACTAAAAACAGAGGATGGAGACCATAAAACAAGGCGAGGAGTGCTCATGTGCTGTGAGCAATAATCCTCATCTATCATGTAAGAGGAAGCTGTTTGGGTGGGAAAAAGGTTCAACTGTCAGAAGTGGAGAAAAAAAACCCTCTGAAATTAGAAATCATTTTGGTGACAACTGTAAACATTTTAGTGGGGTCAACTGATAAAACACACATGCTATTTGCTGCATCTCCACAAATGAAACCCCAAACTGCAAAACCTTCTAGTTCTTCTGAACAGGAAGAAAAGAATTTCTGTATTCCCACTATGTTCTTAATGACCCAAAGGTCAATTTTTAGTTCTGGCACTATTAACCTCCTCCATGGACACTCGAGGGGAATCACCTTTAACAGCTATTGCCAAAGAAGTGCTTTGCTCTGTGTTTTAATCCTTAAGCCCAGATGCTTACTAGACAATATATTTTTTCAGGTTCATAAATTCTTCTTTAATTTTCCGCTTTATTCAATACAGGTAACACATGGATGGAGCTGTTAGCCCAATAGCAATTTCTTATGATTGCATGTGATTGCATGTGACGTTTTCTACTGGGAAAATTTGATAGAGTCTGCTAATACTTTCTGGAGGCTGTGATTTTTCAATATACGGCCAGATCTTTCCCACAGGAACAAAAAGAACATCTTAATCCATCTGATACACCTCCCACAGCTGACCACTGAGCAGCCTTTCCTCAAGATGTCACAGCTACAGCCTGTGGAGAATTGGCCTCCATTCTTCCTCACAAAGTAGAACATATTTGAGGTTCTCAGATGAGGTATAGAGAGGACTTTTAAAATGAATTTCTTAGCCTGGATCTCTAGAGCGTTGATTGAATTACACCCTCTCTGAACTCCCACAAACCTTGCAAGGTGGCCAGCGTCTTACCAAGCACATACGTGCACTATGGAGGAGATTGCTCACAGGGAGGGATTTTGGAAGGCAGAGGGCATTGTGCAGAGGTGCATGGGGTGGAGTGCTTTGATTTCACCAAACTCACAAGAATATTCCCATTTCTTTTGTGACAGACACAACTTCTTATTTCTGACTGAGCAAAAGAGCATCAAGGGGACTTTCTGGCTATGGGTGGGAGGTGACAAATTTAATTGTCCTGCACTATTTCCTGTCCGATAGTAGGCAAGTTACCTGTGCTTGGGTAGGACATTATATCCTGGCGTGGACTGTGGTCTTTGAGCACCCAGCACGGGGCACGTCTCCAAGCCTCCACCGCAGCTCTGAAGCCCTGTTGAGTGCAGGGCCTCTAAGACGCAGTGAAGGTTACAAGCCAGGGATGGGAGGACATTGGCCCAAGACCGGCTGCTTCACCTCACCCTCCAGGCATCCGATGGCACCTCAAGACACATAACGTGGGCAAGAGGCAGGTTCTGACCGCTGCTGTTCCCACGGGCTCCCATCCGGTGCGGGAAAGCCCCGCAGTGCGGAGCCAGGAGCACCCGGAGCCCCTGGGGGTGCGGAGTGGGGCCCCAGCGCCGCTCACCCTGGCAGCCCGGCCGCCGACCGAGATGAAGGCTCGAGAGGGCTGAAAACAAACAAGCAGTTTGACTTAATGGGGCGGCAGTTATTTTTGGCCTAGAGGGAGTTCACACAGCGCGTGTTGTTTTAGTAAATAACTGCAAGCGGAGCTTGCGGCGCGGGGAGCAGGATGGGAACCAGCGCGCTCCGGGCGGCAGGGGAAGAGCTCTCGCCTTGGCGCCCCGGCGCTAACAGGAAACCAGCGGCCTCACCTACACGAGCACCGCGGCGCATTCACACTTTTATTGTCACCACATCCTCGGGCAGCCACATCAGAGGGAAGCGCCGGGGGGAGGGCACGGCAGCGCGGGCTCCAGCGTGAGAAGGCGGCTGGAGAGACGGCGGCGCCGCGCGCTCCGTGAGGCCCTGCCGCGCTGCCTCGCGTTCCCGCCGCGACCGGGCCCTGCGCGAGTCCCCACTGCAAACCCCACACGCAAGCGCCTTCCCGCACACTCCCGCGCCCGGTGAGGGCAGCCCGAGCTCCCCACGGAGCCCGCGATGCTTCTGCACGGTCCCGGCACGCTCGTCTGTGGCCTCCCTGATTATCTCCCAGGGCCCGAAGCACTGGGGTCCTCAGGAACCTGCGTGTGCTGTGGCAGAGGATGGAAACCTCTGTATTCCTCCAGGCTGGCGGGTGTCAGGGACAGTTTCATAATGAGATGCAGCCTGCGAGAGAGCGAGAATTGCCAAACGTCCTGGCCCGGTGACTGAAGCCTTTGCATATGCTGAGATGCAAAATAAGCCATTTCTGCACTTTTTAGGGGAAAGAGTGGCCACACTGGGGGTGTCTGGGATAAGGATCCCAGTGCCTGAGGAGCATTTTCGTGGCTTTGCCTGAATTGGCCTGATTCCTTAAAAATCGCGGCAAGGATTTTCACAAGCAGCCAGCATGGCCATTGGGGAAACCCGTATGAAGCCACATGACCCATCATCTCCATATGGGAATGTTGGCTGGAGACACCCCCCACCCAGCGTTGCCTGTAATCTTGGGCACGGAGACCTGAATACAAAGCAGAGCCTGTGGCTGCAGCCTGGACAGAAGCTGGGGACAAGGAGCCGAACTGTGGAGTAAGTGTCGGCCTCACATCTGAATTTCTCCGCTGCTGTCAGCTTAAATCAGGCTGCTCCTGACATTTTCAAATGCTCCCGCAGCCCTGTGGGAGCGCTGGGAGAGGCTGCGGTGGTAATTGGAGAAGACAGCTCCAATGCAGCCGCATCTCCAGGAGCGGCGCCGATGGCACCGTGCCCGGATCCCAGAAGCCACTCTCCCAAACACGGTTGCTTGCCTAGTCCAACAGCCTGCCCAGCTGGCAAGAAGGAAAGATAAACAGCCTCCGAATATTGCTGGGAAGCCACCAGGTGGGCTTGTCATGAAAAACAAATCAAATAAATGGGACAATAAAATCACTGCCATTTCAACAAGGGGAGGTGAAGAAGAACCCCGGTTTCCCCATCTCAAAACCCCAGGATGACTGAGAGAGAAAAGCAATGCGGTGTCTCAGCAGGCTTTCCATCTGGATCATCTCATGCATAGCAAAATCCAAATGCCCAAGTCCAGGATCTTTTCATTTGGCATCTCTCATCTTTCGCACCTGACTCAGTAAAGCAGATAACCAGACAGTACCAGTCATAACCCTCAACTTGCTCCTTGGGAAATCTCCCCACTAAAGCTGAAAGAGCCTAACATCTTGTCTGCTGCAATGTGCAAATTAAGATGAATGGTAATAAAAGAGGAATCTATTGAATTCAGTGTTGCAAGTGGAGACATCACCTCAGCCAGGTCTCTGGCTCGTCCAGGGAAGGTGGGTTGCTTAAGTAGTCTTGAGGATACCAGGTTCTGCTTTGCCACCATCTTCTTGGGACCAGAGCAAAAGGTGCTTGTGCCAAGAAGGGGAGGACACAGGGCTGGAGGCAGTGGGAGAGAAGGTCACAGGTGAGAAAGAAAGACATCCTGGTGATGGATGTGGAGCACAAGGTAGCACCTGATATGATCTCCAGAAACACTCCTGCACAGGCAACTCACCAGCTAAACAGTCTTTTGCAACCATTTCGTGTTCTCATGACGTTTTTGCCACTTGGGAAATGCCTGTGAAGGGTGGTGGGGTGGGACACTCTTCCTGCAGGTTTTTAAATGGGCCCTGGGGAAGAGGTGCTTAAAACAGGCGCTTAGAGCACATCTGGACTGTTTCCCTGAAGCTCGAATTGCATGGGGAGGGTAAAACACATGTGAGAGGCAGTGGTTTCTGTTAACAGTCCAGCAAAGTGGTCTGTCTGGGGACACAGACAGTCCCTTAACACGTAAATCCCTGAATGAAGGGCCAGGCTTGCAGGCTCCGAGCTAGTTCGAGTTGCCTTTACTCCAGCCCTGCTGCTGCAGAAGGCCCATGCATGCCAGGCAGAGCCCATTTCTAAAGTGCTTGGTATCTTCCCAGGACACATTCAAATGCAGTTTTGTAGGCAAATCCTTGTGTATACCCAATGCAGAAGGCTCATCTTGCACTCAAATATCTGTGCAATTTCTGGAAAAAAGGTTTACAGCACCTTGGGGCAAGCCCTGGTGCTGATATGGCCCTCCAGAAAGTCCATCTTGGTGGTATCGCAGGGATCACTCCTGCACATGGGAGATGCGAGCGGATGGCCCCCAGCTGCCAGTCTCAGGGCTGGGGACTGTCTTTATCTGTATCCCCAGAGAGGATCTGTTTTTCTCTGATTATTGCCACGGGGAACATAGGGTCACTTTTGTTGTGTGATCTCATCAAACCTTGGTTATATTTGTGATAAAAAAACTAAACCCACTGTGTTTGTAGACCCATAAAAGGCTTCCCCAGGGGAAGATAAGAATTGAAGGCAACTGACCTTAATGATGTTGGAGAGATTTATGGGATCACCTTAAAAGGATTTATTGGAGGGTTTTTTTAATGAGCAAATAATTAGTAGATTTATCTGCTTTTAGCTGCTTTGCAGTTTTATGACCTTAGTGCAGCAATTCTCTATTTTTTTTTAATAAAATATGATTTTACTCTATTGGACAGTTAGACTATAAAGTAAAACATTACAGTTTTAAGTGGTCCTCAGCGGCACCGAGGAGACAATGCAGGGCCCTTGATCAGATGGTAATCATTAGCAGAGTGACACAGAGCAGACCACCAGCCAGTGGAAACGCACACTCGAAGACATGTCCAGCTTGTTTTAATCTTCCTTGGGTAAAATATGCCATTGCCCACACTGGCAGAAGGACTGGTTTGGAGGGAAGGAATTGGGTTGGCTGATTGGCCACCATGAGCTTGGAAAGATCAGGTCTCATGGAGAGATTGCTCCATGGCTGAGCTGTGCCCACCATGGCATCGAGGACAGACTGTGGGCCCGAAGCAAGCACTGGGCACTCGTCTTACCAAGCCTTGGCTGACAGAAGGAAAATTGAGTGGTTAATCCTGTGATTACTGGCAATTATCCTAGCTGCAGGGCAAGAAAGCTCAGGAGTATGTGGGGAAATCCATGGGAATGGAAAATCTGTCCATGCCATCATGGAGATAGAAGGTGATCTTGCAAGAATCTGTATTCAGGAGCAGGAGGGACAGAAATTTTGCTGTGTGATTCTGGCATCGGAGCTGTGAGGCAGGGCTGTGAGGTCCATTCTCCATTCTCATTTTTAGGGACAAATCATTTAAAAAACTAGCAGAAGAGGAAGACCAAAACTCGAAGAGCAACTGGTGACAGACGAGGCTCTGAGAAACTCCTTAGCTTCATATTCAACCATGTCGAGGCTCAAAGTGCCGCAGACCCATGGCTGGCACAAGAGCAACTCCATGGCCCATAATAACATGACGAACCAAATTCCTGGGAGCAAATGGGCTCCAGCTCCCTCTCCACAGTTGTCCTATTCTTAAAGATCATGGGAAGAAGCGCAGCTCAAAACTATGGCCTCGTAAGTCATCAAAGCTAACTGCATATACGTGGCCAAGCAGTTTGCTGGAGGGGAAGCTTCTTTTTAAGGGGAGAACAACATGTTCAGTCCTCCAAGGGCTCCGGTCTCTCCATTAGCAATGCCAGTTCTTGTAAAGGGAAACTTCCCTTCCAACTGTTCTTTTTCCAAAAGATCTCCTTTCCCTGCCAGTTTCCAGCATCCACATGCCAGACCCAGCAGGTTGCCAACAGAGCTGGGTTGGCATCTCCCACATTTGTCAGAATAACCTTTTCATCCCTTTCATGGCCAAAGCTCCCAGGCATTTAGCTCTGAACACATTCCCGTTGGGATTTCAGCGGGCGGAGAGGTGCTGGGAGAGCAGCTCTAGGGCAGACGGTTGATCTGGGTGCAGAGCAGAGAGCCTGGCCCAGCAAATCCTACTCACAGCACCCCTCAGAAGTGGACTCGTGGGTCATCACCCCATGTCTGAGCTGGGCTGCCCAACGCTTCTGCAGCCAGGTAAGAAGAGTGCTCACTCTAGCACTATTTAACTCAAAAAGAGTTCAGGATCTGATGTGAGCCCCACAGTATCATCCACCCCATCAATCTTTACCAGATTTAAGAAAATAATAAATAATAAAAGAATAAAAAAGGCAAAGGCACCCTGAGGGTCGAGGGGCTGTGCGCCCTTGGGCCGGCAGGCCGCTAGCTCGTGACGTGGCAACGGGAAGCCCAGCGCGCCAGGAGAAGCGATCACGTTTATTGCCAAGCTCACAGCGCCTGAAAAGAGAAAAGCCCCATTAGCCCCACACATCCATCCTTCGGAAGGGAAGCGGGGAACAAAGAGCCGTGCCAGGGCTTTGTGGAAAGGTCAGCGAGAGGGATACGTTCCCAGTTGTTCTGCCCAGGATCTCCTCATGGGAGAAGTGGCAGGACAAAGCTATTCGAGGAGAGGAAGCTTGTAATTAATAACCTAGAAAGGGGACTAGAGAGGAATGTATCTGCCCATGGGAAAAGCAAAACCCAGGGCACAGCTTCTGTTGGAAGGAAGCAGCCCCAAGGGAAGGGGCAGAGGTGTAAGGGTCAGCCCACACCTGCACACAGCCTGGGTGACACCTTGCTCCACCCCACCAGCCTCAAAGGGACTATTCACAGGGAAAGACCTGGCATCACTGCATGGGCCTGAATAGACCCTTATTCCTGTGCAAATTGCTGTGGGAATTTCTCCTGAGACCGAGGACTCACTGAGAAACGTTTATAGCAACAGGAAAGGTGCAACATTGCTTTTATCTGCACACAAGGTATTTTATCTAGGGCAGAAATGACCAGCCAGCCACAGCTATCTGTTGCACGAGACGTTACAAACTCTGTGCAAACAGACTTTATCTGAAGACCTGCATTTCTCATCTCTGTCCCCCCAGTGATGGGATATCTGCATCCCTAAAGCAGTTCCCCAGGCTTGACTGACCCTGCCCTCACTCTCCTGCAACTCCTTCTCCCCTAAGACTCACCAGTCTTCTCTTTCCTCCTGCAATGGTTCAGAGTCCAACGGAGCTGCTGTCTACTGGGACACATCATCAAGTGTGTTTAGTTTGCCAGTGAATGGTGGTTGAAAAGAAAATATTACCAGAGTTCACAAGGTCTGTGAGAATAGTGAGGGGCTGGAGCTGCACATGCTGTGTCGTTCCCGGCTTTTGCCGCTAATTGGGCACGGACTGCCAATCTGGACTTACTCCAGCGGAAAAAGGAATCTCCTTCCCTGCCTTTTTTCAGACAAGTCAAAGGTTAGATACCTTTAAAGTCTGTACAACTACTTAAAGCTTTCTGTGTTGTTACACTTAAAAGCCTTGTTACGGTGGGCCTCCGACGTTCATTAAGAGGCAGGAAAAAGCTACCTTTATTAACGTGCCCCTGGCAAAATGAACCCCTCTCACATCATTTTCTTTTCTCAGACTGTGAAATTCCCTCTGGCTTAACAAATCTCAAAGAAAACAGTAACTCCTGGGCTTGTGGGTACCAATCCTGCTCTATTTATACGCTTCTAGACCCAGTCCAGGCTAAATCTGCACTGTGATGATCAGTCACTTTTAATGGCAGATTGGGCGATCTTTAACTTATTATCACCATCCTTGACTTCAGGAAAGTCAGAGATCTGACTATAACAACCAAGTTGTACTGGGATTTACTAAACAAGACCTTGCTTGATAAAATTCTTGCAGACCAGAAGCACCTTAATTTCCCATTAGCTTCCACTGATGTAAAGAATAACCTTTAAACATGAAGATCCTTGGAAAAGTGTGACACAAGAAGGTCAACTGCAGAGAGAAACACTGATCTTTGGGTAAAGAGTGATTCCAAAATGAATTGCCTTATTTTTAGTGCAGATGATAAGTGAATGATGCCATGTTTCAAAAACCAATCAAGCTTCATAAAATAATGAGGAGATACCGTGAATGTTCAACATTTATTCAAGAGACCTGTCAAGAGTTGCTCTTTTAAAGGCTTCTGCATGCAAGGGCTTGCAAAGAAACACAGACCAAATGCCTTTTGGCCCATAAGTCTTCCTGGAGAGCTTTGGTGTGTTTATCTGAACAGACAGGATGGCTAAGGAGGCGCTTTCCTGACCATCAGCAACTGAAATGCTTCTGTGAGATTGACTCTACCCTGCAGTGCAAGGGTCAATGCCGAGCTGCCCCCAGCACATCTTGCATTTGGTCCTATTATAGAACCTGGTGGGTTTTATTCTTGGAAGCCAGGGGCATTAAAACAAAAGCAGGATCAAGAGAGATCTGACATTTTGGAAGCGCCAACAAGCTGATGAAAGCCAGCACCTCGGACCCACCGTACTGCATCAGGGATGCTGCAGCTCTCCAGAAGCAGCTTCATGCAATGCAGCTTTTATGAGCCCCTGTGAGATACTCTAAGACCTGTTGCCACTTGGCTCACGGGAGCTCTGTTCCCACAGAACATGCAGAAGACACTGCCTGTCTGGAAAGCATGGAAAGCGCACACTATCCCATGTATTGGAAGGAGTTGCCATCTCTCCAGGGGTCCTGTCCTGGATTCCTGGCATCTCCCCTATAGACAAGGGAGCCACAGTCAAAACAGATGCAGTAGTGTTCAATGTACTGTGGGAATCAGCCTCGCTGGCTCCTTGTTTTTTATTTGCAGAACTGCAGATAAGAATCCCAGGGTGTTGTGGGAAACAGGAAGACCTTATCTCCCATCCCAAGCCGCATCTCCTGCCACAGCCTTGCTTTCTTTTCACTGTCTCTCCTGACACAAAATGATATTTGTCCACTGAGCAGCCTCCGTGAGACTGCTTTGCACCCGAGTCTCCAAGCAGTTCTTTAGGAAGCCCCTGGGCACCCAGAGCTCATCAGGATAAACCCGCAGGCACCATCCCCAGGCTCCTGGAGAAGCTCAGCAGGCACCGCATTGACCTTCTTGCCTTGCACGAGCAGAGCTGCTGCGCACTGCATCTAATAGCTGCAGTACGGAGAGGAAATCAGTTGCATTAGACAGGTTTTAAGAACATATTGGTATTTTAGTGTTAGGCCAAGACTTTTACAAAGCAGTACTTAAAGTTTCATAGTGAAACTTTAGTTAGATTTCTATATAAAAACACTGTCATTCAAAAGAGTTGAGCCCTTCTGGAATCTGAACTGTAGCTCTAGGTCTCTTGATAGTTGTGTAATTACAACTAATCCAACTAGCTGTTACTCATCACGTTTGTTGTCTTTTTGAGGGAGCATCTAGGAGTCCAGGCTGTGGCTTGGGACACTGCTGTGCTGGGCTCCATACTAACCACAAAAGGATGGGTTCAAACACCTGCCAGTCACAGAGCACCTCTCAGATAGATATGTCCAAGCTAGTTTCAGGCACCTGACCTCAGATGCTGGTCTCAAACTAGCTGAAGCACCATGGCATTCAATGCAGGCTGTAAAATGTGCCCAGAAAGCTGGAATAGCAGCTGAACTCTCTGCTCAGCGGTATTTGTTGCTGACACAAGGCTGCATCACTACCTACCAGCAGCGAGAGCCATGGAAACATCCTCTTTGCTGACGTTTTTATGTGGGACTAAAGCTGCTTTAAAGATCTCAGCTTTGGATCCGCTGTTTTGGACAGCCTCCTGTGGCAGTTTTGCATTAAAGATTGGCGTCACCTTCCTGTGACGCTTTCAACACCAAAGATGCTTCAAATTAGAGCCCAGCCCTGCTACAGCCATAAACCTCAGGCTGGAGATGGAAAGGGATGTCTGGGAGGTTTGATGAAACCTGTGAAGGGGAGGCCGGGGGCTGAGGATTCATCTAGGCCCTGGGAGTAAAACTGAGATCAAAGTATTGCCACGGGTCCCGTGGGAACATTTGCTTGTATTCCCAAGGTCACACATACCCTTTGGCTGACTGGCAGAGAGAGGCCACAGCTACAAACTGTAGCACAAATTGAGGGCTCTAAAACAGCTAAAATCAGCCAGGGATGCCCAAGTAGGTCAGAAATGGGCTCAGTGATACCTTTATGTGCCTCAGAATGACTCCTCTGAACATTTCTTGGCTAGCCGAGGATGAGCAGAGCCCCGAATTAGTAGCAGTATCTCTAACACTCGGCAATCCTCCTTCTGGCCTCCACACATCAGTAAGACGACGCTTTGCAGGAGTGATGGAGACACCTCTTGACTTGGAGCCGGCCTTCAGCAACACCAAGAAAACCACCCACAAAGCCCCCTGACCCAGGAGTGGTGCAGGGAAAGGGATTAAGCGGAGGGATTAGTGGGGGGAAAAAAAAATAAAAAATGAAGGTCATCCCCAGCGAGAAAGAAATGAGGTGGCAGGAACGAGTGCGGGAATGGCCGTGGGCAGTGAGGGTGCCCAGCGCTGCCACCGCCCTCACCGGCTCACAAAGGTCTTGGTGGCCACGAAAAGGAGCAAGGCAGTGAGAAAACTGCTTTGTTTGTTTCTTGACAGGGGAAGCAGGGGCTGGCAGGACTGGGGAACCCAGTGCTGCCTTCACCCGCTTGCCCTGCACTTGTGTTTCCATCCCCAGCACAATGCGGCCTTGCAAACGCACGGCAGCGATGCCGCGCGGGGCTCCCTTTGGCTCCACGCGGCCCTTCCCGCGGGAGCTGCCACCGGCTGTCTCTCATGACCCTCCGCTTAGAGACTGCAAAGGCTCCTGGTGGAGCCACGAGCAACGAATCCCGCCACCAAAGGGACCTTAGCTAGAGGCTGAACTGGTGAATTAGTGACGGGGCTGAAGATGCTCCCTGTGGTTGCGATGAGCAGGCTGGGCAAGACTCACTCCATATGGGACCTTGGTATAATAACTGTCATTCACTGCAGTGTTGAAACCTCAAAGACAGAGCAGACTTGCAGGATCCTTCCAAATCCTCCTTCTCCTTCTCACTCTCTCTCTTCCCACAGCCCGGGACCTGCACAAACTGCCAGGACTTGAGCACAAGGTGTTCATGGTCAGTGAGTAGTGGCAGGCACACGCATCAGAGCAGCTCTTCCCCATGAAAGTCTCCCTATTGCCTGACTCTATCATCACATGCCTTCTGTGTAGATAGGAGAACCTGTATCTTCTCCATGCACCTCATCACTGTAACACAGGAGGGCTGGGGATGGAAGGGAGCTCTGCAGATCATCCACGCCAACACCCCTGCTTAAGCAGGGTCACCTACGGCACGTTGCCCAGGATCACAACCAGGTGGGTTTTGAGTATCTGCAGAGAAGGAAACTCTGGGCTCTCTGGGGAACCTGTTCCAGTGCTCCTCCAAGAACATTTGCCTTCAGTGGGAGCAGCTGGATGGAGAGAGGATCATGATGTGAATGCACCTGGGTTAGGAGGACAGGGCACCTCTGCATGGCCAGAAGTCTTCTTTCATTTCAAGACTCTGTGTGACTATCCCTGGAGCACATGGACCACCTCGTCCTCCTGCCAAGACTAAAATCCAGACCTGGCACAGGACGGGATGCCACAGCAGGTTGAGGGTGAAGGGTTTGGCAGCCGACACCAGCACACAAGGGCTGTGCTGTGCTTCAGCCCCAGGCGGGCTGCGAGGTGGCGGCGTGCGGCCATGCAGAGCTGCATTCCCGTGGCTGCAGTGAGGCTGCCACAGGCGAAGGGAGCAGGCTGAGCGGAGCCTGGGCAGCACTTGGCTCTCGGAGCCCCACGGCCTGACGAGGGAGGCCAAGGCAGTGATGGAGAATCCTGCTGCAGCCGCGAGCCCTGGTGACTCCACGCGCCGTGCTTGCTCCTCACCGCACGCTGCCGAGGAGGCTGCAGGCACCTGTCCGCACCCAAGCGCTCCCACCAAACCAGCTGGGGATGGAGGCCTCGGGCTACCAGAGCCACCAGTCCCCATGCGCAGCGCCACAGGCGAGCGCTGGCTTCTCTGCAGCCGTCTGGAAGGAAACCGCCACCGCAGGAGCGAAGCTCCAAACCCTGCAAACGACGGCACCTGTGTGGCAAGGGCTGCGAGGCTGAGAAAAGCCCTGGGATATAACCCGAATTTCAACCTTAAGAGGGAGCGGTTACATTTCTCTGCAAGCTGGGAACATCAGCTCCCAGTAAATTACCACTTGGCCATGTCAGAAAGGCCAACCCATGATTAACAACTAATTAGGAAATGCCTGTTGTTGTTATAGAGTAATAACAATCCTGGTAAGGAGGGCTCCTCACCTTAGAAGAAAATGGATGTCATTTCAAATAGTCCCCAAATGCAACAAGCCACTGTGGGAAAAGCCAGACTTTTATAAAAACAAATAGTCTCCTTTTGCATGGGAGATTTTATTTTTAAATAATCCAATGCCAACCAATTTTTTCGTCACAGTGCTCTGTAACACAGGGGCCTTGCTAAACCTGGAGAGGCAGGGCAGTCTGAACAGCGTGCTCCTGGTAGCTGCTTTCTGTGTCTAGAAATGGAAGCTACATTTCCCAGGATTAGTGAAAACCCTCCTTATCTCTGCTTCTCACCATGGCACAGCAAGGCAGCCCAAACCTATAACAAAATCTGCCATTAAAAAAAAATAACACAGAACATAAAGCCATTTAAGGAGGTTGGTGCTATTTTATCAGGTGATCTTCTTAATTCTTCTTGGACTTTAATTTATTCTGAAAACTAAGTCACGGTCCACACCCGCATTGGGCCCAGAACCCTAGATAGATACTAAGTTGTTTTATTTAGTGCTGCAATTAAATGAGAGGCTTACTTATCAGTTGCTAGGATAGCAAAGAAATATGGAACAGATACAGTGGCTCAGAAATCACATTTTAAATACATCCGAGGTTGCCTAGAAAGAAATTCCAAGAAATATAATGCCAGTCGCTAATAAACAGGTATTATTCAAATCCAGCTCTAAAGCCATTAGTGTACATACTCCTCCCTAGGCTTTCAAATAACTCCATTAACGTCAGGAGAGCAGTTCAAAGGATTAGTAAATAGATTAGCTAAAGTCTGGGCTGCATTCTGCAAAATGGAGAGTGCTGGGTAATGGATATGTGTTGTAACAAGGGATAATCACAGGGATCCTCAACTGTGTGTCACTGGAAAAAGGGACTTCTTGAGATATATTGTCACAGGCCTTTTCAGCTGTGACCTCAGATAGGTAATATTTTTGTTTTTCCCGTGAATATCCCTGAGCACAGACCTAGAAATGCAACCAGGAATTCAAGAAATTAATGTTGAGCTTTGCTAAGTGTAATGAGAAATTGAATAGCTAGAAAGAAAATGTATCAGTAACCTGCACTTTCCAAGCACTCACATTAAATGGGGTTTGTGCTTAGCAGCTGCTGTGTCAGCTGCAAAGGGCAGGGAGCCTCAAGGATTTGCCCCACCAGCATCAGCGCCCCTGAAAACGGAGTATCTTATGAGGTGTCTTTGTGGGTCATGCCCGTATTGTGGAAGCAAATCCTTCTCCAGCCCCTCCTCTGAAGGGCAGCTCTGATGCTGGGACTTGACGCTCAGGAAAGATCAGGTTTGGCATTTGCATACTCTGAAATTTGGAACTCCTCCTTTCTTCCTTTCCACACACGCCCCCAGGATGGATGTCAGGTCCATACTTGTGTCAGGTAAAGCTCTCAGTAAGGGGCTCATTAGATATGTAGCAAAAATAATCAGAATAAAGATACTGGAGAATGACCCATTTTCCCTCTTAACACCAACCTCTACTTTCTTTTACACTGGCCACTGCACACATAGTAAGAGGTAAAGTGCAACTCTGATATCTACATGTGTGTGTCTGCCCGGCTGGTAACCCACAAAGGTCCCCTGAATTTGGGTGCCGCTGCCCCCAGATGCACCCAACTGCACCGTCCCAAGCAAGCACAGGCCTGGGGGCTGCCGGGACACTGACGAATCCATAGGCATCTCGGTGCCATGGCTCTTATTTCCCTTAGGAGAGTTAAGATGATGCTCGTTTGGAAACCATGAGCGCTCTGTTTACTTCATCACAGATATGGTGAGTAATTCCATCATTTACAGGGTGGACGATGATGAAAAAAAGTGGAATGATCAGGAAGGAAAAATAAAAATAGCCCTCGTGTGGCACTGTGTCAACTGCTCATGTTTAGATTTTAATTTTATTTTTTATTCCAAGTTTCTTGATAAAATATTTTCCCATGCTGAATGCACTTGGAATGTCCCCTTCATCACGACATTCCTGACGGATGAGCCAGGCTGTCGCAGATCATATGCCAGGAGAATTGTATTCCCTCTGCTCCACAATTCTCACTCCCACATTCACACCTTTGGGGCCCGGAAGCCATTCATCACGGGCCAGCCAGGAAGGTACCTCTCACAGCAGAGATATCCCGTTGGGAATAATATGGAAAGGAAGCAGACTCTGCTAGCAAAGACTGGTTGGGGACCAGGTCTCTCCTTGGCTCCTGCACTGACTGTAGCAGGTAAGACCTTCAGCAGGGAGAGTTTATAGCCACAAGCCCACTGCACTGGTAGGAAATGGGTGTTTCAGCCGTTTGCACTCCTGCCCCGCCGGATGCTGAGCTCCCCAGCGCTCGGGCTCATCCTCGCTCCGGGGATGCGACCTAAGGAGGAACCTGTGGGGTTCCTCTCCCCTGGCCACCATGACGGGTGCACGTGCAGCCCCCCGGCTCCGCTCGCAGCTGCGGGAGGAGAACGGAGCAGCCCAGCTCACCAGGAGCAGCTGCCTACTCCAGGCTACAGCAAGACACGGCCCAGGGGTCGGTGCTTCCAGAGGGGTCCCAGAGCACAGCTCCCCCGCCAGGCGTCTCAGCCACGCTGCTACCGCGGGTGCAAAATCAGAAAAAAACACCCTTTTCTTTCCTTTCCAGATTCCATTTTCCTTGGAAACATTGGGAGCAAAATGAAAGTCTGATTTCAAAATATTTCAATCAAAATATTTGGCCCCCTTTTTTTTTAAACCTAAATTAATTTTTTGATTTGCCTTTCCCCTCTTTCCTTATCAGCGAAAGGACTAGCCTTTGGGTTTTCTTTCTTTTTTCTTAATTTTTGCTTTCCAAACACCTTCCCCAGGGAGCATGTTCCAATAGTGTGTGGCAAGGTTTCATTATGCAAAATTACTGTGTTGTAAAAATAGGAAACACCTCTCTTTCCCCAGGCTCCCACTGTTCATTTATCGCCTGTAGGAGAAACATAAACCTTATTGCATCTTTATTTAAGGGGGACATATTAAAAAAACATTTGTTAAAAATTCCATTTTGTTAAGCAAAATCAAAGTAGGAAGAAGGGAATACTGAAAAAAAAAGTGTCTGTAGGCAAAAAAATGCTAGGCAAAATATTTTGGTTGCTTCTCTGGAGGAGAATAGATGTGACTACAAAACTAAAAATAATAATAATTAATAATTAACAACAAACCACAGTGTGATGCCCAGCTCCTGTAGTAGTAGTGGCCAGTAGATTCCGTCTTGCCCATGGTCCCCCATTAGTGTCTACATGAAAAACCGCACGTTATTGTCACTTGCAGACAGTGCTGGCAGCCGCGTGCAGCCCATGGGCTCCCCGTGTGCCGGACGCTTTCCCAAGAGGGGGCAGCTTTGCTGTCATGGGGACAGGAAGAGATGGAGCTAAGTACCCTTAGGGTCCCTCAAGCTTTCTCTAACTTTGCAGGTAAGGAAGTGGTGACCAGTGTTGTCTGGGAAGGAATGTTTGGCTTTGGCTTTGGCAACCAGCAGCTCTTTAGGACCTGTCAAATTTTCCTTCAGTGTGGAACGATGAACAAGACCCATCGCCCCTCTCTCCTACATGCAGTATAGAGAAATCAGCATCTCCAAGCAGGATTCAACTGCTTCATTTCAGATACTTGCTTTAGGGTCTCAGAAATGGCCTTTCTTTTTCTCCAAGTGAGGTCGGAACAACTCACTCACTTGAAGACACCTCCATCACGGACATCTGAAGCTAAGCACAAGGTTTCTGGACAAGCTCACCTGGACATGCTGCTTCTTCCTGCTCTATATTACCCACCTGTAAAGCCTATTTCCATCCATCGATGTGGCCTCTTGTGTCCTGGCATACACAGGTTGAGCAAAGAGTCAAACCTGCCCTTCCTTCCCTCACACAGGCACCTCTGAAGGATGCTGGTTTGGCACAAAGCACCAGCCCTGGAGAGACTCTCCCTTTAAGGAGAAAAGCAAAGCCCTCCGTGCACAGATTTGTGCTTGTTTTGTCATGGGACACATTACCATGAACCCAAAAGAGGAAGGAAAAAGGGGGGTGGGGAGCTCTAGCCTTTCTGGTGGGAACAGTGTTTGAGCTAACTTTGTTTCCCTTGGGGAAAGGCACCAAAATAACAGAGGAAGGGGGGTGCGCTGGGGCGGGGGGGGGGAGGGGGTATTGAGTTAAAAAGGCTGCGTAATCTGCCTGGGAAAAAAAAAGCAAAGCCCTTTACAGCGCTCAGGAGCCCGTCCGCGGAGCGCTGCCGCGCGGGGAGGGCCGAGGGCCGCGGCGCTCCGCTCACGCCAGCTCGCGGGCCAGGACGCGCGGCCGGCCCTGCCCTCTGCCCCGCCGAGGCCACGCGGCTCCTGTGGGGCAGAGATCCGAGCTGATGGCCAAAGAGGAGCTTTCCTGAGCGCCCCATGTGCACGTGCAACCTGCCCTTTCTGAAGCTCTTGGCAGGGTCAATTCAAAGGGATGATCTCAGGGTCATGCTGCACACCGAGATGAGGAGGTGGCCTGGGATCTGGCCTCCTGCTCCACATCCTCATCACAAGGTGCTCTCTCCACATGTAACTTACCCTTTTCGCTGCAGTACGTGAGAGCAGTGTTTTAAGAAAAGGCAAGCAGATGATTCTCAAAAGGGTCTGTGTGTGCTGTGGATACCCAGCTCGCCCTCAGCCCTGTCCCCAGCTCCTTCAAACAAAGCAGCTATCTCGCGATGTGCTCAGCCATAGCAGAGATGTCCTGGGGCTGGGTCAGTCTCCTTTATAGCTCCGTGTCTGCCCATGTGGTCAGCCAGAGCTTTGATAGCTTCTGACTGGCCAGTTCATTTCTCCTAAGTTCAGCTGCCCAAAACCCAGCCTACAGACAGGCCATCCTCTAGACACCTCTGCAGTAGCAGCATCAAGGAGTGGCTGCAGAACATGCTTCATCTCACCTAAACTGAGTGTGAGAATCATCAAAATTTTCAGTGAGTTGACTCATCATTCAGATGAGTCAATATGAGGCTCCACATTCTTAGACACACACTGAGAGACCAATCTCTCTGAGCATGCCCCCATCCTTTCTTTACACAAGGAAGTGGAGGTGAATCTGCAAGACCTTTCTGCCATACTTTGCTTTCCATATGGGAGTGCAGGTGGTTCTACCTGACCATTCCATCCTCCTTCCCTTTCCATATGGGTGTGGAGGTGTAACCACCCCAGGACTTCACTTTCCGTGACAGAGCATCTGCAGGAGCAGGTGGTGCAGACAGGCTGTGCGGACACTGGTGTTGGACTTCATTCCAAAGCAGAAGCCAGCAGGATTCACTCAGATCAGCAGCCTGTTAAAACCTCATGATAAGAATGCCGGCAACATCATTTTTTCCCACCAAAGTGTTACTTTACTTAAGCAACCTCAGCTAGGAGGCTGCAGGAAGCACGCTGAGTAGGGCCAATGTCCTATTTCTATGTAAACCAAAAATATTTTCAACCTCTACTTTTTTTGTCTAAGGTCATACCTCAAGCCCAGTGGATTGCAGGTTAAATCACGGCTTGAGCTTTCCCTGGCAGCACTCAGCAGCAACCGCTCAGCAGCGCAATCCCTGGCTGGCCAGGATGCACACGCATCTCTACAGCTCCGCTGGCTCACAGTGGTCCCCAGCCACGACAGCCGGGACCTCGGAGGGCAGCACAAGGGTGAAGCGTGCAAAACCCTGCCCATACGATTACCGCAGCGAAGAAAATGAAGAAAGACATTAAAAACTAGCACCAACCTTAAATGAGTGGTTCTTCTGAGGCAGCTGAGAGCACATCAGCTACCTAGGACTGCAAGGCCTCTTATCTCAGGGCGGGCAACCTCCTCTTTGCGCAAATGAAAATCTCCCAATCTACTTCAAATTCATTCTGCTCCAAGATCCACAATGACTAATCCCATATCAGCAAAACTGCTCCCAGTCATCAGGTTTTTTTTTTTCCCCTCTAATTCTTACACAGTGCGGTGCTCTGTTCATGACGGGGTAGTCGCAGAGGAGAAGGAGCAACCCTGCTGCAAAGCCCCTATCCACCCTGCACACTGACAACGACAGCTTAGCAGAGTGTCCATCTACCACAGCCAGGTGGATTGATCAGCTCGGTTTGCAGCATGGACACACACACAGCTGCTCCTCAACATGCTCCACCACAGGACGCTGCAGTTATGGTGCAGCTGCTGCTAACGCAGCTCATGCTGGGCCTCCTTCATCTCCCACCCATGGTCCACACGGAGACCAGCTTTCCTGCCCGCCAGCTCCTGCCTTGTCAACACGCTTGCACAGAATCCTGCTCAGACTCTCTCTCGGCTTTTAATACACCCCTCAAAGACAGTTAAAAGTGTGAGGTCAAAGTCGTGGGCAGGAGACATGGAACAAAATATCTTAATGAAGGTATTGCATGGAAGACTTCAAGTGCTACACATATCTATACTTAAATATAAACTCAGCAGCAACTCTTAAGTACTTCTTGTCTGAATGAACTGGTATTTTTGCCACATCTTCCACAGGGTGGGAGGTGCAAAGAAACCATTTTAGTTTCTTGCAATGTCCTTCTCTTTCTTTTCTTCCCACAGATTCAGCAGACCGATGATCCCTATAGGCTCTCTGCTCATTTTTTTGGCAGCACTGACTACTAGGCCTGCTGGTCCTTCAAAATCCCATCTTACATACACCTACCTTGCTTATATGCAACTTGTCATTGGCTTTATAGACACTGCATCTCTATTTCCTAAAGATTTTTGCTTGGCTTAAATCACCCTCTGGAAGTTTGTCATGTTATCTTCTACATTTTAGTGCCTTTGAAGTATCATGCTGGATGGGTGGAATGTGGTTTTAAGGGGCTGTTACTCTAATGACCTTTGTGGCAAGTACAACTAGATTGATTTTTTTTTAACTTTACTACTAGTGTTTTCAGTAAGTCACTTCATTAAAATCGTCCTAAGTAATTGATGAAAAAAACAAATTTAATAACATTTACAACAATGAAAATAAACATTAAAAATATACAACTTTGGAGCATAATGCCTTTGCATGTAGAAAGTCTCAGAAATGCACTTGATGAGCTTAGGTTGAGCGGTATTCCTGAATCTGCAGACAAGTTCATGTTGGACATCTGTCCTCCTCTTCAGAACTGAAATAAGACATATACAAAAATAAATAGTCACAGCAAAATTGGGAGCCCTATCATGTTTGTCTCCACCTTGTGAAAGAAACAAAAGACTAGAGGATCTTTACCAACTTCAGGCTGTTTTTCCTATGGCTTCTCTTTCATGTAGAGCAAGAAGTTACACTGATTGCACGGCCATGAAAACTGGGCTGGGGAAGGGGCTGAGGATATTAGGTATTTAGCTCTCAGATGTGGATTTTCTATGTATTTGGATGGAATTTTTCACCTTTTCTGCAGTCCTCATGGTGACTAATGATTATTTCCATTCTCCCTCCTTTCCTCCTCTGCCCTTTCCCCGTCACATATCTGAAACATAAATGACTTGCATTATTTAATAGGTGTATTCCAAATTACAGCATGAAGGGGCACAGGAGCCCCAAGATGACTACCTGCAGATCTGCCACGTCACTAGGCTCACATGAGACGTGCCACCTGATGCCAAACGGCTGAAGCGTATGGTCCTCAAATGCTCTCTGCCCATTCAAAACACAGCACAGTAAATTTCAACCACAATGCACCAATCTGCCTGCTTACATTTGTAAGCTCAATGATAGATCATGTGCTTCCTTGACATATCCAATAGGTCTCTTAGATACAGCAGAAAAATGACATGAGACTGGTTTGTGTGTCTTGATCTTGCCTCACCTCCAGTGTCAGTGTTTTATCAGAGTATTTTCTTTCGGGTACTTACCACTTGATTTTTCAATGAATAAACCCAATTTCTGGGTACTGAATTAGGATTCAGTGTTTTGCCACAAGGCTTTGGATAAATAGTCCATTAGATTTTTGCTTTGGGGTTTTGATGAAGTCCCTAAATGACCATTTCAAGGGTGTCTCTTGGAAAAAAAAAAAAAAAAAAAAAAACAACTCTGTCCAGTTGCATTCTTTTGCATGTGTGTATGAGCTCCTTCACTTTGCTCCAGTGCACTCACATCCTGCAAGCTACGTTGCAATTGCAGCACTTTGCCTGTGCACATGCTGTAGGTGCTGACCAGAAAGTGATGCAGCTGTGTTTCAACACCTAAATGAAATAAAACAACTCAAACTCCCCTGTTTTTCAGGAGGTGGCAGGAGAGACCAAGTCGGGAATTCCAGAAGGGAAGGAGAACTGAGCTGTGCACTGTAAGTCCCTTGGAGAGGCCCATTTCTGAGCTCAGCTTGCAGTTCCCCACCTCACTTTCGGCCTCAGACATGCACAGGGCTCAAGACCTCAGCGCGAGGCTCCTGTCCCGGCCTCCAGCTGGGTCTGTTGGCCTAAGCAAAGACGCCGCTTCTTGCTGCAGATGTGCACCCGCCTCCCCACGCTCTGCCCTCCCTCCTCCCAGGAGCCTTCCCAACTCTATGCTGCATGCGCTGCAGCCCCTTCTCCCATGTCCTGGCACTTCTCTTTCAAGGCTTGTCAATAACATAAGGGGAAGCGACTAGGCTGGTGACGCCAGGAGGAGTCAGTGCCAATGCCCACACACCGCAGTGGCACCGTCCCTGCCTCCCTGGCCTTTCCCTGCCCGCTGTACCCTGTGGAATATCCACTCCTGCTTGGTACCTCCTCGCGCTGCCGGCGCCACAGCAGCCTGTGAGCACCCTGGGAGACAGGAGTGATTCTCTGCTTCTATTTTTGCCAGTGAAGACGAATGCTTAACCCTCGTGTGTGGAGAGCAGCAATGGGGCTGCTACTGCACGGAGGGGACGGACGGGGTATGGATGTCACAGCGCCCCAGCTGCTGTCCTGCAGCGCCAGCCCACACGGCCCTTCTGAGATGGCTTCACACATTTTGGGCCCGACTCCCACCGGGGAGATGCCAGTCGCACGTTTTACTACAAGCCATCCCCGTGGTGCTTCCCGAGCCTGAAGGAGACGGAGGGATACGCCGCCGTGTCCGTTCTCCTCCCAGTGACTCTGGCCTAACTCTGCCTGGACCAACAGTGATGCAGCCCGGGAGCGAAGGCATCCACCTGCCCCAGTGCAGCACGGATCGCTCGGGAGCTCCGGCACATCCCTGCCGCGGGCACGCAGCATCCGCTGCAGCAGCAGCGGGACGTCCTCCCCCCTGCAAAGCACTGCACACTGATAAAGAGTTAAGAAGCTCTCAGAGGCGGTACTGTGAGAACATTTCTCAGAGGGCAGTGCACTTTTATTTGCAATAATTTTCCATTCCATTTATATCTATATAATAGGAGGTGGCTCAGGGGTCCGAGTTTTCCATAGCCCCAGACCTCGTTTCTCTGGCTGGGGTTGACCCCTGCTCGACTTCCCTAAGAATAACAGAGAAAAGTTCAATGAGAGAAAAAGAGTCACTGGTCTGAACTCCCACTGCTGCTTCACGATGCCATGGGCATGTAATTAGACTCACTTTGTTAACAGAGTGGAACAGAACATATGCATGCACACAGATATATGGGAAGAGAGCTGGAAAGGGACCCAGAAGGAGACTTCCAGGCAAACATGGTGGCTGAGGACCACCCGGAGCTTCCTGGAGTCTTATCTTGTTTCAGCAACACCACTTTGTTTGCTGCTTTGACTCGCAGGGAAATCACTTGTTCTGCTTAAAACATTTTGATTATATAAAATATTTCTCACTAGAGTGTTTTTGACAAAATATGAGAAAATTCGGGAGCGTTTCACTGTTTGAGTTCTGGAAGCAGGGGGCAACATTTTTGACAAATAAAATAAGATGAAAGACAGAAAAAGGATTTGAAAGAAAATGTCTGTGTTAAAACTCTGTTTCATGCAGAAAACACATTTCGAGGGAAGCGTTTTGATAGTCCCAGTGGTATCTAACACAGCAGCTGCCCTGCCCTTGAGGCTTGCTTTTAAGTGACACTCCTTATGCCAGAGGGGCTGTCACTCTGCTTGTGCTAATGGACAAAATCCCAGGAAGTGGCTCATTCTGCAATCTCTGGAAGGCCATTTTTAGAAGAGCCTCCTGGACACCGGAGTGTGATAATTTCTCCTGATCCAATTGCTGCCTTCCCCAGAGGCAGCATGCCATTTCTGTAACCTTACTGAAGACCTCTAAAACTACTTAGGTTCTTCATCTCACACAAAAGAGAATGTGATTCCTTCGTTTAGGGATCACAAGGGAGTTAGGCTTGGAAAATCTCGGCAGTGATCACACAGGACATGTGTTGGTGGTTTTCCTCTCAAAAGACAGGAGTGTCCAGCAGTACAAATCATCTTAGCTGTGAAGCTAGAAAATACTTGCATTTAACAGATCAAAATCATAGGAGAATAATTTAAGGTTGCTTTGCATGTTTCAAACTCAGCCCCTGAATTTTACATGGCTTGGCTAACATTTCTCTAGTGTGTACCAGTCCTCAGGATGCTAACCACCCCTCATTCCATGATGCTAAATATCCCTTTGCAGCACTTCTTATAGGCCAAGTCTTCTATGATCTCAGTTTTTCAAATATATTCCTAGTCATTCATTGTGAGGGACTGAAATGGTTCCTGGCTTGTTTCATCAGAAGTGCTTTTTTTGGAAAGACGGCTCGGCATCGAATGAAAACAACTGCAGTCTGCCAGATGCATCATTCTCAGCAAGGTCTATAGAGGAAACTGAATTTCAGCCCTACACAAATGGGTTTAGTTCGCACCTTGGAAACACCATTTCCAGGAGTATTGTAGCATGTGCTACTTCAGCGCCTGCAATTCGAGGAAGTTTCAATTACTCGGTTCTCTCCTTTCCTTCCCCAAGCCATCAGCAGCCGCTCCTGCTTCCTTCCACAAAGTCTTCAGGGAATGGAGAGCGAAACAAGCCCAAGTGAGGAGCATGCAGAGCAGGGCAGAGCAGAGGATGGAACAGTCCTTCCTTCTCGAAGGGCAGACACGTGTGTGATGCCTCTCCTGAACCTGACTCGGGTCTCTCACCGGCAACTGGAACACCTAGTAGCCTCGGGCAATGCAGCGTTCAGGACCACACTAACAAACACCTGTGTTCCAGTCTCCCCTGTGTTAGCCTGGATCTTCTTTCTGGTCCTGCCGAGGCAGGAAGGAGTCCCTCAGAGAGGGGGTCTTCTGGGGACAGAGAGTCCCTATTCAAGGCATAAGTTAATTATTTGACTGTCATTTTTAGCTTTGGCAACTGCTCTTTTTTTTTTTTTTTTTTCTGTTCAACATACATTAAGTGTGATGTGATGGTTACTCATCTACTCAGGTACCAAAAACTGTCCAGCAAATACAGAGAAATCTTTGTAGCAATAGTGATGCCTGACTTCTTTTAGGAGGCACCAAAATGAAGGCTGGGAGAAGGAGAAACAGCACAGAAAGAGTATGAAAAACAAGTGGGCAGAAGTGGGTAAAGTGAAGAAGACAACCGAGATGCACAGACAGTGCTTTATGCTGCCCCCGCGGCCGGGACTGAAGGGAGGACTTTCCTGTCCTGACAGCTCATCTCAGGCTACTCTGATTAAAAGTGAAAGAAAATACTGAGAATCACAAAATACTGAACTGAGACTGTTACAAAACTGCCAGCTCCACAAGAATTTTCCATCACTCATAATCTTGCTGGAATAGGTCTAAGAGGAATAAGCTGTGCTCAGAGGGTGACTGCGAGAAGACAGCCACCCCTAACTAGTGGTCATTTAGTTGGCTCAGATCCCAAGCAGGGCCTGCTAAGAGGCACAAGATCCAGTTTTCTAGCACAGGTTGCTGAGAGCTATTGAGTGCGAGAGACAAGCTCATTGCGATGTATCCAAACTACGTACAGTTATTCCCAGATGAGCTTTCTGTAACACACGATGACCGATAGTATATTTTCACTTATGGTCTCAAAGACTCCTCAACGTAGAGTCATTTCAATAAGGCTGTATCAGAAATTGATAAACAGGCAATTCTATCACCAAAACAATAAAACAACTTAAACTGATGCTTGCAGAAATATGTATCATCTACCTTTTTGACTCAGTAGTGAGTCATTTACATGATGGTGGTGCTCAGAGTACACTGGCCACTGTGCTGTATCAGTAGGCAATTCTCATTCTGAAGCTGTTATAAACCTTCTTTCCAAAAAGTTTTATTCCCAGCCCTACAACCATAAGCTCATTTTGTCTAACGTCCCTACGTTCCTCCTCTTCACACTGTGTGCTCTTTCTCCTTGTAGCTCTTGCAAGGCTACTCCTGCTTGTTGTTAGAACATCAAGCAAATGCCCTGAACGCAGACCGCACTAGACATGATGTTCTGCATCTTCAAATGGGACTTTAAAGACCCATTTACGTCTTTTCGAACTTTCAGGAATGCTGTAAGATTCCTAAAAGCCAACAGAAGAAAGTTCTGGAGTGCAGGGGGATTTCTTGCAGTATCCAG
This sequence comes from Tinamus guttatus, assembly GCF_059628265.1. Classification (NCBI taxonomy): domain Eukaryota; kingdom Metazoa; phylum Chordata; class Aves; order Tinamiformes; family Tinamidae; genus Tinamus; species Tinamus guttatus. The sequence goes on from NW_028288831.1 coordinate 4,537,389, forward strand.
GGGATTCGCGATATTTGTTTCATTTCTTGTGCAGCTGGTGGTGCCTCGAGCCCGGCTGCCGCACTGGGCTCGTCCTTGGCCATGGCAGCATTGCATTGCTTCACGGATGGGCCAGGGTTTCTTCTCACTTTGAGGGGTCTGATGGCAAGTCGCTGCAGCGGGCCAGGAGCACCTGAAAGCACCACCTGATCCAGGCGTATTCCTCACGGATGGGCTGGCCATGCCCGGCAGGCTGCAGCCTTCAGCTGCCTGATCACCCTTGGCTTCCAGAGACACGGCAATAGCAGGAGGACAGGAAGGAGCACCCAGGCCCTACATCAGCCACAACTTCTTACAAACCAACAAACAAAATCGATGCCAACCCCACCATGAACCCTATAGCTCTGTTTTGCTACAAAGAGTGCCCAAATGCTGCCTTGGGGAGGTAAGAGAGCCATGAACATCTTCTGTGTTCTTCATGTTATGGTTATTACACTGACAAAGGACAAGCATTTTCTGAAGTTCATTTTCTGAACTTCCTAAACATCAGGAAAATATTTACAGGGCTCACTTCTGCAAAGCACACACGCCAGCCCAAAGGGCACACACGCATGCCGTGCTGGGTGCTGCCTGGCATGCTTTTCGCAGCGATTTTTATTAAACATTTGTGGTTTTCCTGCTGAAAAACCCAGCAAAAGATTAATGCCAAAAAGGGAATCCTCTGGGAATGAATCTGTCAGGGAGCCAGAACACAAGGAAGTAAAGCGCCTGCCTGTCCATTCCTTCCCAAACTTATTTTACCACCAGATAAATAAGATCCAGCCTGGCCAGCACTGCCACACATTTCGTGGGGAAATCTGTGCTAATGCTGACCATGTTCCCCAAGCTCCAGAGAAACAGGGAGGGTTTGAGGCCAGTGCTCATGAACATTTCACCAGCAAATAAATTCATATAAAAATATTTCCCATGTATGTAATTTTCTTCTTTTCTTTAAAACAGGACTGCTACGGTCTCTAATTTCCTCGGGACTGCGATCACAACCCTGCAATGCTTCCCAGCTGTCGAAATACTGCGCTATGCATGGAAACGGGCTCGACGTGTAGCTCTATCCCTGGGCCGCTTCCAGCCCGGACTGGAGCGATGCCACGACGCAACCAGAACAGTTAGCAGGGAGCTTGGCGCTGCGACAAGAAACATACCCGGGCGCTGCTCTGCGCCGGCGAGCGGCAGCCCCGCGACGTGCCCGGCCCCGCGTCCCGCGCGGCCGCCCCACGGGGTAGCCACCGGGGCAGCCTCCCGCGCGTGGGAGGGCAGCCCTTCTCCGCAGCATAAACCTTCATTTATTTCCAGCTTCAACTATTACCCTTTAATGAAGGTTTTCTAATGAGCTGTTTAAATAGTAATTAGAGGCCAGCACTGAAGAGAGAGATAAGTCTTGTGGGTATCTAGCTCGGCAAGAAAGGGCCTGATAAGAAAGAACTGAATGATTTTCTTCTGGGATCAATTCCAAAGAGCAATTATCCCCTTGATACCATGCTGCTTAAACAGGAACAGATTGAAAAAACACTTTACGGTGGCTGGCAATGAATGGGCTACTTTTCCAGCACTTTACAAGAGACTGGCTGGGGGCTTTATGCCAGTACCTGAGATAGGAGGTGATCCAAACGGTGCTGATATCTCAGCTTATTTTCGTAAAATAATAATCCAGCTTTACTGAAAAGCCTCACATAGACAGAATAATGGCCAGGAACGTGCGGGTGGTTTCCTGGTACGTTCCCACCACAGTAATTCAGAGTGGTTTATCTATCTATCTATCTATCTATCTATCTATCTATCTATCTATCTATCTATCTATTTTTTTTTATTTTACTGCAGGTCCCAGGCTTTGGTGCCCTGCTAGCAATGACCAGGGACTAGGTCGCTGTCCCTTTGGCACTCTGCTCTCCCCTATCCCGCTACGTGCAGTTCTGCCCCCACGATGTTACCGCAGCCGTCGCAGCCAAGCGGATGAGCGACAGTCGTGCAGGACACTGTGACTCACAGCCTTGGCGAGAGAGCTCCCTAGTTATCCTCTGATGTTGTCTGCGAGTTAAGTAAGCCTGAACATTTTAATAGGCTTATTTTCTCACCATTCTACCGCCTCAGGTGATCCGTTGTGTTGCAACACAAAATACCGTATCATGGGATTAGGAGAAGCGAGAAAGGGGACATGCTCAAATCGTCATTTTCCTGACACGCTCTGCCAGTGCCAATAGCTGCTGAATGGTGCAAATGGCAACACAGTTGGCAAACTACGGAAAATAATAATAATAATAAAAAAAACATCCAGGAGGGATTGCCTCGAGGTTGGAGCATTACTTAATGCCTGCAGTGTGGTGTAATGAGGAGATGTAATAGCATGGCAGGATCGTGCTGGTGCTCTTAACTCATGCAACAAAACCCTAGTGTGTGCATGCATGCAAAGAGCACGCACAAGGGCACACCAAAGGCTTTAACTGTCGGAAAAGCAGCAGATAGCTCTTCCTTAACTAGTAAAAGCAAAAGAGCTGCAGGTCACCGGCTGTCCTTGTCTACTCCCTCCTCCTGATTTCTCTGCCCCAGCGCGGTGGCCTGGCTCCTAGAGCTCTTCTCCCTGCTCTGGGCATGCCAGCTCTTGCACCTCCAGAGACCCCCTCTCAGCCAGCCCTGCTCCTTAAACTGACCACACCAAGCTCTGTGGGACACCTTCGCGTAGGGCAGGAGTTCCCTCTCTTCCGAGTTTCTCCCTGCAGTTCTCATATGATTTCATCTGGCAGGGACATGAATGGGACGTGATATATGAGCGCTACCCATGAAGACTGAAGTCAGAGCGGAGGTTCTTTGGAACCTGTCTTGGACACTCAGCAGCAGCAGGTGCTCGGGGTAGAGGTTCCTGCTGAGCCAGGGTGAATCCACTGTGGGCTTCAAGAGCAAAGGAGCACTGTGGGCACCTCCAGGGAAGCAGACTGCACAAACCACAGCAGCCTACAAGCAAAGGTGGCAGGTCGAGATGTCTCTGCTGATTTTTAGCCCATCGGCGCATCTGTATTCTACAATACTGTGCTCAAATGAGGTCCAAATTCAGCTATGCCTTACGTGAAAAAAGGGCAGCACTTTTCAAATTACTGCCAGTTCATGCTACAGAGGAGCTCCTGCTCCTGGTACCAGCAGGAGGATATGCACCTGCCTCTGGATCATCCAAGAGAAATCAGTCAAGAGCTTTCTTGGGGTTTGTGCAAAGCTTTATCCTTTCAGCATACTTACTGCTCACAGGGAGTAGAAATTCAAGCTATATGGCCCTCACTCTACCATGCCATTTCATCCTATTCCTTTTTCCTATCCAGAAGAGCACCCAGTTGTAATTTCCTCAGTGCCTTTGTTCTGATGATGATTCCCACTCACAGGAAATTTTGAAATTTCATCGGCAATTTCTATGCATTGTGCCAAAGCCTTTAAGAAAAATATGAAAAAAAAATCCCATAATTTCCAGGTCCACTATTTGAAATACACATCCTTGAAGATGAGCTCTTTCGTATTCCAGCTGATTTAATAATCCTACTTTACTGAAGGCCAGACAATTTACATGCATCCTGTTTGCTTTGTCAAGAAAATCAGGGTTTTTTTTTTAATCTTCTCCATTTGCTTTCAGAAAATTCTTATCTCATTTTATCCATGTTCTCAGTTATTCTTTATTTTAATGTTTATTCTAAAGTTTTGTATGCTAATATATTCAGACTAATAGACCTCTACATGCCAAGAAAATATTCCCCCTGCCCCCGTACCTTTATTTGCTGTTCTCCAGACAAACCACGCAACCCCTGTGGTTTGACAGATTTATTACAAACCCTTCTTCCACGGGCTTTGTGCCCATACTTTCCAATTTCTGGAGGAGATGCCAGCTGGTCCTACCTGTTTGTATGATCCAAGATCTCTACTGCATCCATTTGGGTTGTGGTATTTCCCATTCCCATACCCTTCCATGAGTCATCCTGCCTCTATCCCATTGGCTGGCATCCCCACCACTACCAAAAACCAGGACAAAGCTTTCATTTAGTCTCGGGACTATACTTAGATTATCTTCAATCTGTGCCCCATCCTTAGTGCATACCAGTCCCACTTCTTCTTTCCTGCTTCCCCTTTCATTTATATGGCTGGACAGTTTCCAAGGATTGTGCAACCCATCTTTTGCTATTTCCTTTAATAACCTTTACAAGGTTGTGTTCAGCCTCTCTTCCAGACCTGCTTGCTTTGCATCCCTGTAAAGACTGCTCCTTGTTGCTGGCCTTTTGGTATCACTTGGGGACACTCCCCGCTCTCATTCAGCAGCACCATCTTCCAACCCCTTCATCCACTCCTTCCTCAAGCAGATTCCCAAGCGCCTGCCTTACTGCCATGGGAAACAGGCAGGGCTTGCTGTCAGCAGGAGAGAGCTGCTGTTGACTCACAGCCTTCCTGGTTGCAAGGCCAGTGGCCATCCTGTTTGCGTCCGGCCAGGGGAGTGGGCACCTGCAAACCCAGGTTAATTTGATCTTGGACCTAGTGGGCGGGCAGTGATGTCCTGCCAAGGAGAAGGACAACACTCTTGATGCTCCTCGCCCTGCCCCGCATCCCTTCTTGCCCACTGCACGACGTCCACTGCTATCACGGGAGTGACCTAGGGAGGTGTTTGCATGTGTTCAGGCAGGGCTTTGCTCCCCAGCTGCCCTAATGCAGCCTCAAGGGCAAGGTGAGATTCTTGGCATTAAATGGAACTTGATAATTATTATTTTTAGATCTTTCCTCCAAATATGAAAGGCTTAGGTGGGCAGGGAAAAACCCTTAAAACTTGCCCTGGGGAGTAGTTCTGCGTTAGCAGAAGAGTGTCCCGGTCACCCGCAACGATTTGTCACGCAGCAGCAACAGCACCGGAGGGTCCTCCCCACATGTCCAGCTCTTGGCTCCTCAGCACGGCTTCCCCCCAGCACGGAGCAACCTCCCAGCAGCAGCACTCGTAGGGCTGGAGCCCTGCATGAAGTCCCTCCTTCGGAGCACCCTGGTACGGGCGCTGCCTGGAACGGCTCTCCCCTCGGGCAGTAATAGGAACGGGATCCTGTTAGTCAGCGGCGTGATCCCCCGATGACTGTTGGTGCATCAGGGCACTGGGCTTTGCTCACTTCAAAAGAGCAAAGGAGAGAAGCAAAGGGAAGAGGGCTTCAAAAGAGGACAAGAAACATTCCAGCTCCTGGCTCCACTCCAGCCTTGGCTGGGAAGTTGAGACATGCCTTGGAGGGGATGGGAGTCCCCTTGGAAGATAATCAGAGATTTTGAGTCTCTGTTACTTCCTTCTGTTTACAAAGCCAGCGGAGCCAGAAAGCTGGTTCTCCACCCTCACCCCACCACACGACTGTGCCGCTGCTCCCAGCAGAAATGACATAAACGTCGACATGGGGTGCTCCAAGGAAAAGAGGCTCCTGGCCACCCAACCTGAACTAGTGACACCTGACAAGGGGGGTGGCACACGGCAGGGGAGTCTCCAAGCTCCTGCTGTAGCCCAGAGCAGCCCAGAGAAGAGCTGCCATGGAGGGATGTCATTTCCAAAGGGCTCTTCTGAATTAGGAGGCACATGTTCCAGGCGCTCCCAAGATGCTGGGATGAGGCCAGCCCTTGTAGGATGCGGAAATACCATTTTGCTCATCTCCTGGTCACACAATAAAGCCGGTGCCTCCTGGCCACTGTGCAGATACCAGTGGCACAAGCAGTGCTGCACTAACTCCTGCCAGCCCCCAGATGACAACTGTCCCTATTGCTCACCTCTCAGCCTCATCAGCCTCTTCTTCTGTGAAAGCAACCTGCTCATTTCTACAAATCCCTGGAGGCACCTGCCAATGGCCATCACGGTGTTTTCCTGGTCCAGTAGCACTGGCTAGACTGGCAGAAACAGGGAGGCAAGGGCTCATCCGGAGCAACGTGCCCAGGGTCCCTCAGTCTCTGGCACCCTCAGCACCAGGGGCCCTGCAGCACATCTGCACTGCAGCTGTATCCTGCATTGGCACTTTGTCACAGCGCAATATCCTCCAGAGAGGATGCCCTGTTTAACAGCTGGCTGCCTTCCCTCCAGTGCTTATGCCGGAGAAGACCCCTTGTAGCATCTGTCACCTTGTAGCTGGTGACAGATGCTTTTCCCTGCGCTACCTTAATCCAGGAGGAAGCCCCAAACATTTTTCAGATGCAGACTCTGGCCCTTGACAGCATGGCACTTGGCTAACAGAGCAAGTTTGATGCAGAACTTCTCTGCAACCAGAAGTGAAAGGGTTAAATACCAGCAGAATGTGGGTGCCCATGGACCATCAATGCTTCATGGGGCCCAGAATCAGAACAACATCCTCCTCCTCCACCATAACTGGCAAGAATCCCAGAAAGGGCCCTTGGTTGGAGAAGTCCAAGCAGAACACCTGAAGCAGCGGTGGCATCTACGATGCTTGCAGGGTGCCTGCTCCCTACCTACATTATATGGTGGTTGGACTCCACTGACTAGCCTAGAAGCTCACGCTATATCTCATAGGCCAGCTAAATGCACGTCAAGTTGGATGGAAAAGCAGAATCAGATTCCTCAGCTGATCCGCAGCTCTGAAAGTGGTTGTACACATGTTCACGGAATAACCAGAGCCTGTTGATATATTATAGTCACGGTGATGTTTATACAAAGCAGTAAAGGTCACATGCTGACTAAACAGCTTGGGTCTAATGCCTGAGGGCAGCCAAGCGACACAAACTGTAGCCCTGGCACCTCGTAGGCTGGAGTAAGACCACAGAGTTGCCACTTCACCTGCATATGCCTCAGTTTCCTTAGCTCTCCCAGCAGGACTGTAGGAAAACACCGGTTGTCTTTCAAGGGCATGCTGAGTTCATGCGCTAGTGGACAGAAAGTGGCTTGGGAGCCTGTGAGGGCCTGTGCTAGAGCAACCCCAGGGACTGCTACGCCCCAAGCTGGGGCACAGCACGTGGCCGAGAAGGAAACCTCAATTCCTGCTGCAAACACTTGGCAGAACGAGTGACCAAGGACACTTTCTAATGGTGCTCGTGTGCAGCTGTGTTTTCCTGGACTTTTCCCAAGCCAAGTGCCCACGAACAGGGTCACAAGCTGTGCAAAGGGAAGAGAGGCTCCAACTAGAGCAGATTCCCCTGGCACAGCTGAAGGAGGTTCCTAGTTCTACTTACTGCTCCTGTTAAATAGGATTTTCCAGCTAAGAGACTATTGTAGCACTGATGAACAGAGGCAGGACCGGAGCAAGTCAGGGACCCAAGTACACAGACCAAAGTCAGCTTTGACGCTTATTTTCCCACTAAGTGAAGTGGAATATCCCCTCTTCACCCAACGACACGGACACACGCGTGATCTCTATTGAACATTGCTACCCAACAGCGTCCAGCAACACCAGTCGTGCCACCATTCCCAGTTCCCAGGGAGACGCAGGGTGCGGGACCTCCCCAAGGTGTGAGCAAGCACGCAGACAGGCAAATTTTAAGGCGAGCGGGTGCATGTTGTAACAAGGAGGAGGCTGCTTGGCAAAGGAATTTGGCTCCTTTAAGAAGAGACTCAGGGAACGCGCTCATGAAAAACGCAAGTCTTCAAATATTTTATTTTGATCCAGGCGCCTGGCAAGATCTCCTGTGAAAATCCACTCGGTTTGTGCTCCATGGGTTGAAGAGGAGAAAGTGGGAGCGGTAGGAAGCTAGACCGCAGCAAAACACAGATTTGGGCCTAAGCAGACTGCAGGAAAGCCCACGGGTCTGGCTGCGACCCTGTAGCTGCTCTTTTCACAGCAGGAAAAAGAGCAACTGCTCCTCCAAAACACCAATGTGCAAGGCAGAGCTGGGAGGTGATCCCTGATGCATAAACTGGAGAGAACACTCAGGGAAGAGCCTGGACCTGCCTCTAAAACACAAATGTGCTGACTATGTCCTTTTGTCCCTTTATCACGTAAAGAAAGTGCTGCTCAATATTAACCCTGCCGTCCTGGCGGGCTGCCTCTTGCCTGGGAAAAACACGTTCACGCGCGGGGATGGGCTGGTTCTTCCTAACACCTCTGCAACGATGCCGAACCAAGAAGTAAATGTCAGATCTCCAGCTGCATGGATCTGTCACAGAAGCAGAGCCTTTCACTCCTAAATGAACAGGGAAGTCTTGATATTTGAGGACAAAAGCCTTCCTAGTGGCAGTTTTCAGTCTGTACGAATGAGATAAGAGCTAACACGTATTCTTGTCACTGGCTGACACATATTAAAGCACTGGGAATCAATAAAATATGCTGAATATATGCTGCCCTGCACAGATTGCAGCAGGGCAAGGGGACATCCAGGATCCAGCCCATACTCCCTGATTAAACTAGAGCTCGGCTCTGAGAAAGATGCATCTGATCCTGGCTCAGAGCCTTCCCGTGATAAGCAGTGCAGTGTTCACAGGGATGCTGCTCAAGTGGTTAATTCTGCTTATGGGGGGGCGGGGAAACCTCCTTTGTTGAATCCATCTCATTTTGCAGGTTCAGATCGGGGTGATATTCCACATCCCTGCAGTGGGCAATTCTCCTTCATCAGGACTTGTGTATTTTGTGTTGGTGGAGGACATGCTGCTGCTTCGCAAAAAGCTTCAGGCTCAAGGGGGAACATCCAGTTCTGTGGTGGCTTTTGAAGCAAGAAGAGGCATTTACAGGAAAAAAAAAAAAAAAGTCACACAAATCCCTTTACAGTGAGCAAAGGACTCCAAGTTCAGCTCACTGCTGGACTGACTTGGCCTTGCTGGACATCTGCAGGACAGCAGAAAAGAACCAATCTTTCTTTGAATGGTAATTGGAGACAGAGCGCGGTTCAGAAGTCCATGTGGGCTACGGCTCAAGTGCCAGGGTCTGCGTGTCGGTATTCCCAGCACCAGCGGCACCCTGCAACCACCCACGTGAGCCTCCACCTCCCAGTGTTCATGGGGAAACACGAACTGGGTGTTAATACATCTATTTGCCTGCTGAAACTAAAAGACACGAAAGAGAGAGAGCCTGGCAGGCTGGACTTTTCTTCAAGGGCAAATCCAGGGAAGAACGTAGACACGAAGAGCTGAGAAGGGCTGAGACCAGGAACACGAGCCCAGACGACTGCCCTTCTGCAGGGAGACGTGGAAGTCAAACGTGGCCCTACGGGAACCTCAGGCACCCTCAGCCCCAGGCTAACGGCTGTGGCTCGCGTGGCCAGCAGCAACTACATCCCAAGCAGTGAAGTCATCACCGATTTCAATCCACGCTGCAGAGAGGCTTCAGAACGAGTCTGTGACGTGGAAAGTGTTGTGACTGGGACCAAGCTCCCTCCAGTCTGGTGCATTTTGTGATTATTGACCCTACAGTGGAAAGCCTGGGCTAAGGAAAAGGCTGCTTTTTATTCTCCATGAGAAGCTCAGGGTACTTCTAGCGAATGAGCTCGGATGATTGCCTTCCTTTGCTGCCCACAACAGGGAAGCAGAGCAGTGCTCAGGCTGGGAGCTCAGCTATGACTTCATGTGATGGATTATTAATTTCTGTAGCCAAGAACTAGATACATCATTTCAAAAGGAGACATTAAGAAAAGATCTCAAATGTTCTAGCTTAAATCTTTTGTTTTTAATTTATAGTATAAAGAACAGCAGAAAAACAGGGGAGATCTTGGTGGCAGACATACTTGGCACAATGGACTGAGACAACCTGCCTTTCCTTACTCTGAGATGGACATTTCTGCAGCTGCCTCATATTTGGAATAAAATCTTCACTGTCTTGTTGAACTTGGAGATTGTACATTGGCATTTGCCGTAATCCAGGGAAAAACCATAAAGTGCATAATCTCTTACAGAGAACTAGAAAAGAGCAAAATCTTGAGGAGGTGATGGCAGGGGATTCCACAGAACCATCACTGTGGCATCACTGATCCAAACTGAACACCAACATCTCTACCCAGAGCAGCCAGCTGCTCCTACTCAGGACCAAGATCTCTGGGGATAGGGTCCTGCTGCCTGGACGTGCTCTCACTACTGAATTAGCCTGTGAGAGCCAAGTCATCTTGAATGACTCGGTCCTGAGCTGCCCAAGAAAAGATGACATCTCCCCGTGTGACCCCCGAGAGCCAGGGACCTAGAAGAACATTTCCTTGATGGATTCTACGAATCCCCAGGACATGCTCAAATCAAGTAGCTGGTTCAAAGGAGTGAGGAAAAGGCTTAAAAACAGGGATGACAGCAGCCCAAAGCCCTCAGTCATCTCCTCCCCAGCAGCAACTGAACACCAAGAGTCTGAACGTGAAGAGTCCGAGCGTGAAGAGTCCAATCAACTCTTTCCATCCAAGGCAGCTCAATACCTCTGCTCCTGAACTTTGCCCACAGCTTTCAACTTTCCGTGGGCCCACTGGAGTCAGGCATGCAAGTCTGCAAAGCCTCCGAGACCCACACGGATGAGGCTCTGTGGAAGCCCCTCGAGATGCTCGGCGCAGGCCCCGTTCCTGCCAGGCCCGGCGCCAGGGGCAGCGCCGTCGCGGACGCCTCGCTGTGCTGTCCCTGCCGGGACGACGCTGCTCTGCGCCGTGAGGAAGCCAGGAGCTGCTGGAGACGGCAGCCCCATGCCGCTCCTCCCCGGCTTTCCCAGCTAGCAATCCAAGAGCGCTGGTGTTTACTTCCAGCCTTCCTCTGCGCTCCGCTGCCAAGCAGCCTGAGCAAGCGGACGCGAGCTGCTCGGCCAGGAAACGCTGCGGATAGAACCCGCCGCACAGCGACGCCGCGCTGCGTTAACCCCGCTCTGCCTGCGACCTAGCCACGGTGGCTCCAGGGCAAACGGATTCCAGCACCACGAGCCCAGCAAAACTGTTCTCCATGGCAGGTTTCAGAGCCAGAGGTTTCACACTCGGGCTGCTCCAACAAATGATGCTACTCCAGTGGATCCAGGCATCTCTGGAGCAAAGTGGGGACTAACCTGATGGCTGGTGGCAGTGAGGACGCTCACTTTGGATCACACGGGTGTTTGCTGGGCCTGTCCCATGCAGCAGCCTGGCAATGAGAAGCTCCTGAGGTGACATTGGGCAGGCAGCAGTTGCTGGTCCTGAGGTGCTCGCCTGCCGGGGCACAACCAGACCAAGGTCTCCAGATTTTTCACACCCTGCTTATCTGAAAACACTTTTCAAGGGCCAAAGGAGACATGAGGTTTCCTGGTCAATACAAGAGCAAACTGCACTCATGCACTGACCTGGCTGGACTCCAGCCTCTCCACGGCTTAAAGCAAGGCCACGTGGCCGTGGGGCCACGCAGGGCAAGGCTGGGCAGGTGCCCACGCAAGATGTTCCCCAGGTGTGATGCCCCTTGGCTGCACCATGAGGTTCGTATGCCAGAGGAGGACTTGTGGGCCCAGGCCCTGGTTCTGCCACAGCTTCTCCTGTCACCCAGAATGTGTCACCTAGCATCTCTGGCTGCCATTTCCAGGCTGGAAAGTGGTCATTCTCCCAGGGCCTATGGCAATTTGGTGCCTACTGTGTGTCCAGGACAGCAGTGCCCCACAGAATCCCCAATCTGCAGAAGGGGAGGGGAGGCAGGAAAGCAAGTTAACAGAAAAGAAAATCATCATGGGGCAAAACAGGAATACTTCTCTGCAAAAGAGAAGGATTTTGTGATTTCCAACTGAGCATTCCCATACTGAGTGTTCTGGTGAGCAAGTATGAAGCTACCGGGCCGGGAGAGCTCACAGAGCATCGCTCCATTCGAGGCTCCTGCAACATCCACTAACACTTCCCAGTCAGCACTTTTCCAACCATGGGATTCACATGGTGGGGCCACACGGGAGTTCCCAGGGGATCAGGCCCGGTGCTGGCGGCCCCGTGGGAGCGACCCCCGGGCCGGGTGCTGGGAGCTCTGCAGGCCGCGGCTGACAGCTCGCGCTTCAACACCTCGCTTTTAGCAAGGGGAAGATAGTGGCAAACCGGTGTCCTCTTTCCAGACAACTGATATAGCAGCAAGGTGAGAAAAAAAAAAAAGGCAAGCCAAAAGCAACAGTTTCACTAAGATTAACACCGAGGCGATAGTCTAATAGAGCTTAGGGGGAAATCGCTGACAGAGCCATCCTTTCTCACCATCTCTTCCACCGTCTGTCCTTAATTATCCCGAAGATTAAAGCTAACAGCCACCTCCTCCTGCCTTCCAGCCTCAACTATCTGTCTCCTTTCCCTCCTGTTGGTGAGGGCTGGGATGAGTCACCCAGGATGGGCAGGGATGCAGGGGACAGGCCACCTCTCACTTCCCTTCCCCAAACACAAACCCATCTCAAAGGAGAAGCTGGAACATTTGATCACAGCAATGCCAGCCATGAGCCAGGCTGGGAGGAAGGCGAAAACAAAAATCTATAAATTTCTTAACACCTAGCAAAATCTTTTTCCCCTGTAGGCTGAGATTTGGCCAAGCAGGCACCAAGAAATAATTCTGACCACGTCTGCGTCTTCACGTGTAAAGCATAGTAAGATATTTTAATATAGTTAGCAGCTGACCCTACATAATACCCCTGCTATGACCATCCTGCACCGATTGGCCGCCTTGCCAGCGCGGCAGCTGTCCTGATTTTGCTCTGGCTGTTCATCCACTTCCAAAGATTTCGTTAAGTCAAAACATCCAAAACGCAAATGCTGCCTGGGTTGGCAATGGGAGCAGGAGAGGCCCTGGCATTGGGATCAGCGGCTGAGTGGGACCTGGAGCCTCTCCCATCTGTGTGTCGTTTTTGCCCGGGCTCATCACATCCTGGGAACAGCAGAGTTACCTGGAGGGAGGCTCATGGCACCCCGCTCCACAGGGCTGTGAGGGAGCCTTCTGGGGAAAGAATACACAGGGATAAAGATAGTTAATAGCTCCAAGGCTCTCTAACCCCACCAGGAGCCCAGTGCTGCTGAGCCCTTCCCAGGGCTGCCTGCGTGCTTGCCCGTCTGCGTGGCAGCAATCCCCCATTTGACAGTCCTGCTGCTGCGCCTCGCTCACGCTCGCTGGCCTGGGGCCAGGCAGCAGCAGGACGTAACCTTGAGCCGGGGCGAACTCGGCCTTTCCCAGCGACTGCAAAGGGAGAGGGACTGGAGCAGGAAAAACCAGGAGGCAGCTCTCCCCTTCCCTTCGGTGGCAATCCCCGCTCTGCACACGGGCACTCGACGCGGTGCCAGGATGTCCCTTGGACAAGGTGTTTCGGAGCTCAGTGAATGCCCCATCCGGGCAGTGGTCAAGTGGTCTCCGCAGAGGCCGGGAGGGCACGTGCAGGCGGCCGTGGGGCGCTGAGCAGCCGTGCGGCTGGGCTCGTGCAGCGCGGCGCGCGCAGCGTCCTCGCGGCACCGCAGCGGGAGCCGGCGCGGAAGAGGCATCGCTGCTCCTCCGCGTGGGGACGAGCGCATTGGCCCCATGGACACGTGTTCGTCTCGCCGCACAGCGCAGAGCCGGCTGCTCCTCGCCAGCCCCTGCGTGCCCGTCCTGCCGCTCGCCAGCCTGCACCAGAGCCAGGGGCAGTCATGGCAATCGTGGTCAATCCGCTCTGCACCAACAAACACGGCATGCTGTGCCCTTACATTTATCGTCAGCAAACCGAGAGAGGAAACCCTTTCTGTTCTCTTCCGAGCTTTGCAAGAGGCACCCAAAGACCCTCCTAGCAGGGCAGAGCCCCAACCTGGCAGGGACTGCAGCCCCCGGGAGCGCCAGGCTGGGACGTGGCCCGCAGGGAGCTCTGCCAGCCAAGCAGCAAAGGGCCCTCCAGAGCACATGTCTGAGCAGCAAAGATCTTTCTCATTTCATTTTTGAAACGAGCATGGTCCATAAAGACGTTTGCTCCTTCTGGTTAGGTTTGAGTTTCAGAAATGCATTAATTCTGCTCTTTCTTACAAATAAGAATGCATGCAAAAGGTGTCTTTTACAGCGATGTCTTTCCTGCTATCAGTCCAATTGCTGGATGCTCAGCTAAAACTGCATCATTATCACCTCCCGTCATGTTCACCTATCTGGAAATTAATGAGACTCTGCAAATCACTATTACTGTGAGCCCTGGGGTCAGCCCAAGGAGAAGCCCCAAGCCGAGAAGGAGCCCCAAGGAGAAGTTCTTTGAGAAGCAAACGTCAAGGTATGATGTGAAGAGAGGGAAGATGCAGGAAGGTCTGTTGAGGTTTCCAGGCTGACAATGCTGACAGCTCCTCAACAGCAACCCTCCTGCCAGGCCTGCTCCTTGACCGTATTCTTGGCATGGGAGATAGGATGAGCATGATCCCTCCTGGGAAGACTTCGGTGTCCATCTACCATGCTCTAAAGAGGGCTCACAAGGAAATGCCGAAGATTTCACCTGGGGTTTCTGATCTCCATAGCCTCAGGGGTGCCTGTAGCCTCAGGGACTGACATACCGAAGCTCCTCACCTTCCAGCTCTACTGCTGTGTCACGGTTTGGCAGCAGCTCCAGCATTGCCCTGGCTGAAAAAGCCTTGAGATGCAGAAGCAATGGCACATTAGTCACTACCCACGCTGCAAAGGCTAAAGATTTCATCCACCAAGAGACTGGGTGTTTGCCACACTGGTGATGGCGAGTGCGGGAAGGGCTGAGCAGGGATGGTGACCGCTGGGTGACAGAGGCACCAGCACCCGCAGGCCCCAGCGTTGGGAGGGAAAGGCCATTCCCTTCTCATTCCATGGAGGAAAAGCCAACAGGCAGCCCGTGCCGATCCCGGCTTTGTCCCGCGGCTCCGCGGCAGTGCCTGGGAAATCCGGCCCTGCCCCGCAGGGGCTGCCGCTCTGTTCTCCCGCCAAGGCCCGGAAACCCAGCAAAGCGGAACCAAGATCCCAGGAGCATCAATCAGGGAAGGAAGCACCAGGCTCGGGACGCTTGCAGATGAGACAGGAAGGGATTACACATATCCCACCGATCCAGACCTGCGTCCCTCTCGAACAAAGCCGTTCCTGCCGCTCCGCGCAGCCGGCGCTGGGAAAGGGCTCCCAGCTGCCCTGGGAAGGCACCGGATCACTTTCCTTTCCCACTGTCAGCACCTGCTTAGAGGTTACTTCCTATGACCTTGGGGGGTAACCCGGTATCACGCTTTTACTGCCCTGAGAAAGAGATGAGGACGATAGAAAAGGGCGCGGATGGGGAGCTGTCCCCTCCCCCTTGCGACTCCTGCGTCCCCGGGGGACTCGCGGCCTCTTCCGAGCGCGGAGCCGAATCCCCCGAGGGCGGCCTGCGTGCGCTCTCTCCCATCGAGCTGGAGCCCAAAGCAGGAATAATATGAACATATATTTTTAGCAGCAGCAAATTATTTCTCTTACAGAAGGAATATTTCCATGCTGGGCTTTTTCCCTTCCCTTATCGCCGACTGCATATTTAGAGCGTGAGAACTCTACCTCGCACAAGCGAGCGCTGCCAGGCCACCAGGCCCCAGCCGCGCTGGCCTCTTTGCCGTGCCCCTTCCGTGGCCCAACGCCGATCTTTGCTCCATGGGTGGGAAATGTCAGAGGGAGAGCTGAGCTTGGGACATATGCGGAAAGAAAGGGAAAATGCGCTCCAGAGAGACAGCATCAGCGCTGCAGGCGCGGAGCTGTGCGCAAGCCAGGGCAGCGGCTGCAACGGCTCCTCCGGAGAGGCAGAGCAGGCGCCCCCGTTCCTGCACAGCTACAGGTGCCAGCGGGAATCCCAGGGGAGCGCTGGGGTGAGCGGGGACATCCCCGCAGGCCCGGGCTGCCTGCCTGCTAACCCGCATCTCACCTGCCCATGGGGAACCCCACCCGGAGCGTGGCGTCCCTGTCCCCGCCACGCAGGGCCCACGCGCGGGACAGAGCGTCTACAGCAGGTCGAGGGAGGGGATCCTGCCCCTCTGCTCAGCCCTGGTGAGGCCACATCTGGAGAACTGTGTCCAGTTCTGGGCTCCCCAGAAGAGGGATGTGGAGCTGCTGGAGAGAGGCCAGCGCAGGGCCACAAGGATGATCAGGGGCCTGGAACATCTGCCCTATGAGGAGAGGCTGAGGGAGCTGGGCCTGTTCAGCCTGGAGAAGAGAAGGCTGAGAGGGGAGCTGAGCAGTGTCTATAGGTACCTCAAGGGAGGCAGTGAGGAGGATGGTGCTGGCCTCTTTTCACTGGTGGCCACTGACAGAACTAGAGGAAATGGCCGGAAACTGAAGCATCAAAAGTTCCACAGGAACTTAAGGAAAAAATTCTTAACAGTGAAGGTGACAGAGCCCTGGAACAGGCTGCCCAGAGAGGTTGTGGAGTCTCCTTCTCTGGAGATCTTCAAACCCGCTTGGACGCCGTCCTGTGCCACGTGCTCTAGGTGACCCTGCGTGTGCAGGGGGGTTGGACTAGAGGACCTCTAGAGCCCCTTCTAACCTTAAGCATTCTATGATTCTATGACAGAAAGGCCACCTGGTGCCTAAGGCCTCTCGCCAACACGTAGGTGAGGGCCGGAGTCATGGAGCAGGGGGGAAGTCTTCACTGCAGGCGCCTGTGCAGGTGGGCACGCAGGAGAGTCCTGTCCTGGCCCGGGCGCCTTGCGCCCCTCTGCAGAAGGGAACCCTGGCAGGACAGCCCTGCGCGCAGTGAAGGAGGCTCCTCATTCCTCGAGAGGAGGCCGACTGCAGAGGCTGCCTGGGGCAAACAGCTCCCTGATTGGAAGAGGTGGTCATGTGTGAGCAGGGAGGGTAAAAACCACTGCGTCTCGCTGTGAGCTCGCGGGCTCTGTGTGGTGAGTGAGTGAATGGGCGCAATCACCCAGGGCTGACGGAGCCCCCAGCCCACCTACCTCGGATTTAATGCGGTACAAACAAAAACGCATCTAATCTCTATTTCCCCCATGGGGAGATTTCACGGTCTGTGTAACTTTCTGGAGACCGGGACTGACACGGACTCTTAACCACAGGTAACCACTGCGAGATGAAGCCACAGGAGAGGTTGTGGTGCCTCCAAAGCCCGGTGCTTTGCTCGGTGTGACTTTGCCCTGCTCCCCTTGGGCACAGCACCGCGCTGGGCAATGCCAGCTCCCCGGCTTGCTTCTCATTGCAACCATGGCACCTTCGAGTGCCCCACGCTCGCTGCAGCTGCAGCACGGGAACGGAAATGAATTTGCTTGACTAAATGCTCTTAATTTGTGGTTGGTGGCCCTGGCTTTTAGGCCAAGCTCGCAGCAAGCTACTCCCACACTCATGGGATCCCACTGCGGTAGAGACACGGGTGCGGCCCTGTCCCTTCGGGAGGAAGGTGCATTTTGCTGTAAATGTCTATTCTCCCCTCAATACACCACAGAAGGGTGAGTTTTACTGCTGATCAGCCCAGAGCGAGACGTCCCGGCTCTCCCCATCAGTCCATGCTGCTGAGTAACTTCCCTGAAAGGCAGAGGGGAGGTTAAGCCGGCGCTGAGTGACCACGCGGGAGGCTCTGTGGGGAGCAGGAGAGACTGGAAATGGCAAGTAAGGGAAAGGACCAGCCTGTTGGCAAATTCTGTCTCGCATGGAAAGTTTGCACACCTGTAAATGGCTTTTGTCACTGCCAGTGCATTAGCCCCACACACGTTTTAAAGATCAAGAGATGACAGTGCATCTGGGTGCATTACCAGTCCCACTCTTAATGCCTGGATCCAAACTTCCTCCAGTTTATAGTGACTTTCCCAGGGATGACTGGTCAGAAAGAGCCGCAAATGTTCTCGCCCTTGCTGCTGTCGCTGCCTTGCTGCCGCTGCAGCGCGGTCGCACCGCCCCGCAGAGCTGCTGCCAGCAGCGCCCGAGCCCGCCCCATGCAGGGCTACAACCCTGCAATCGCATCTCCTAACAAAAATCTCAACTCCTAACCACTCTTTTACTACTTCTAATGGTTTAGAGGTGCAGCAGGGGCAATGTCAGAGGAGTTTCCACACCTGGTAGATAGGCTGGAGCTGCAGTAAGGCATGAACTAATAATCTGGGAGAAAGGAAGGCAGCAACTACAGACAGCTCAACCAGTTCCTCACCTGCAAGAAGCAGCCCCAAGCTGTGTGCCATCATCTCTAAGGGTTAAGATGCTCTGAGCATCCCAGAGGAACCACCTGGATTCCTCTCTAGCTTTTCTCTGAGTAATTTGTCTACTGCTCTAAACCAACATGGAGGCACTGGCTAGAGGAGGGGAGCTGCAGCCTTTCCCCTGACCCGGCTGCATCAGTTCTCCTTGTCCACCGCAGCGCTAGGCTGGGGACAGCTCTGGGACCACGGCCCTGCAGCAGTCAAGCTCCGCAGTCTATACACCAATGGCCCAAGGGAATCTCCAGGGCCTTGGCCTCGGGATGTCACAGTGAATAATCCCCCTGGAAAAGCTCTGAGCCTCACCCTTGCTATCCATATGGAGCCTTCCCAGAGCCGAAACCTGGCAGGGTGGTGGAGACGGACAGCTTCTTGCCAGGACCTGCTCTAAAAGCCCACGGCACAAATATCCCACCCCACAAGGGAGCAAGAGCAAGGAAGTCCCTACCCCCGGGACTAGCCTTCCTCTCAGCCATCTCCTCCACCTCCCCCTCCAGGCAGGAGTCAGAAAGGCTTGGGGAACTGCTCCAAGCAGCCTGAAGGAAGGATGGATGGGTCTGCCGGCTCAGCGGTCCCGGACACAATCAACAGAGTTGAAGAGCCTGTTAACAGTGGCCGGTGGCTTTGTCAGAGGATCCCAGAAACACCACAGAGAGCAAGGGCGAAGGAGGGTCCGCAGGCACCAGAGCAGGGCACTCATCCTTCTCTCTCAACCCTCCAGGAGAAAGTCAGCAAGAGGGAAGAAAACAGAAAAGCAAAGGACTATTCTCTGCCAAGACTCATTTCTCCCATGCATGGGGCTGAGAGCAGTTGCAATGATATCAGATGTATGTACTGGTAGGAGCTGGCTCATTTCTCCAAGACACAAACTCTGGCACAGAGATGAGGGCGACTGCACTAGCTGGGAGTCCAAAAGCTGAGCACCCTATGAACCACTCGAAGTGAAAACAAAATGTGTGTGAAATCACAGCATGCAGTGGTAAGTGCCCAGTGTTCCCAGAGCCAAGCGGGCAGCACCAGAGCAAGCACTGGGGTCTCTCACCGATAAACAGAAAATGCTGCCCAGGTGCTGTCCTTCCAAGGAGCCACCCCAGATCTTCGTCAAGCTCATGAAACCGGCAAACATGGGTACCGACTCCCACCGAGTGTCTCAGGTTAACAAGGAAAAGTGGGCAAGAGGAAAACTGGAAAGCACTGGCATGAATTTCCCATGACCCCCATTTCGGAGAGCAGTGGCCCAGAAAAGACCCGTAAGCTAAAGTTCAAATTTGGGGTTCACCCTGGGAGAAAAGTTTTCCTGACTTGGGCTCCGTGGAAGCAGCAGGTGGGCGGCAGGTCTGGCCCAGGCCCAGCAGGCAGGACTGGGCCAGCACTGATGGCTGGAGATGTCTGTGGTAAAAACAGGCTGGGGTCCAGGAGATGTTTTAGGAACGGAGGAACCCAGCTCTGCCTTATCAACTACCTTAGCATGGAGAACTACTTCAAGCGTGGAGGGAAAGAGGGCATGAAACAGAAGCCAAAAAACGGAAGGGAAAGCAGATGCATGTGTGGGTCAGCATTTCAACGGAAAACCCAGACAGCGGGAGTGTGAAAATGAGATTTCCAGACAGACGCCCGCACTCCGATGTGACCAGACGACTGGCTAGAGGAACAAGCTGGCCGATCCTTTGAGATGCACGTCCACGCAGCGCTCTCCTCGGGCCTGTCCAAAGCTGCTTTCTCTGCAGACCCCAAGCGAAGGAAAGGTCCTTTTCACAGCACTGCTCTTCCTTCACTATTTTCTTATCACGCCATTATCAGGCCAAACACACTTCAGGACCTTGGGAAAGCAGGTTGGAGGGGGAAGTGCTCCACGAAGCAGAGGAACGGAAAGCTTTTCCAAAGGAACATGGACACGCATTGCTCCGGTCACTTCTGCAAGGCGTGAGAGGCAGAGGGCAGAATCACTCAAATGTTAAACCTGGGGGCTGGGGCAAGACACCATGCGCTGAGGAGCGAAAGGAAGGCTTTCAGCGGCGCTGCTCGACTCCCCAGCCCCGCCTGTGCAGGCAGGGAGCCCAGTTAAAATCCCCAGTGTAAAGGAGCGGAGAATTTGACCCATGCAGTGCAGTGTTGGCTGTTCACGGGTGAACCATGTCACCTGTGGGATGGTCACACGGAGGCCGGGCGGCTGGAGGCCCCGTGTGGAGCCAGCCGGATGTGGGCGCTGCTGCTGTGGGAGAGGCCGGGTCCAGGCGACACTGCTGCAGCCAGGCGGCTGCGACAGAAACCAGCTGCCCTCGCACCGCGGTGAGCGGCCACGAGGAGCGCGGGGACCATTTCCACGAGGAGAGCCCCAGAGGGAGCCGGGGCCTCCTGCGAGACCGAGGCTGGAGGAGGCATTACTGGAATAACTGTCACTCCAGGGCAGGCTGGGCTTGGGTTACCCCATCAGGGAGAATAGGTCTGTTGGGAAAACGGGAAATGGGGGCTTGAGTCCTCTGCAGAGAGAGCTTAGAAGGGATCAGGACAGAGAAAGGAAGACAGAAGCATTAGGGGATGAGAAACCAGCTCTGCAAAACCAGCGCCAGCAGGGATCTGGCGACGACCTTGGCCACCCAGCCTGTACGGAGGACTGGGGCAGGTCACAGCAGAGAGGGAAAATCCAAACTCAACTGAAAAGAAGCAGCGAGCTCGTAAGTACCTCCAGGCTTGAGCAGATCTGGGGGTCACTTCGGCCTGCCATGACTGTGAAGGCTCTGCATGCAGATGGTCTTTCCTTGCTCAGAATCTGTTGTTTCACCTGTCCTATGATGGCAAAAGTCTGATAAATGGATTTAAAGGTCATATGTAGCAGTGCGTTGGAGTCACAACCGAAGGGCAAGTCACAACACAGGCAGCCTTCGCCACAGGAGACACAGCGAAGGCCACCAAGGGACTATTCTCTTTCGGAGAGGATGAGAAACTCATTACCACACAGATGGCTTGGAGATTCCAGGCCTTCTGCCTAAAATACAAGCCGAGGAAAGGCCACGGGTTTATAAGATTACAGCTTCTAGGAGTTTATGAGGGTACATAAAATATTTATGGCAGGTGCATTTGTAATAGGGCAGCCTGTCCTTATGGTTGCCGCATGTCCACTGCAAAGAACGGGGTGACCCCGAGGATTAGCTCGAGCCCCTGCTCCGGGGTTTGGATCATTTCCATCAGCACTAACAGCTGGGCCAAATGGAGCTGCTGGCTGCCGAGGGCACAAGCGGGACGGCTGGTGCGGCCCCCCAACATGCGGGAGGCAGAATCGGAGGCGGGCACTGCTGGGGGCATTTCCATCTCTCCAGAGCCCAGCACGGCGCCTCGTGGCTCAGCCCCCGTGTGTTAGAATGAGCCTCAAGCCTCCTTTGTGCAGGAGCAAAATGTGAGGGCACAGAGGGCCATTTCAGAAGGGAGCGACTGGGCCGCATCTGGCAGCGGGATGGAGGCGGCAGCAGGGAGCCCGCAGAGCCCACGGATCCCTCGAGCGCAGGGGGCAGGGTGGCCGCACGGCCCCTCTTTCGCTCAGGAAGAAGGAACAACAACAGGAAGAGAAGAGAGCTCACTCAGACAAAAGATAAACAGAGCAGCTAGAGAGCGAAGCCAGAAGTTGCTAATTAACCTCAAATTGCTTTGAAAGCTACTCCAAACTTCCTTCAGAAACCCGGGCAGAGCGAGCGGTCCTGAAACATCTGCTGCGGCCCCGGCCCCCGTGCACGAGGGCTGCAGCCGCCCTGGTGCGTGCGGCTCCGCCGTGGGAGCTGGGCTGCTCCCTGCGTGTGTCCCCGGCATCCCGGGGACGAGAGCTGGAGCAAACCAAAGAGGGGCTGCACTTCGGCCGAAAGCTTGCTTCGGTTCAACCCCGCTGGGCTGGTGCCCTATGCACCTCCTTACCCAGGGCCCAGCTCCTTTTCCTGTCCAGGCAGCAGCTCTGCATGCTGCTCCGTGCGCTCAGGATGGGCACCACGCGCTGCTGCACTGCGCTTGCTTGCGTGCAAGCGGAGCGGAGCGCCGCGCGGCCCTCCCGCTCCAGGGCCACGGGCTCAGCCCGTAGACGCTGCTCTTGCCTGGCCGGGCGCATTCTGTACGGCGCATGACAAGGCGCCTTGCAGAAGGGGCATGGAGCGCAGCTCCCTCGGAGGAAATAAATGTGAGATAAAAATTAAACCGATTGCTCAAACCCAAGGGCCGCTCAGGAACACTCCCAGCTCCTTAAACAGGAAACGACACTCAGCCGAGCATCTGGGTGGATATCAGAAAGGATTAGGAGCCTGTCAGGAACTCTGCGAGCTGTCCAGGCTGACGGGGTGAGCAGAGCGCGGGCTGCGCAGCCACCAGACGCTCAACTCAGGGCAGGGCACCCCCGCGCATCCCTGCGGCGGCCACAGCTTGCAGCAAACAGCTCCCTCCTCCTCGCTCTGCCCCGTTCTCTGCTGAGCTTCCTCCTGGCAAAACGACACGAGGCCGAGGCGCAGAGCTGCTCAGTTCAGTCCTAAACCGAGGCAAAGGTTTCCTGTGCGGTATCTGGTGAAGCATCTGGATGAGGCACGAGGTTCCAGGGGTAATTTCAGTCCTGCATTAACCAGAAAGACACCAGCTTCACGCCTGGTTCCAATGCATTTCCAGCTGAGATATGCAAACACACACTGAGGTCCGCCACTGTCCAGGATTTGGGGATTAGGAAGGACTATGGAGACAGACTCCACCTGCATATGGAAAGCGAGGCCCTCCATTTTCAGCTCACAGAGCTACTGGGCTGTAAAAAAACCCCAATACTTTTGCATTTCCAAATGCTACTGCAGGCTGCTGTCACAGAGGCTTCCCAATCTCTGAACTAGCTTTGAACTAGTTTTAACAAGGTAATGTGCAGTTGTAGGACAGTGACAGCAACACAGAGCGGGAGCGCTCCGAGACAGAGGAGCAGAGCGGAGGCCGGGGGGCCGGCCGAGGAGCCGGCGGAGCACTGCAAGCCACGCGGACGCAGCGGGGCCTCCCCAGCCTCCGTGCCTCCCTCTGCCCAAAGCTCGGCCCAGGCCGGCGCCCAGGCCAAAATCCCATCGCATCCCCCTCCACCCGCAAGCCAGTGGGCACCGGCACCCGGAGCTGGTCGGGGAGAGAGGCTGTGCCGCAGGGACCCGGGCCATGACGGCAGCCAGGCTGCCGCGTGTCCCCAGGCTGCTGCAGCACCTACTGCAAGGCAGCGAGGGGGGACGCAGACCAGCCGCGGGGACACGAGCAGCCCCCGCGATCCTGCGGGCACCTGACGAACCGCGGGGTCCTGCTTTGCGGGTGCTGGGACTTGCGGCGCACAGATTGATGTTTCTCCTTGAGAGCCAAAGCTTTGCACTGCAAAAATGTTTAGTACTAAAACCCCTCTTCTTTAGGACAGGTTACTTCTACATTCTGCACTGGATTTTCTTTTCCACTTCACAACATTCATGGTGGGGGCTCAATAGTGCCTGCAAGAACAGCATGGGGGTTTCTACCCTTGGCTTGCTTTCCAGGAGAGCCCCCACCTCTCGCTTAGGAAGTTCAACCCCGCAGCTCTACTCTGCTGCAGTCTCACTTCACGGTCTGTCACAGCTGCAGTCGCTCTATTTGCTTTGTGGATTTCCTGAAAACCCACAAGTTTTTGTGTCTAAACATATTTTGAGAGCAAGTAGTTCCAAGTTACAGTAACACCCCAGTGCCTTCAGCTTCTGGGCTTAAATCCTGCTGGTTTGGCTGTTCTTGCTCCTGCTTGAGCAAGGCAGAAGTGTGGCAGCAGGAAAACCAAAAGCACTTGAGCTCGAAGACTTGGCAAGTCCTCAGAGCTGTGGTGAACTCACAAGTCATTTGTTTTATCACGGACTAAAATCCCTTTAGCAAATACCTTTTTTGAAGTAAGTAGGAATATATGAACTGCTTTCAAAGCAGAGTTCAGAGCTGTAATCTTCTCACCAAGGAAATGATCCTTCTCACCTGATTCTGAGCACCTGGAAGTGATCAGCAGGTCACAAAGACCTCAAAAGTCTGAGGAGACACACAGGGACCTGCAGCAGGTCATTCCTGCCACCTCCTCAGCCTGGAGGAAGAGGCCCTGGAGATACCTGTTTCTCTGCAAGGAGCTCAGAGCAGCTGTGCAATTACTAGGAGTCTCAACTTAGAGACATGAATGTCACCATGCATAGTTCTGCATTTGGACTCAAGAGTCCAAACTCTGGAGAGTAGTAAAGGACCAAGCTCTGGGGATGTAATATTTATGAGAAACTGGATATCTAATCTGTGAGACAAGCCTTGGACACTTATGTTAAGCCATTGAGCTTTTAACACAATTTAAAGAAACCATCACTGCATCTAACTGCAATCTATACAACGAACAAAAACATCGGCTCCACTTCAAATACTCTAAAAATACAGTTGAAGCTTTCCCTGAGAGTATAAACCTTCCCCACGAAATATTCAAGCTCTGTGCCAACCTCTTGCCTCTCATCCCTGCCACTGAGACCAGCACACGTCTCATGTTCCATACGCCTCTTCCACCTAGGAGATTCCACCCTTAAATCTGTTATCAAACACCAAGTTGGAGGCATGTGAATTGGGGAACACGACAGCTTTCTGCAAACCTGTCCACCCCATTCTCCTGGGCCAGGCTACAAAACTTATGCTACATTATCCAGCATTTCACCACCCTTCCTATTTAAAAAGATGCTAAGAAAAGAATACGAAAGCATCCCAGCATCTGTCAGAAAGCACTAACTGATTGTGCAATCTATGGATGAAGCTTGGACTTGCGTATTTGACAACTAGGAGAAAAAATTTGGATAAGTACAGTCCCACTTGCTGGGAACATTCTCACGCCAGAACAGGGATGGGAAGGAGATCAAGTGCCCTTGTACAACACAAAACTGTGATTGCTCCCTTCCTTGCTAAACCTCACTAAGAAAAATAACTAAGAACCTCTAGCAAACAAGGAAACAGGCAAATAAAATCATTGTCTTACAAAATCTCAATCTCATGACAAAGTGAGATAAGCAATGGGAAAACTTATCTTTGATGAGGGCCCGTATGTGTTAAACTGAAAGAACAACAAATGACTCCTACTCAGACTGAAGAAAATGTTTCTTCTTGGTTAGAGAAAGAAAAACACAAGGCAGCTCAATAGCATCCCTGAAATTGTGCA
The DNA here is from genome assembly GCF_059628265.1 of Tinamus guttatus. Lineage (NCBI taxonomy): Eukaryota > Metazoa > Chordata > Aves > Tinamiformes > Tinamidae > Tinamus > Tinamus guttatus. Next base: position 4,562,566 of record NW_028288831.1, read on the forward strand.
ATTTACTCTGCATATTTGGCAGCAAAAGTAGAAGAGGCAGTTTGTAATCCAGGGTATTCACACAACTGACAGGTTCTTGATTCTCTGAAGAGCATTTTGTTTGTTTTGTTTTTTTTTTAATTAACATTCTAAAGATATGCTAGAATTAAAGGAATAACATCACTGTAAAAATCACAGATCTGTTTGAGGTTTTTTTAATGGCTAATATCACAGTAATCCCTAGAAAGACTGATTGGAATGCATCAAAGATTCAGCACTTCTAGGTGTAGTTTGGGTTTTCATATGCATATTGAAACATTTTGCGTACAGCCAATTTCTCTTCATATGCTCGCTATAAGGTTCCCCTCTGGTTGTGTCTTTTACAGAGGAATATGAGAGAAAAACTCCATGAAAACTGTAGGAATAGGTAGCAATACATTCCAACGCTGTGGATGGACAAGGGGTGCATGTTGTAGCTATACTTTGGCTTTCCTTAAACAAACCATTCCATTATAAAGATGTAGCTGTACATTTTATTCTTTTTACATCTTGAGGTTAACTTTATTAAGATGAGTGTTTGGCCATGGTGAGAATTATGTATAAAATAACCAGTAAAGCCGATACTTGGCACTTAGGAGTTGGTTTTGTATATCAATATATTAAGCAGCCAGCGCAAACACATATTAAATGAATGCAAAGGGCTCTACTACCTGGTTGCAGAAGAGAAAGTTGAAAATCAAGGAGAATCTTCCCATGAAAATAATTTTCTGGAAAGGAACAGAACCACGTAGGTGTCTCAAGCACCAGGACAGCAAAAGGAACCAACTGTGTTGCCTCCAAAAAGGAACAAAAAGAACAGCAGGGAAGTGAAACTGTGACAATTTATTAAGTCTTAAGGACAGAGTCCTATGTTAGGGCACAGTCCCATGTCACATGAAAGGTGTGGGAAAATGCTGAAGAGTTGGTTACCGTTGCATGTCCAGCTTCAAAAATAGCCTGAGAACCCACTCATTGCTTCCCAGCGGTGGAAGCTCACATGTAAGGAGCTGCCAGGAGGGACTGCAGATCCTCAGCCTGAATTTTTGGGGCCGAATCGCTCACCTACACCTGGCCAGGGCAATAAAAAGTTAATTCTGCTCTATGGACTAAAAAAAGAGCTAACCACTTCGCTGGAATTACCAGTGAATTTAAGGCTACAGTCAAACTTTAAGACATCCCAGTGAGCAAGGCTCATCCAGTGCATCCAGTCCCCCGTGACTTTATAAACTAAACGAAACCACACACAAATTACGCTGACACAAAGCACAACATCTAACAAGGCTGTCCTTTGCAATGCTCTCCAGCTTTACGCTGTTTACAGCTCTGTTTGCTGCCTAACCCCACCAATTACCCAGGCTCCTACAGGAGATGTAAACAGGCAGAAATTTGGCTACCACTACTGAGGACGAGGGACAAGACTTTTTTTTTTTTTTTTTTAAGGGACCGGTGATGGAGAAGAAAGCGAAACAGAAAATGACTGCCAGAGTGGTGAACGTGCCCAGATAGCACCCAAACCGCCTGGAGCTGGGCAGCTGGCACTGAGCCCCCTTGCGTGTTGTTCTTGAAGGACCAAGCGCACTTCTGGCTTTCTCACGGCTTCTCCTTTCTGCAGCACCCTCATGTGGTCCCCCTCCTTGTGAAGACACAGGTGGCTGGTTTGCACAAAGCTTCCTCCAGCGAGGCTGAAATCCATGGAGGTCTCTGTGGATGAGGCCTGACAGCACGCGAAGCGCGACCCCAACTTGGGGAGAGCGCGGCCGGCCGCAGCGCGCGCAGCACGGTGCTCGCCTGGGACACACGCTGGCTTTGCGACGTGTTGGAGAAGGTAAAGCTCTCATCTGAACCTCCGTGCTGTCTTAGTGCTCTGCAGGCTCACCAGCCCTACAGAGATTTTACCTTGCCTCGTGTTTAGGGTAGTGAGAGCTACCTAGCAGCCGTGCAGCAAAAGCAGGAAGCCAACCCTGGTGTGCACAGGCCCCTGCAACACAGGGACTGCAGAGGATCAACGCGCTGTGAGGTGAGTGTCACTGAAGCAAGCAGCAGAGGACTGCAACATTTATACTTCATCACCACGCTCTTTGTTTGCACTTACAGGATCACAGAATCACAGAATGGTTGAGGTTGGCAGGGACCTCTAGAGATCACCTAGTCCAACCCCCCTGCTCCAGCAGGGACACCCAGAGCACAGGGCATGGGGTGGTATCCAGGCGGGTTTGAAGATCTCCAGAGAAGGAGACTCCACAGCCTCTCTGGGCAGCCTGTGCCAGGGCTCTGCCACCCTCACAGGAAAGAAGTTCTTCCTCACATGGAGATGGAACTGCCTGGGTTTCAATTTGTATCCATTACCCCTTGTGCTATCACTGGCCACCACCAAGAAGAGTTTGGCTCCATCCTCCCTACACTCTCCCCTACTCGTACATAATGATCAGATCCCTGTCATTCTTCTCTTCTCCAGGCTAAACAGGCCCAGCTCGCTCAGTCTTTCCTCACAAGATCCAAGTTTGAGTCCCTTAATCATCTTTGTTGCTCTACACTGGACTGTCTCTAGAAGCTCCACGTCCCTCTTGTTCTAGGGAGCCCAGAACTGCCCCCAGTACTTCAGGTGCCTTCCCAGAGCTGAGGAGAGGGACAGGATCAGGATCACCTCCCTCACCCTGCTGGCAATGCTCCTCCTGGTGCAGCCAGGAGTCCACTGGCCTTGTTGGCCATGAGGGCACGTTGCTGCCTCATGGGGAACTTATCGTCAAGCTTTTGGCCTCAGATTATCCTTCCCTGTGACTCAGTTGAGAGCTTTTTAGGAGATATTCTTTCACTGCATTTAAAAATCACAGAAACTGTAAGCCAGTTTTTCATCTAGTGAGGGGTACCCCTGTTTAAGCCATGAGCTGCCAGCTTCTCCAGGAGAAAAACTGTTCAAACTTTCTGTGCTTGGCTGCTTCTGCTCCCACCATAGCTCCACACTCGGTGACTTCCCTTATTCTTTATCTCCACCTCTGGATCGTATTTTCCATAGATACTCAAGCTCTGAAATAAGCATTGCATGTTTCACATGTGGGCATCAAAAATAAGGAAGGATAACCAGCAGCGTTGCTCGTCTTCCCGTGATGTCATACCTATGGTTAGAAAGGGGAACTCACACGGGCTTTGTGGTCTAATACATAGAAATATCTGTATTCCTCAGAAAAAAAGAGTTTCGAAAGTCATGCATAACTGCACACACACTTGTCGTATACAGAGCTAAGTGCCATGACTAGCTGCTCAAATCAGGTCTCTGCATTCAGAAGCTCTCTGCTAACCTGGATGTCTCTTCCCTCGCGTATTGCAATTCCTCCCGCATGTTTGCACTTGTTACGGTAACTACACGCAGGAATCGGGCACACCTTGTTTGTACATTTTTACCCAGACAGTTGCATATTTGGCATGACTGAGCAATCCAAACAGCCTTCACGAATGAATAAAATCACTTGACAGAATCAAGTACTCAGGGAAAGGACAGTCAAGAAGCAGCTCCGCTTCGTACACTTAACACTGAAAATAGGAAGGGTTGGCATCTCCCATCCTTCCCCGAGCACACGGACTGTTAGGCTTTCCCCCAAGGAAGCTCCTCTTCTAACTCTAGAGCTGACAGAGCAAAATCTACAGTGCAAGAGTTAACTCCATGAAACTGTCTACATGTATGAAACTGGCCTCATTTATTCTGGTATCATGATTCATGAAATCCATGTATCTCTCCTTCCAGAAGGCTGATCCATTTTCTTAGCCAATAATCCAGCTCAGTCACCCACTGAAATTCCAGATCACTTAATTTAAAACCAATTACACCTGTAATTAGATGACTATCTACCACCATTCCCCCTGTTGAATGCACAGCAGTGATCTGTAATTTACCTTTACCGATGGTAACTCCTGCTTTGAAGGATGTTCTAATAGGAAAAAAATCAACATGACAAATTTGCCTCTTTTTTTGTCCCTCCCCATTTCCAGGTTAGTATGAACACAGGATCTTCAGTTCTGTGTGTAGGTGAATTTTGAGTTTATTTACAGGTTCACATCAGATTCAAGGCAAGGGACATTTCACCTAACTCCTAGTGCAACTTTCCATGATTATGCTGCAAAGACGGTTCAAACGTTGCAGGTGAACTAAAGGATGAGAACAGTTTGTGTTTCAACTGCCCAGATGGAAAACAAGAAATTGTTCCCTGCTCCACTAGAGCCAGGAGCAAGTGTGACGTGACTTCAGAGGGAGCAGGATTTTTCACAAAATACCTCTATCTTACAAAGCCAAACCAGCTGGTTCACTTTCCATCATGCCATGGCACGCTGCAGCTCATCCCAACTCTACCTATCATTTCCTATTGGTTGCCTCTAGGCTTTCCGAAGGTGCTCTGTCAATATAAATACCAGCTTCATAAACCTAGCAGAACTCAAACCTGAAGAATTCAGCCCAAATATCTTTTTTAAATGCAATTATTCCATATGAGAGGATTTTCAAGGATACGTTGGAAAGCTTTATTAACTGCTAAGAGCTGAACTGCAGCCTCTGCCCCAAATCCTACTTTACTTTCAAAGCTCACAGCCTAGCAAAAATCTTTCCTTTATTCCAGAGGAATTTCCCTGGAGATTGCCTCCTGCAGAAAGGCACTCCTCAATGGAAAGAAGACAAGAAGCATCACTGTCACCTGCCTAGCGAGCAGGTTTCTTGGCAGCTATTTCTGCCACAGCATCAACATACACTATCTGCACACGCGTGCAATTACCTGGGTAATTTCAGAGTGGTCTAATTGGGATATAACAACATTTCTAACTTTTATGGGTGCACATGTACTTTTGTTACTTGGGGGCAAATGTCAAGGAATTAGTTAATTCAAATGATCAAATACGCCTCAAATATTATTTTAAATAATTCCCAGGGTGAATCTTTCTTGTTTTGCAACTTCTAGGAAATGGATTTAAACTCTGGGGATAAAAACAAGGTAATTTGTAGTTGCACTGAAATTAGAGCTTTCCTACCTAGCAGGTCAGATTCTTTATTGTTGTTGATTTCATACTAGCACAAGAGCAATCTTTGCTATACAGTCAGCCCTAAGTTGGGCTAAAGAGCATAAGTCCACTCTTTGTATATATAAGCAATTTAATCTAATTTCTCTTCGTAAACCATATAGCACTACTGTCACATGCCTTAATGTTCACGCAGATTTCTTCTGAATGTTTTGCACTCCACTTTCCTACTTTGATAAAAGAAAATTACTTTCAAAAGTAAAGGCTTATCATTTCTGGTGATCTAAACAGATGTGACTTGACAAAGGGGTCCATTGTAGGACCATTTTAGTGCTGTATTTTTTAACGATGAAGGCTTTGGTTGTTTGTTATGGTGAGAAATAGTTTCCCCTTCAGATAGCCCCTTGAGAAATTCTTGAGAGAAAATCCAGACTGTGAAAAGTATGGCTTGTCAGGAATTTGAAAAAACATGACAGGAGAAGCAAATCATCTTGAAAATCCTATTACAAAAAGCCTGTATTCGCAACTACCTCCAGCCTTGAATTCATCCTTCCTGAATCCAGGTGATTGATTTTGCCATCTCCTGCACAATAAATGTCCCTTGGAACGAGAGTCATCATTCAACCTTTATACTCTGCTGCTGTCTAGAGACCAGCAAAGCGGGGCTCTCACTGCATTTGCTGCTGAATGTGTATAGAGGATGATGGTCTCTACCCAAGACAAGGCAGAATGCTCGAGTGAACAAAACCATAGGTCAAAATGAACAGGAAGAAACTGGCAACAAGAATTACTGCAGTTGCAGAGTTCTAGCTAATCAGGCACAGATACAGCCACAAGCCTCCTGTGAACAGATGAGAGAAGTTAACATTTCAGCTGGGTTTCACAGCTGGACCGTGATCTCCTGACATGCAAAAGCTGATTTCTCCAGGGTACAGTCTCAGAGAGGGATAACCAATTGCACAGTGCTCTGAAAAGCTCCAGTTTCTGATCTGTTTTGAGGTTTGTTCCTCTTTCTCCCAGGGCTGTTTCCATGTATATGTTCAAGTGCTCTGCTATACTGGAATTGAGGCATAGTTCAATAAATTTCAGATCTCATTTAAGACTAGACAGAAGAATAGCTTGGATTCCTGACAGAACAGTTTTAAGGTCTCCAGCATCAAAAATAATCTGCTGTAAATCTGAAAATACCAGCTCTTCAGATAGGAGGAGTGAGATGCCAAGAGATTCCACATACACAAACAATCAGGAGATGGGGCTCCGAGTTCAATTTGCATTTTTTCCATGGTTACCTAATGCTGGACCCAGCAATCTGATCTGAATCACCTCTGGATTTTTTTCTAATGCTCTCCCTGAAGGACGGTCTCAGCATCAATCAGCGAAGCACACATTTCCTCTGCTATAGGATGAGCCTATTCCAAGAGGCTGGTCTGCCCACACAGGGCATTTGAAGCTCTGGGTTTCTGCACTTTTCAAGGGCCGACCTGCAGGCACAGCTGGGTCTAACTACCATTTTTTTTTTTTTTTTTAACTAGGAGAGATGATCTCGACACACAGCAAGGGAGAGGGGTGTGAGCACAACAAAAGCCACAAAAAAGTCAGCGTGTAGGAAACCGGCCAATTCTCCCGCACTGACTCTGAGCAGAAACAGTACAAAGGGATCCTTATGGTTGAGAAGATAGTAGGAAAGGGTGAAAAAAAGGCAAAGAGCAGGGGAAATGAGGAGCACGTTGAACTATGATCAGATACTGATGACCACATTGGAAACGTTGTCCTGAGTCTGGTTTATAAATAGAGCCCAAACATCGGATTAAAGAGAACTTGTCAAATAAGCAAAAAAAAAAAAAAAAAAGAAAAAAGAAAAAAAAAGCTGGCGTATAAAACCATCAGTGCTTATAAATCACAGCCAGAAATGGTGTCAGAAGCTTCAGTTGGTGGAAGAATCCACACTCCTTCCCCAATGCCTCTCCCTGGCACGGCAGCGAGGCAGACGCACTGTGCTCACACAGACCTGCCTCCCTCCTGCAGGAGGCCATGGAGCCTCTGCAGAAGCCCTCATGGGGTGCTCAGGGTGTCCCTCCATGCTCAAGCACACCAGCTGCAACTGGAGCAAAGCAGGCACCAAAGTGGCATGAAATGGACGCTCGGGGGACTTTGAGACTCTATAGAGAGCCAAGGTACCCTGACCCTATGCAGACATGCCCTAATTACACTGGTACTGGGCTAAAAAGAGTTATTTTAAGGTTTCCATTGAAAAAGTCTCTTATGAATCCAATATTGCTAGCGTGGATCAACTGAGCTGACCCTCCAACATGGCCCTGACACATCACTTGTCCAGTCAGTGTGTTCCAGCGCTTCCACCCTGCAAATCCAGGCCTTCTTCCCACAAGCTGCGAGATGAATCTGAAGCCGCTTGTTTCCTATTACAGACCATAGCAGCACTGTGAGCTGGGGACTGGAGGGCCCAGCACAGTGCCCTGGTGTGGCGGAAGGGGCAGCAGGAGCGAGCGGAGCAGCGCATCCCACGCGTGCTGGGACCAGAGCGCACCGAGGGTCCTGATGCACCTTCCCCAGGGCGCAGCCATTTGTGTCAGCAAAGTGGAGAGTGGAAAAAAAACCCAAAATTATAAAAGACTGCATTTGAACTGTAATTTCCTTTCATTTAAAGGAAAATATCCAGGACTGCGTCCAGTCGGAGATGAGGAAAGCATTAAAATGAGCTCTTTGTTTTTCACATTAGAGAAAACTTTGTTTTTCCTGTGTATTCCTCTGAGGTTGGAATAGCGTCTGCAGCCCCCACTTCTGGCCCGCGCGCTCGGCCTGCTGGCAGGTAGCGCTCACAGGAGCGCACGCAGGGTCCGGCCACCTCACGTTAACCCTGGCCTGGCTGCAGCTCCCCCGGCCTCCTGCCCCGCGGCCAGGGGACGTGGCCGCTGCTCAGAGCCGGTCCCCGTTGGGCCCTGCCCACCTGCCCCTCCATGTGGCGCTGAGGGAGCAACTGGCACTGGGGGAAAGCCACCGTGTACCAGCAAATCGGCAACACCAAAGTCCCACATGGAAATATGCCACCGCCAAGTGACCCAAGGCCCGGCCCGGTGCACGGGGGATCCCGCGGCTCCTGAGCAAACAGGGCTGCTTATCGGCCCTCGCCTGAGGCAGCTGGTTACAACAACCAAGGCTGACGTGAAGCAGGTGGTGCGGCGGCTGTGCCCCACTTCCACAGAGGTCATTACTGCAGTTGCTAAAGGCACAACCACGCGCTGCGCGTTCCCTCGCCTGCATCGAACGCACGCGTCGAGCACGGACCTGCGAGCGCTGCGGCGGGCAGCAGTTTTCCATTAAAAAGTCTTCCCTTTTAGGCTTAAAAGTTGCACCCTCTCCTCAGTCCTTCAAAGGAAATCTACTGTGTTTTCTATTCACCTGGTGGAGAATTTCCTTAGGGAAGTTCAACAGCACAAGCAGCAGCAATTATCCACATGGGATTCTCCACGGAGACACGAGGCCGACACTCGAAGCGGCAGCCCCGTGAGGAACCGCTGCCCCGTTGAGCAGGGCAACCTCCCCACTGCGCTGCCCAGTTCCGGTTCTGAGGAAGGAGCACCAAAACGTGACGTGGACCATCAGTTCCGACGCTTCCCTGACGCAGCCTGTGTGCATGTGAATTCTAAGACCTGCTGAGAAATACAGCAAAAACTCGACCTTTGGACACGGTGTGGGGAGAGTCCTAAGCAATACTGAGTTTTCTTGGCTTGCACAAGGAAGTATAATTTACAAATAATGACACAGCACCTTGGTAACAGCCTTCTGCACCAGCTCATCCATGCTCACCATGGTCTGCACTTGAACTCTGATTCAGCGGAAAACTACATGCAAAACCTGTTTTATTTTTTATTTTTTTTGAAAAATGCAAGGAACTTAAACCCACACAGCTGAGCTAGGGAGACTGAAAATTCAAAACTGAAATTTCACAGGAGCAAAATGCCAAATATGCCAGATGCAGAGTCTGGCTCTATCCTGTTGCACCTGCACACGGTGTGTCCCAAGTTACCTTTTACAGAACGTCATAAAAAGAAGGTGAAGGAAACTTCTCTAGCTGCTATGGAAAAGGCAGCTTTGAGCAGCCTAATTTTGTTTAGCTTAAACCCTAACCATAATATTTATATTAATGCTATTTATTATAATTTATTTTTATTTAAAACACATACACAAAAGCAAAGTTGTGTTAGGCTGTTTTAAAAACAAAAACCACAGGCCAGATAAGATAGATAGAAAACATCTTTCATGTGGAGAGATGGCTGTAGGTCACTAGATGCTTCACACACGCAAAAGAAATTTGCTCCTATGCCAAGGAACAATAAGAAATGCTTTTACATGTGTAGATGAGGGAAAAGGGAAAATGGGAAAAGGGAAGGGAAGAAGAAAACATACATACAAAAAAACCCTCAGCAAATTCTGCCCTGTGCCCTCCTATGCAAACTTCCTAGTTCTCCGATGCTTCCAGCAAGAACTAGCACCTGGTCAACAGCAGTCAGCATAGCTCTGGCAGGTCTCTCTGAATATAACACTATGGGATTGGACTCACTTCATTTCACTTTAATTGAACAGTATCATGATTGAAACAGGGGATGAAACAAGTGCAATTGTTTCATGCCATGCGAAGTGTAACTGGAGTGCAGGATGCAGCAGGCTGGAAGAGCTGGAAGCCCCAGGAAGCACACGGTATTGAAGTCAGGATGGCTTCATCTGCTGAGGAGGTAAACCCACGCTACTTCTCAGTTGCCAGGGATGAGAGAAAACACAAACCTGGGGCAGATGAGGCAGGGAAGGGACATGCAGCTTGGGTAGATCTACTTACTAGGTTACACACCATGCCTCCCGCTCCACAGAAAATCTCCAGATCATCAGCGTTAATTAATAAACGCTTCCAAGTTATTATTATAATTCTACAATGACTACCTCACACGAACGGAAGTCTACCTTCCTCCCCAAGACAGATATTACACTGATGGTGGATACAAGCCCCCTCCTTCGAACATGTTCATGATCAGCAGTTCTCATAGGCTGTGGTATAATGTATTCATAGCATGTCCACACATTGCAAACACAAAGTCCAACCTAATGGTCACCATATTCAGTCATCTCCAGGCACACATCAGAAGTCTCTGGTAGGGAGCGATTTCCAGTATGGCAATCCTGAAACCATGGCTGGAAGGGATGATCCCGAAACGCAGGTGCAGGCCAAAGAAAAGACTTCTATTTGGTTTGGTTTGCTTGTGAGAAATGGGTCTGTAAACTTTCTACTTCAGATGTAAGAGTATCCCACAAAACATCTCCCTCAGAGACTGCATCAGCAATTGAAGACAGTCAGCCACAATGGGTATTAATGAAGCCACAGCCCAGGATTAACAAAGGAAAAGAAGTTCTGAAGCTTTTAACACCACATAGGTCTCACGGCCTCATCTGTCTTCCTTTCAGCCTCACGTCCCAGCATATTCTCCATCCTGCCTCCAGAAGGCTGGTGGTGCTCAGTAGTCTACCACTCCGTTCCCCCATTACGAATTGCCCCAAGCTCCTTCCCGGCAGCTCTTCTTGCAGAGATCCTCCTCCTCGTTTGACGGCGGCTCTTTGGGAGCAGCAGTTGCTCCATTCACAGGCAGGCAAACAGCACAAGCTGGTGAAAAGTATTCCCGAGACGGCTGCAAGGAGACTGCTCCGGCTCCTGTGACGCTGCTAGTGAACTCTGACCTTGGTCTCGAGGACAGAGGGGGACCTATCACTTGGAATAGGGATGGGATAAAAGCATTACTCCGTCTTGACTGAGCTACATTTGTTATTCACATTACCACTTGGCATGGGTGACACCAACCACAGGAAAATGCTGTTACCTCTCTCTGCAATGTCAGTACGCATCCAGGGCGGCCAATGGTCCCACCGGTGACAGAGCTCAGCTAGTCTGGAGCAGAGGGGCTCTTTGCAGTAGGTCATTCTGAGACTGCCTCTTTCCTTTCCCAAACCACCAGCAAAATTTGATTTTCTGGACAACAGGAAGCTATAGCTTTGCTTTGTTTTGTTTTGCTATGAGCTAGTGCAGGGTTGCAAGCTGTCCCTAACTTCTGGCACTTCGAGTCAGCGTTCTTACAAGGCTTTCCCAACCTCCTCTGGCTGCAATATCTTTGCTTCTGGCCTCAGCAAATGGCATTTTGTCCTTCTTTCATGCATTATAATAATATTCCAATGGTCATTTCCCAGTTACATTAACAGCCAACTCACCCCTCTCTGTGCATCCTGTCCTTAGCGCTCCACTCACTCTGCAATCCAACATGAGCTGCTTATCTTCACTCCCAAGGTTTTTGCTGGCCAGTCCTATTCACACGTCATTTCTCATTCACTGTTGAGGGGCCAACTCTCCTTTCTGGTATGTCCATACCACATTGTGACATTCAGCTGCATATTACCCCTGAATAAGCACCCCATAATAAGGGTATCCTTATGTAACCTTAAGTAAGTTCTACTTTCTCCCCCAATCTGGGAGTGGATTAGAATCTCTGCAACCCAGTCATAGGTCTGATCTCCTAACGCTTTCCCTTCTGGTTCCATTTTTATACTTAAATTTTAAGTTCTGTTGCGCAAGGATTTGTCTTTCCATCCTATGTTTGTACTGCACTAGGCATATTACTATTACAGTATTGCTAACAGCGTTATTCAAGCAACTAATATCCACCCCCTTGTGTTTTACGATGGTTTAAGTTGCTGGATCGGGGCTGCTCACAGGCCTCCTACGAGTCTAGTGGAAAGGAGGCCAAAGCAAGTCAGAGAGATGCCCATGCAGCATCAGGGACTCCTCCAGTCCTACCCTGAAGGAAGATCAGTAACAAGTGACGGCCGCATCACTGAACCTGTTCTTCCAAAAAGAAAAAAAAGAAAGAAAAAAAAAAGAAAAAAAGTAAGTTAAGGGACACCAACAAGGGTAATACAGTCACACCCCACATTCAAGAGACTGCTCGAATGGTCCAAAGCACCTCTTTGCTCAGCTGAAAGAGTCTCCCTGTGACCTTCCCACAGCAGCTCCTACATCAAGGAGAGGCAAAGTAAGAGGGAGCAGGAAGATCCCAACAGTCACAGCCCACGACCAGTCTTTGGAGATTGGGAGCTGCGTGTACAGTTCCAGGCCATGGACTGCTGTGATGAAGTGACAATTGGAGCTTTCACTGGAAATCTTTCTAGCTTTCTTGGTTGCAGGCAAATGAACAAAGGATTCTTTAGTACTCAAAAATAAGATACATAAAAAGCTTATGTTGCTTTTTCCTTTAATATTAATCTATATTATTAATTTTAAAATCAAATCACTTCTTCCTTTATCTCACTATTTTTCACTGCTTAGTGTTAACAACACTAAACCTTCAGATACAATTCTCAGTTCTCATGACCAGAGCTGAACTACGTGTACTGTGTTTTAGAGGAAACAAAAGATTTGCAGCCACTCTAGATAAAAGATGAGGGATATTTTAATTAGAATGGCCTTTCTACAGATCATGTCCAAACCACATCAAATACACACAAGTAGTGACTGCAGGAAATTAAAAATGGAAACTTTAAAAAAGCCAATAAATCTAGAAATTCTCATGCTTTACTTTGTCCTCTGACCCGCAGAGTCCCCTTTCCTGATACACTCTTCTAATGCTAATGGAGCGTCAGTCAATCTTCCAAGAGAGGCCCTCTCTCCCTCTGCGTGCCCGAACGGCAGGAGCTGTCTCTCCACGTCGCTGTTCCATTCGTACGGAGCTTCATGACCCGCCCTGTTTCAACACGCCAGACCAGGGCTGCTACAAAGGCTTGGGCTCACGGGCGTCTTTGCCTCGTCCTGCCGCGTTTCGGCTGCACGACGTCTCTCCCGTTCCTCTGGGACACCCCAGGAAGCAGCTCCTGGGAAGCCGCTGCAGGGCACTGTCCTTGGCATCTGCCAGGAGGACGCTCTGCTTGGCCATGCTGGAAAAAGAGCAGCGCTTCCTGCCTGGGGGATCTGTGCAAAACATCCAGCGGCCAGGGTTAAAATTAGGACATGCCATTAAGCTATGGAGCAATAGCAACTAACTCTATAGCTGGGGCTGTGCAAATCTTCCACCTGTGCTGTTCATAGTAGAAAAGGAGCATTTCGGTTTGCAGCCTCTTGTGGCAGGAACCGAGGGAGGGGGGCAGAGGGAGAGCATTTCCATGCTGAGGAGGCAAAGGCTAAAACTGGGGATGATGTCGAGCTAAAGCAAGGCGAAGTGCAATGACTCGGTGCAATCACCGTGTGTTCCGCAGGCTCTGCGGAGAGCAGCCGCGCACGGGAGCGGCGGTGCCGGGATCAGAGCCCTGCTCCGCACAATAGAACCAGCCCTGCTCGCTCCTCCAAGGGCCAGATAAACTGTCAAGTGAATTGGAGATTAACTATCCAGATGTAAATGAATTCATTGCTATGCAACTGATAGGGCTCCGTCCTGGTTTAGTGCAGGATGGAGTCAGGTTTGCAGGGCCCTCTCAATGGCCCAAGAATTTATAACCTGTATTCATGGCACTCTGTAAAAGCCCCCGAACAATGCGGGGGCTGGCGGGCATTGTTCCCTTTGAAGGGCTGCCCGCTCCGCCCCGCTCCTCTGCCCTCAATCCACTGCCTCCTCCTTGGAGAGCCCACCAGGCCCCTCGCACCCTTCCCACAGCAGCCGGGCCTGGAGCGCGCGGGAAGAAAGCCGGGCCGGGGGGGTGACCTCCGCGGCAGAACTTGCTATTCATGTTCTGTTCCCCCCCTCACAAATCCTTAACTTCTTGTCTCTTTTTAATCTTTTTTTTTCTCTTGAGAAAGAAAAGATCAAAGGCCTCGGGGCTGATGCTTTCTGAACTAGGCACTTCTTGCCATGGGAAAACAGCGGCAGCAAAGGGCTACACAAAGATGCTGCTGCTGGGGGTTGGGGGAGAGACCACGGGATGGGAAGGGACACGACTGGCTTCCACGGAAAGGCCTTCCAAAAACTTTTACCAACCAGCCAAACAAGAAAGATGAGGCTGCCCAAAATCCATCCTGCAACTGCCAAGCCAGCCTGGGACACTACAATGGCAGCAGCGAGAATAAATTTTGTTTAAGGGGTCATATATAAGTGGTATTAACATCTCCCTACACTGAGAAGGAAAATCCAGAGTCCAGGGGCATACTGCATGCCCAACTGCCACCAACATTAGTTCTCTTCTGTGGTAAATGGCCCATGGGACTACTTGTCTGTTGGCCAAAGAACAGATGCATCCATATAATTGCTCCATGCCCATCTCCTTATTCCTTCTTGAACACTCAGATGCCTTTGCTGCATAGAAAAGACAACCAAAAAAAAAAAAAGAGAGTGTGCAGGCAGAGCAGTCCAGCATGCCTTGACCTCACCAAATGCAAACAGCACAGAGTTTTACACGAGAAATAGGTGTCTGTACTGTGATCTGGCAACTTCATGCACACAATGGATGCCATTGGAAGCTTCACTTAAAGTATTTCCTGGGTGTAAGAAGACAAGGTTCTTCAGACACATATTATTCTGCTCTATGTTTCCAAACAATCCACTGCTGAGATGGAGGAGAATTGACAATTCCCATATTCCCAGTGAACAAAATGGAGAGATGCAAAATATTTCCACCTCTCAAATTGCCCATGATGAAAGCCTATCGCAGGAGTAAGGGTATTGAATTCCCTAGCGCTCTTTCTAGAGCAACATGGATTTTTCCTCCCCGAGAAATCCTAGTTTGCTGTTGTCCATCTTATGGCCTTGCCTGGCAATGCAGAAGAGTAGCAGAGCAGAAGTAGCACACAAGCAGTACATTTGCACCAAAACAATGATATCAAATATTTGAGGGGAAAAAAATTCTCTTGGCTCACGGGTTCATGTGAGTTTCCAGCTGGAGATGGGACTTCAAAGCAGACACTCAAATCTCTAACATGGGAACGAGCCTCCTGATAAATCTTTGATCACTGTCCCTTGGACAAAAACCATACAAATAATTCCCCTTTCGGAGGTCTTCTGTTCCTGGGAAGTGTCTGTTCTGGTTTGGAAAAATGTTGCATAGGCCTGAGAGACTAATCTAGATCAAGGTTTTTGCTTTAAACTTGAAATCAAGGCCAGGCTTGTTGGCACAGAAGGCAAAATTTGCAAAGTCTATTCAGGAATCTGAGTCCAGGTTAAGTCCCATCATCTCCTTTTCTAATAGAAATCCCTCGTTTCCTTTCCTGTCCATCCAGGGGGAGGGCTAAGCCTTTCCAGGACTTCCTGGAATGAGGCTGGGTCACTGTGACACTTCTGCTTTGATTCTTCGTTTGGAATTTACTCGTGCATGATCTCTCATGGTATTTTAGAATATCTCCTTTCTACATGGTACTGCCCTCCACCCAAAGCTGCTGGTTCCTTTGTATTTTGCAACAAGTAATACATCCTTCTGACCTCACAGATAAATGACCTTTCCTGAGTCTTCAGACTTATCACCATCACACAGTTCATGGACGACTCTCTCCCATCCTTCCAGTCCTGGATCACTGAGGACAGGAGGGGATCTAAGGCTTGTTTCATGCATTCAGCATAAAATATTCTAGGGCCAGTCTCACATCTTTTTCATTAGCAAAAGTTTTAATTCCTGTCCACCCCCCACTCAAACCCAGTGAATTATTGCACTCACATGGGGAGTGTGTCTCTGCGTACTAAAGGCCACACATCCCAACCAGATCTCCTTCTGCAGCACCTTCTGATCCAGCTCTGTAACGTTAGAATCAAATCTACTAAATGTGTTTCAGTGCAAATCCTGTGAGAGCCTCACTAATAGACATCACAAAAAAATGCAGCGCCCACTGTGCTGTAACAAATTTAGAGGCCTTGCATGAACACTGAAAAATCACACAACTTTTTTTGCGTTAGGAGCTAGTTTTCTGACACCGACCTTAAGAATGCGTTTCCTCTGCAGGCTCAACAAATGCCTCCGGCGCATGGGTGAGCCAAAGAGAACAGCTGCCTCTTTTCAGATTTGAGCTACTTTCACCACCACCCCCAAAAACACGCACAGGAGCGTTCTCGTTATTAGACAGGGTAAGTGTTTGCGCTGAAAGAAAAATTTAAACTGCTGTACAAACAGATGCCAAATTAGCACAAGTGACCCACAACCAGCAATGCAGAAATTCTCCAGCGGAGTTTGAAGAGGCAATTGGATGTCTCAGCAAATTAGCTTCCAGGCCGCCCTGATGACAAGACTCCTCTCAAGCTAAAGTCATCATCACTGTAAAGCAGCTGTTCTTCCAAACACTTTCCAAATGAATTTTGCTCTATATCTGGGGAACAAAATTCAAAATGTTACCTTTGTAAAACAGCCCAACGTGTTTACTCCTTTAAATCATGCAGAACCTTTCAGGCTTTCTTCAGAGGACAAGTTCCTCCCTAGTCCTCATAGTTTTGCCAGTGTATTTTCAGCCAGCTCTTTGGCACTTCTTTCTGTTGAGTCCTCAGTTTCTTTTGAGCCAGAATAACAATCCTGCAAAACCCAGGTGTGGTTTTGTAAAATGAAGTATTGCCCAAGAGAGGTAAAGGAGAGGCCCGGGTTGCAGCCTGACACTACAGTCAAGGCTTCTCAGATAGGATCAAAAGCAGCAAAGGCACACGACATGCAACACCTGCACACTGCAAGAAGAAGGGAACCAATTCGACAGATGACTAACTTGCCCCAACTGGCTTGATGCTGAAGGAGAGTGCCTTTTTGCACTACCCGTGCACTGAAAACAACATTTTTTTCTACAAGCCCATAACATTGATACTGTAAGGACCTATACAAGTGCCAAGGCCTCTAGTTTCATCCTCCTCTGGTCCGTGGGGACTTACTCTTTCCACAGGATGTCCACCTATGTACAGAAAGAAAACCTGCAGGTCTTAAGTGCTTTTCATGTAGTATTATGAACCTAAAGTATTTGATTAGCAATTAGTTATGGAAGACAAGTACTAAAAGCACACTATAAGCACACTAAGGAACACCTTGTCTACAAGCAAGCACCAGGTAAAAATACAGGCTGCACAAAGAGACAAAACCTCTTGGTTGCACTGATTGTCACTTGCGTTTCTTGGAACCTTCTTTCTGTATATTGCCATAAGCTGAACAAGCTACAGTGTTACCATTATTAAAATACTCCCTATAAGGAAGAAAAGCAGGGTCAATACTCCGAGGAGACATACATACAGGCTTGTTCCTTTTCTAAAAATGAATCCTGATGAATATGTGACCTTTTTATGACTCCTTCCCTACTAGCAAACTGGCTTAGCAGAAAGAATGTGCATGTATATTTTGAGCATACACTGGTAGGAACCGAATTATGAAGATGTCAACTTCAGATTCTGCATCAGAAACCTAAATGCATCAGGTACTCCCACCCAGACAGGGAACAGCAGTTAATCGATCGAGGAACTCAACATTTCAAACTCCACAAATTCTCCAATGTGCTTCTTCAATGAACTCATCAACTCAGATTTGCAGATGGAGGCTGAATTCTTCTAAGCAGTTGAAAGGAGACAGATACACAAATCCCATGAAATTTGGTGGGGTTGGGGTCTTCATTTCTGCAGCCACCAAGAAAAATCCATGCCTGGAGTTCCTCAGCAAGCGATCCTAAACACTGCATCATGAACAAGTGCAAGAAAGTTGCAGGCGGTTTTCAGACTACAGCTGCTCCACAGAAATGAAATTCGTATCGATACAGGGCTGACCTGGTCCTTGTTCCACAGCAAAGCCCTAAGGGACATGCAGCAGGTCTGAGCAAACCGGGCGATGCAGTGTGGGGCTGCCCAGGGTGCCGCGCGCTCTCTTCTGAAGCAACAGCTTCTTGCTCAGGAGTAACCTAGCCCCCGTTCCAAACCCCACTGCAGCCTCTGCAGCCTCTAACCAGGTGCAGGGGCAGCAGCTGGATCCACCAAGGGAGCAAAGCTGGTCCCTGTCTTGGTGCTGAAGAAGGAGCCCCGTGATGCCCTGAGCCCCCGGCCTCCTGCACGTGGCACAGCGCTGTCACTACCCTCTCCCCGGGCTCTTCCTCCTCAGTCCTGCCTTGTCTCTACCTTCTCACTACCTGTCGGGCCATGCCTTCATGCAGCACCCATACCTGCCAGCATCTGCAAGCACCCCAAAGGGCTCCTTTTCTCGCCAACTTTGTCATTTGGCTTTTAAAATTCAATTACTTTCAAAGTAGCAGGCTGCAAAATCGTAAAGATCGTGGCAAAGGCAGTGAGCGACGGAGAGCGCTGTTACTACAAGCACTCACTCTTCTCTCACGGCCCTTGGAGAAGAGCTCAGCCTCAGTCCTTGTCCAAATGTGCTCTGCTCCACAGCTTCCAGCGAGTCAGTGCTTCCCCACAAAAGCCCTAGGGTCTCTACAAGGGTCTGGCAGAACTTTATTCCCTCTTTAATGCTCAAAAGACACCACTAATTTCCCCCTTTTTCCAAGTGCCGCAACCGATAAGGAGTTTTGGTGAGAGGAGCGCTAGGAGGAGCGGGTGCAGTGAGGAGGGCCCAGCGGCCCCTCGCGGGCAGCAGGTGCAGGTCCCGCTCCTGGCTCCGCTGGTGCCTCTTCCCAGGGGATGAGTTTCCGGGAAGGGCAGAGCGGGAAGCTGGGCCCTGGATGGCGCCTTGTGCAGCGCAGGACTCCCTCTCCTTGGCTGTAATTCTTCCCACCCGACAGCTAGTTCAGAAAATAACATTATGAAAACAGCCTTATTTTTTTTTCTTAACTCCTTCTTTTTTTTTTTTTTTCCATTGCTCATTTTATTTTACTGAGCTACCGCGCATGGATCCGAATCTTTATTTTGGCTCCTGTCCTTTTGCAATATCATTACCCTCGCGCAAAGGAAAAGCCCTCTGGAGATTTCCAATCCAAACAGGCCCTTGTTTTATCTACAACTATTTGAGTACATGACCTCAGATAACCCCGGGGCCCACTGCGTGCCAGACTCAAACTGCAGCCATGGGAACTTTAAATACAAGGAAGAGTTTCCAGCTCGCCTCCGACACGGGAAGACGCTCAGCGGCTCCTCTCGCTGCTGCTGCCCTCCAGCCCGGCCTCCATCACGGGGTGCCGCTTGCTGGGCATGAGGGCCCGGCCACCTCCGCGCAGCCAAGCGCCCCCAGCCCCTCTGCTCTGCAGGTACCGGCTATGGCTTCACGTCACCGAAACGCCCAAAGCTGCGCGTAGGCCAAGCGGGTACCGTGCGAGGCCGTGGCTGGATTCCTCTGCACAGAGGGAGCGTTTTCATCCTCCTTATCCTGCTGCTCACCGCCGCATGCGTTGGCTCCCACCGCGGCAGCGCCCCTGGCTTTCTACCACTGCTTGTGAATCTAAGTAGAGCAATTAAGCTGGAAGCTGGAATGAAGCTCAGGAGGTTTTGGCAGCTGGCGATCCCTGGACAGCTGGGGTGGGTGGGTACCTCGCTCTTTCCAGCCCCTTGGAAAACACTGGCTCAGAGAACTAAAGCCAAGTGTTTGGGAATGTGAGCAAGTGATAAGCATCTTGCACAAAAGCACTCACTTGAGCCTTCCTCCCAGATAAATACTTCATAGGGTTTGACAGCTCCAGTAATACTCAGGAGGAAAACGAAGCCTCAAGCCGAGCAGCACCACAGAGGAATAAGAATCCCACACTCAAGAAGCAGCGCGGGAGCCCGGGCTTCACGGGCTCCGTATCAGCTCCCGACTGCCACGTTCCTTCAAGACAGGAACGTGACCTCAGTGAAATGATGACAGGCCACAGCGTGGGGACCCATCAAGGGCGGCTCTGCTTCTCCTTCCTGGGATTTCCACATGCTACGTAACGAGGCGTTTGCCCACGAGGAGCTGGGCCGACGCCGCGAGCCCATCTCCCCAGCTGGGCAGGCCGCTCGTGCGCCCGCCACAGCGGCTCCACACGCTGCCCGCGGCCGAGGGAACCCCGGACACTCTGGGGCTTGCTGGAGAAACACAGTTTAAAACAGGCATTTCAGCGGAGGCAGCCCTGACATGGGGACACTGCCCAGAGCATCGTTTCTGCACCCTGAGCAGGCCCGTTGGCCTAGGAAGGCAGTAAAGCAGATGGAAACGGCCCCGCCGGGCCTGGCTCCCTGGGAAGGGCCGGAGCGGTTGAGGCCCGCAGGGACGCCCGGGGCTGGCAGCGGGACGGCTTCCCCCGACCCAGAGCCCAGCTGCTGGCTTGGCTGGTCACACATCCCCGTTCTCAGCCATACGCACCGTGTGCTAACACGTCATCTAGAGACCTCTGCATTTTAAGGCTGATACTATTTCGCTTTTTACAACCCCTGAAAAAATGCGTGCAGTTAAGTCTCATCATTAGAAATTAGCATAAGGTCACTCCAAGGCTTCATGCATTTCCTCTGGTTCAACTCTCAGTGCTCTTGGTGTTCTCCTTCGCCATTTATAACTTCATGGCTGTAGGGCATTTTGAGTAAATCATCCACTACCAGTTTCCTCTCTTCAGCAACATGCATCAAGTTTTTCATTCAGGCTAAATGAAGCTTCAACTGCTTTGTAAAACAGTAGTTCTGTTAAGTTAAAGGCACAGAATGACTCAAAGAGATGCTATTCTCCCCCTGCCCCCCCCCCAAAAAAAAAAGAGATTAAATTTATTTTAGCACAGAAGAAAACCTTAAGCCCTTTAGAAGGAGAAAGATACTGCAAGTATTTAGCTGCACAAGTGCAAGTAAAAAGAAAATTCTTACGTTTTCTCTGGGAAAGTCACTTGTAACCTCTCAGAGGAGGCCTTCTTGCTATGAATAAAATGAGAAATGCAATCAGAAACTAAAACCCATATTCAGACACAATGCAAAAATGTGGTACAGCACACACAAGCTACGAGCTGACGAGAACAGTGCAGCTTCTGTTCACATGGGAATGAGTGGAGGTCCTTTTCACCTGATCGCGAACATTTACAAATCTGAGGTTCAGCTTCAAATTGGAACCAAAACAGATTCTGAACCCTCAGTCAGGTCCCAAACTGCTGGATAACAACGGGGTTGGGCTGGGACAGGCTGAGTGCACAGTTTCACAGGCCTCTTCTCTCAAGGCCAAAGCTCCAGCCAAGCCTCAACATCCCACGAGGAAAGGTAGGTGACCACCTGCCCTGGTGATCCTCCTAACCACCCAACTGTCTGGTCACCATCCAAATCCCCTGGACAGTGGGATTTAAGCAAGGGCTTTGGACATGCCAGCTGGAGCTCTTTCAGCCGTAGGCTCGTGAGGGCTCTTTAATGACATTAGCCTGTGCTGGAGCAAAGTCCTGCAGCCTCCTGCTCTGCACCATGCCCTTGCTGTACCCCATGCACATCTGGCCAGCTGCACAGGGAACCACACTGAAGAACTGATCCAGGATAAAATTAACCCGCACAACTTTGACAGGTCCATTTCCACTGTCTGAATCGTGTGGGGACACGGGGGCCAGGGCAGGACAGAGGCGAGAAGAGAGCGATGGCTTCACGCGGCAGCAGTGTCAGCCTAATGTGACTTATAGCTTAGGAAACCCTAGTCATAAAAGCCTGATCCCATTTCCGGCACACTTTCGGCTCAAGTATTTTCCTCTGTTCTCTGAACACGGTATGTAGGATCCCAACTCATTTAGGCGTTATTCGCACAACTTTTTTTCACATAACATTACTTCTATCCCATAACTATCACTATAGCATCTCTGTACACCAGGAAAAGAATGAATCTTACTGTCCCTCTGATATGGATTTTTCATTAATTCCCTCCTTGAATTTTTCAAGACCTTTTAAATTTTTCTGTTGTTTTCAAATGAAGATTTTAATGTCAAAACATAGTAAAATCTCAAATGAGTGGAGTACTTTCCACCTAATCTCATCTTTTTCCTCTGGAAGTTTAGTCTGTTTATTCAATGTGCTCTACTGCCACAACTATCTCCCCTCTGCTAAGCAACCAGCTATATACGCATGGATGAGCCTTTGCAACCAGAAAAATAACCAGCCTGATGCAGCTTAGGTAGGAGAATCTGACTGTGTGCATTCCTGCTGCAACTGGCCCCGGGAAAAGGACACCCTGCCACTTTTAAACCTGGGAGGTCTTTGAGAGCTTGGCAGAAATCCCCTGGGAGGCCCGTCATTAGCCGTTTAAACCTGACTATGGTAGAGGTCTGAATTGCAGAGTCTGACAAAGCCCCCGCCGAGATATCTGTCAGGAAAGGCTCCTGACACTGGCAGGGGCTGTTAACAGTAACAATGATGACAATATATTGGGGATTTTCAGGAGTGGGGACTTCAAAGGGACTCTAAAGAGGTATTTTTCATTAAGAAATAAGAAAGGCGCTGAGTCTTGGTTTTGGCACCAAAGCTGAATATGAATGATAGTGTGGTAAGTCACAGATCTGCAACGGCATAAATTTACCCTGATTTGAATATGCATGAACTGCTTTTCGCTATGGTTCCCTTGACGTAGGTTTTGCATTACCTGGCCAACACGGCAGCCCTTGGTCCAGCCCTTACTATGACGAGTTTCTTGAGTGCCCAACAGCAATAAGTTGCTGGCAAGCGCGTTATGATGGCTACTAAATACCATTACTGTGGTCTTACGAACGGGCCATCTACCACCATACCTGCCTGTTGGCTCAGGGCTTCAGCCCAAAGGCCTTGGTCAGCCTTGCAGTGGGTCACTGGCTCCCATCGGAGATGCCCCAGCAGCTCAGGGCAGGAACGACACGGAAACCTGCAGCCAATGGGCAGAGGCAGGAGCAGGTGTCTGTACACAGCTGAGATTTTTCCCATTGCTGCTGTCACCCCAAAATTCCTATTCTGCAGTTATATCTGGGGGGAAAAAGGAGATGATCAAGAATGATGAAACTACATGATGGGTTCCAGGTTACAGGGCGCCTGTCTCCCAACTGCAGGAATTTACCACCTACTGCATGGACTAATGCCGTGGGGCAACCAGATGAATCTGTGAAAAAAAAAGTCCACTATCAGCACTGCCAACAAGAATACTGGATCTTAAGCTGTGCTTTGCCCACATCAGCCTTCTCCCAGCCAAAATATCTCAGAGACTCTGCCGCCATGTCAAGGGCCAAATTTTGCAGCCTCCTTTCCAGGGATGGGTTTTCTTGTCATGCAGCAGCTCCCATCTGGATTTAGGAGCAATGTTTTGCTCCGGAGGCCAGCCCTACTGCGACCACATGTGCTCTGTGTCCCTCCAAACTGAACTGCAGGGCCGGCTCTCCCCTCTGCGAGAGCTAAACCCCAAAGGGATCGGATCAGGTTAGCACAGAGCAAGAGCCCTCAGGGCCTGCAGAGCAGATTGACTTTCACACCTCACTGGCCACACAGAAGAAACTCAATCTAAAGAGCGTAACTTTGCATAACCGATTATTTTCACTGGGGTAATCTGAGCCCTCCAGCAAATGCCACTAAATGCTGTTGATCCAGGAAAGGCCCCGCTCCGGGAAGAAACAACCCAACTGCAGGAGAGAGCCACTGTAAAGTCCAAAACCAGAGCGAGGAAAGGCTGCTCCCACCTGAGGGCTGACTTCACCCCCGGGAATGAAGGCTGAATCCTTCAGCACAGGCCATGCTTGGCTCAGAAGGAAGCGCATGTAACTTTTTAGTGCCCAGATCATTTAAACATTCAGGAATTGGAGTGGGCCGATAAGCCTTGGGAAGCACGCTAACCGGAGCCCTGAGTCAGGCTGGGCTGCAGGAAGCTGTTTGGTTTTACTCGATGTCTCCGCAGTCTCCTTTTCCAGTGTCCCACACACATTTGGAGAGAGTTCAGCTCTCGGGCTGGCTCCCCAGTGACCTATTATCCTTCCACATCGATCACTCCAGCTTGTCACCAAATAGCCACTCACGTGACCTTGCTTACAGGGAACCGCGTTCCTGGTCCGACTTCTCTGCCACCGACTTCCTTCTCTGCAGCTCCCAGCTAATCTCCTCTGCGTGTCCCTGCTCAGCGAGCTCATCTTCTTTAAAGTCCATGAATTTAGAGGGTTGAATTAGAAACCTGCCAGCTGCAGAGGGTAGTGCCCACTCAGAGTTCTCCAGATATATCCACTGCTATGGACTATGGGCAGGGGTTTTATACCAGGAATTGACCACCAGAGATGAAGTGGTCCATGCCACTGTTCCAGCAGTGCTGCAACTTGTTCCTTCTGCTCCTTGGGCCTCCAAAACACTGCTCCAGGTGCACACAGGCCCTCTGTACTCTTTCAGCCAGATCGGTCTCAACATCTGGCTTGAAATGTGGCCACAAACACATGTGGCAAGTCTGAGGGAGGGACAAGGCTACAAGCAAAGGAGGTGCTGGAACATCCTCCTGGCAGCAAAACAGCCTTAGGCTGGACTCACCTGATCGTAACTGCAGTCATTATAAGGGCCCTCGGGAAAAGAAAACTGTCTGGTTGTGCAAATCTCCTCCTCCTCCTCCATGAAAATCACACAGGAACCACAAAGGAAAAAAGATGAGGTGAGGGAAAGGGAAGAAATGGGGAAAATATTAAAGGTAAGAGAAAATGAGGGAAAAAGAAGAAACAGGGAGAATATCAAGGGTACGAGAAAATGAAGCTTTCATCTGCACTTTCCCCGATATGTCCTTGATCAAATGGTCAACTCAGACTGTGTAAATCAACCTAAGACAGTTGTTCAAAGAAAATGTCACAACATCCATGAAAAATGCTAGGTTTTCCACCTTTGTCAAAACACTTATGCACTCCTTCTCCCTCTGAGATCTCACTCCCTTTTTCAGGAAATTGGAGGGTATGAGCTGCCCTCTAAAAGTAAAGTTTATGCCTCCCAGGAGGCTTTGCTCCAGACCACCAGTCTCAGATAAGCCAATGATAAAACGCTTGGTGGTACCAAGGAATTCCCGTTGCCTTTCTCGGTAGAAAGAGAAACAAATTTATTCTGAGTCCCTTATAAATAACTGACTCAAGGGCAACATTGTGCATAGCCAAATAAATCCTATCTTGGGTTACTACATGTAAGCTAGCTGTATTTCATCAAGATAGTTGGAAAATATCACCCTCTTCATGACTCACATGATGCATGAATTGAGAAACGTTTTTAAACCTTCCTGCTTCTCTTTTCAGGTTTCATCAGGTTACTGCTTTACCTGCTTGTGTTTCTGAAACACGGTAAAATCCTTCGATGAAAGGATTTATCTGAACATCAAGCGGTCTCTGATTACGTCAGTAAGTCACGTGCATGGCATGCAATTTGGAGGGGATGAGGTATACTTGAAAAGCTCGGACCCTACATATGTTGCTTACTATCTTCATCATTAGCTGCTTCCAGCTGAACATGCCTTTGAAACAGTAGACAAAGCAGGAAATCATCTACCATATCCCACAGGGGTACAGAGAACTATGGTTTTCTTTGGTGTGGAGGGTCATGTCATACAATTAATGTAATCAATAATCAAATATTTTTAATTTTATGTCCTCAAGAAGCTGCAAAGTTTAGTGTCCAAAGATCTTCAGATAAATGCTGTCAAGTGATTACAAACCTGTCAAATTCTATGATGAAGTCGAGTATGTATAATCTTGATACATAATGTGGACTGAAATGACAATTTCAGAAATGCCTAGAGATCATGTACGCTCCTGAAGCAACATGGGTCTACTGCCAAAACAGCTGCCCGGGCAAACACTGCGAATTTTAGAGTTGGATGACTGCAAAATTGTTCATTCTCCATGAAGGATATAACAGGATTTTAAATGCATTTGCAACAACTGGACAACATTTTTGTGCAAAACTCTCAGCAGGAAGTGAAAAACATTGGTGTGATATTACCTGTGCTACAAGATGGTCTTCATCAAGCTGTCTACTATAAAGTTTCCTACCCACCATTCTCATCATCTTGATGTATGAAGTGAAAATAAGGCCCTGGAGACCTTTTGGTGTGTTCAAAACAATTTAGTTTACCTGAACTACCGATGAAGCTGGTCTCATTGTAAAAACAAGAACTTTGACATTATTTAACTTTTAATGCACAAGATATCTCGAATAATGAGACCCAGCTAATGGCATTGCTGGTCTGCACATAGAATGATCATCATGAGAACCCAGCAGCATAAATATACAGCCATCCAAACTCTGACAGAGCTGGACACCCCATCCTTAACGTGACATACAACCAATGAGCATTAGAAGGGCACCAATGTCAAAAAGGAGGAGAAACTCTACAGTGTATAAAACATGGGAATTTTGACTTCTTGACACAGTCAACACACTGAACTCTGACCTCAGGAGGCACAGGAGACTGGGAGCCAACAGAACCTAAATTGGCTACAAATCTCTTGTTTTCTCATGACATTTGAGAGAAAACATGGGGACGGTTTCTTTAGGACACATGGGAGTTATAGCTGTGTCACTGCCTTCTCCAGAGAGTTCTTCATTTTCCTTACAGTCGCTCGATCACTGTCACCCGCTGACCTTTCATTACTTTCTCCCAGTGCACCAGCATCACTGCTGACCAATGCACTTCCAAGCCCAAGAGGGGAAGAAAAAGTCTGGTACAGAACTGTATAAAAGGACGTTTACTCTGCACTACATTGTGTCTTCTTTTCTATGCTAGTCTAAATACAAGTGCTGTTTTCACTGCCAATCGCTGTTTGCTTGTTCTGTTTCCACTGGCTAAAACCATCATTTTTCCAGCTAGTGTTGTGCTCCAGGAAAAAAACACACATTCATACCTCTCTCGCATTTTGCCCAGGAGAACAAGGCTGGTTCCCAGGAACAGGGATGATTTCCTCAAAAGAAAACATTTTCTGTCAGCTGAGGCTTGCCTTCTAATAGCTAATTTGGCATCACCATTTTCAGCACTGTAATACATAACACCATGAATAATTAACAGGTTTTTTTTTCTCCCTCTGAAGTTTAATATTCTCCTGAAGTTTTGCAAAACAAAAAAGAGAAAGAAAGGAGATAAACACACAAACCAGAACCTTGGGCATGGTCTCTCACATGCTTCCGCACATTAGAAAATAGATTAAAAAAAAAAAAAAAAAAAAAAAGGGAAGCTAAAGGCAAAGACCTGTAAAAGAAATTTCACTGCAAATCAAGCTTGTAGAGACACCAAGAAAGAAAATCTGCAACATGAGACTGTCTTCCTTGAAGAAACACAGCTGATCTGCTGCATTCCCATATCTGACTTCCACTGGTCTGTGTAAAACATAAACTTCACGCTAACCCTATGAAAACAGTCAACATGCAAGAGAGACAACAGTCTGCTCCGAGCTGGTGAAAGGGGAAAAAAAATCTCAGGCTGTCATTCTTCCCTTGCTGTGACCTTCATGCTCCACTGAATTTCTGAAGATACTGAAATCTTGGCAGGAAAGTGTACAGTCTGTGGGAACCAGGCAGCACCGGCCAGGCTCGCTGCTGAGAATTAGGCCCAGTCAAGCCCTTTTTGAGGGGAACTCTGTGTTTTTGGGGGAGTTCTCTGTTCCACATTTATGGTAACACGATGTTAAGAAAATGAAACGCTGGCAATTGGACTGGATCCTGCTTGTGCATGGTGCTTTAGCTGCCCTCTTGCCTCCTGCTGCAGGCGTGGTAGGGCAAAACTCTTTCCACGGTCCCGTCCCTGCACACAGGAGGGTTCGATCTGCTCAGGATCATCTTCTGCAAAACACTGTATTTACACTACATCCCCCAGGATCCCAGATAAAACATAGTCTTTTGCCCACTTAAGACAAAAATTCTTACACTGAAGCCAAGGAGAGGGTTGGGCTAGATTATCTCTAGAGGTCCCTTCCAACCTCAGCCATCCTGGGATTCTGTGTGATTCTGTGAAGGCACCTGGCAGTCTCCAACAGGAGGTGCAGCCTGGGAATCGGGAGTCACTGGCAGCATTCCCGCTGGGAAGCCCTCCCGGGGGCCCGGACCAGGTGCCTCCCTTGGTGCTCCCACAATTCCCTGCCCGTCGTGGTGGTCGCTCGCTGCCAGCTCTCATCTCACCAAAGTTTATGACGCTTTAGCAACGAGAAAACAGGCCCATCTCAAGCCTCGAAGGCAGCACAAATTGCTACGGCAACTCCTGAGCTACCCTGATTATGCCATTTAGCGACTGTCCCGTGGATCTCCTCCGAATTAAAGGACCGAGGAGAGCGCTCTGAGTGGAAAGCTGCTGTTTGGGGGTTAGGTGCCCTCATGACTGAGCGCTCACACCGAGCCGGGCCCGGGGACAGGCACCTTTTGAGGTCAATTCACCACCTCCAACAATGTCTCTAAAGCAGAATAATGCCAGCTGTGCTTCCTGGCCAGCGGGTGAGCAGCACAAGTTGCAGATTACATCTAAATTGCCAGGCCCAGGATAAACAAAAAGCTTAAGAGGGTCTGAGCCTTTGTACCGAACAAATCACGCTCCGACGCAGGAAACCCCGGCGAGGCTGCGCGGCGCGGCGCTCCCGTCCGCGCTGGGGCTGCCGACGGGGAAGCGGCCGCTCGCACCTGGGGAAGCCCCAGCTCCCGTAATCACAGCTCTGTCTGCCCTGCTGGCTCCGACAAACTGCGTCCTACGGATGAACCTTTCATGAAACCGCCGAGGGCTTTCCAGCAATATTCGCTTTCTGCACAGTCTGTGAAAGCCAGCGCGCGTGTGACCCTTCTTAATTCTTCTTTTAGATGGTGGCACAGCCTTTCCAAAAGATTTCAGGGCTGAAAAGAAGCAAACAGAGCTCCACTATTATGGAAGTGGAAGAACTGATGTTTTCTCAATTCTCCTTGCAGCCTGAGATGCTTTTTACCCTAAGCAACTCCCTGGCTGTCTCTCAGTGAAGAAATATTTTATGAAATACCCAGCCTTTCAGTTCTGCTGCAGATTGGGAAGGACAACCATTGTAAGGAATAAAAAGGCTGTTGACCAAGCCAAGAAAGGTGACCACAAAACAAAATTGCCCCAGTCCCACTTCCACGACCTGACCGAGCAGGGAGATAGCGAGCTGGCTCACGAGCTAGTGAGAAAGATGACACGTGGGAGTTCTCAGCATCATCTGGACCGGCAGAGCAGCCCACATAAAAGGCATAAAAAAGCCTGCTGATCAGATTGGTGTGACAGAGGCTCATGAGAGACATGCACATTTTCAACCTAAACGACAGCTTAAGGGATCCATATTACTAATTATCAACTAATATTGCCAGAGTTCCCAGGCCAGCTTCAAAGGTTCCCACAAAGTGCCCGGAGCAGAGGGTTTTTCATCTCATCATAAGGCCGTTTTCTTTGTCCCTGCTAAAGCGGCGGCTCCGTCCGAGCGGTGCGCTTGGAGTCAATCCGTTTGCACAGGATAAGCTTTACAGCAGTGAAAGTCATTACCTTCGCCACACCAAAGCAGAACATTTGCTGCAACTGTTAGAACACCTTTGCACCTAATTTCACACACGCACAAAAAAAAAGGTGGTTTCCTCTCTGCTCCCCACCGCCTCTTAATTCCCTGCTAACACCTTTCCAAGAGCTCGCGTGGGTTCCTTGGAAATATAAAGAGCGGGGAAAGGGGACTGGGTGGGGTGGGGGATGGAATAGATATCAGATCTCCGGACAGTGAAACGAAGCCGCTATCTCTAACATCCTGCAGAGCTCAGGCTGAGGTCACAAGTTAAACAGGACATCAGGATAGGTGATGTAATTTGCTTATTTAGGATCAGCGCTTTCAGCGAAGCGAACGAGACAACCTATTTGGATTTACAGCTAATCCCATAATAAACGCAAGGCAGCTCAGTTGCAGAACCTGCAGCTGAGGCCAAAGAGATTTTTTCCCCCTGCACATTTCTCTTTTGCAGCAGCAGCAGGTCGTCCCCATCTTTCTTTCTCATACGAATGCATCGAAACCTCACCTGAAGGCAAAGCTGCAGGCTCTCACCGTCGAGCTCGGCAGCAGCTTGTCACCTCAAGCAGAGCAGAACTCAGCATTTCTGAAGACAGACAGGCCCTCCTGGCTCCAAATCTGCCTGCAGAGTCTCAAACCAGCAAGAATTTTACAGCTGAGGTATAAACTTTTAACGACAGGGGTTCTTATATAACAAGAATAATTTATTGGCTTGCTTCTGCAACACTGAACACACTGTTTTCCCGTCGAACTGTCGTGACACACACTTGCGATATGAAGATTTAAAGCGAACAACTTGCACCCTTTCTCCCTTTGGTTTATCCCCATTCAAACCGGAATTTCACCCGGACGATACTGCACAAAGCGCCATTACTCATAACCGAGGGCTTCCATCCCCCTTCCTGAATTACCTCCCTTGACACAAGTGCTTTTTCCCTGACAAGAACTCTGCTTAGCCAGATATCAGACTTTAGTCAATGGACGAGGAAGTCCTCCCTACCTCTGGCTCACTGACAAAGACAGCAAGAAAGGAAGATGCATTAGCCACACTGTAAGATCAGTAAATAGATGCTTATTTTCCTCTGCCTCTCCCACATTGACAGGGAACTTCAAAGATTGATGTTCAAAGACAGTACAGAAAGGAGAGATGGAAAGGCCAAGTCAGTCATCTGGCCAATATTTCCCAAGCAAAGTTAATTTTCAAGGGTTCTTTACTAGGCTGGAATCGCCTTCCTGCTCCTGTGCTGCACTGCTCCGAGTGCCTGGCTCAGCTGCCGTGGCCATCGCGCGTGTCCCGTGCACGGACCCTGTTTGGAATGATCTGCTGCCCAGATGTTTGTATCCGCAGCTGCAGCAGTCCACTTTTTAGCAGGATTCTTTTTTTTTTTTAAATCCAAGTTCTGTGCCAGAACTTCCTCTAAGTTAGCAGAAGCAGAGAGCCTGTCTTCTATAGAAGCTAACTTGGTTGTTGACCTATAGTTGCTTACTGCAGCCCCAACACTTCCCAAGGATCTTACAGATAGCGTCAGGGACCAGCGAGCCAAATTTACCGTGTAAGAAACACCCCTGTCGCGCTTTTCACACCCACCCATTTCTAAGGTTGCTACTTGCAGATATCTGAGGAGAAAAAAGTGGCATACAAGACACTCAAATGAGTGCACAGAGGGCAGGAAAAAGACATTTGCATTTCAAACAGATAGAGGAAATGGGTTTA
Organism: Tinamus guttatus; assembly: GCF_059628265.1. Classification (NCBI taxonomy): domain Eukaryota; kingdom Metazoa; phylum Chordata; class Aves; order Tinamiformes; family Tinamidae; genus Tinamus; species Tinamus guttatus. The sequence continues at coordinate 4,593,633 of NW_028288831.1, forward strand.
CTTCAATGATTTTAAGGCTAGGAAGCTTCCTGGGGTCTCTTTGCATGTCCTTGAAAGACAGAATTTGCTTTATCTCCGTTCAGTCCCCTAAACCACCGCTCACTGAAGGCAATAGCTGCAGAGGCTACGCACAGGCGACTTTCATGAGGACCCGAGAGCCCTGAAGAGGCAGCACATGAGGGACCCACACAAGGGAGGCCAGCGCCGACAGCGGCCTCCACACCACAGCACTGCGCCCAAACACTGAAGGCCGCAGGGAGCAGGAGTGAGGACAAGCAGCACGCGGGTCTTGTTCCCTTTGCATTCGCTGCGAGAAGCCAGACAGAGGTAGATGGCATTCACCATTGTTTTAAGAGAGAAAAAAAGTTCAGTATTTTGGCAGGTTTACAAAGTTAGTCCATTCTTTGCATCTGCAAAAGAGAGGTCGTCCATCCCCACTGAGGGAGCTCACAAAAGGAAACATATTTTATAGCAATCTCGGGTCCAACATTGAATTGGGACCTATTTTTACCGTGCGCTCTGTGTTACACACATTAATTGTTAGGGCAACGACATTTGCTGACATGGTCACTCCAATCATTGACAGGACAGAAGCCCAAGAGACAAAACAAGCCCCGCTGCATGAGACCGGGTGAGCCAGGCAGGATGCCGCATTGCTCCCTGTGACACACAGAGAACGCTCAGCTCCTGTGGACGATCACGGCTGACAAGGCCCCCGCAACGTCCCTCACCAGCCCCAGGAGGGTCCCCGCATCTCCAGCCTGCTGAGCACCTACCGGCTCCTCCTGGAAGCTCGTCCATGCAAGCGCAGACCCCGGGCCACACGTGCGGACTGAATCCCGGGCCGCCCCTCAGCGACGGACAGTCCTGCAAGGAGCTGGCAGAGCTCAAACCAGGCAGCAAAGCGGCAGCATGAAGGGAGGTTTGCAGGGAATTAGGATGTTTTGCAAAACACTTGCAAAGGAAATGCTGAGGTCTCTGTGTTGGCTGCAGGGGTCCCAGAGCACCCCTTGAAAAGGATAAATAGGCTTTCTTTTTTTTTTTTTATGTGGGCAATCAATATGCATTACAGTTATATATTATGATGCTTTTCAATTTACCATCTGCAATTTCCCTCTTTACACCTAAATTTCCCAAGATCTGCAGGTGCAGAGCTCTCCTGTGCAACTAGCTGGGAGCCTGCTAGGAATATACAGCTGAGAAAGCTTGGGATGCTCCTTGCAAGCAACAGTGATGTACGAGTGAAGCCTGTGGTGCAATCTGTGGAGGACAGCTGAACAAAATCAGCTCTGAAAAGCCAAAGCCTTAACTGTAGGTAAATACATGATTCAGAACACAGCACAGCTTGACAAATAACAGCATCTTCCCATGTGGAGCAGCGTAAAGCATGCAGCTGTTCTATCACCACAATTTACAGAGGACAACATTTCTCCTGGAAGTAAGGGAACACTCAGTATACGCTCCTGGCCAGATTGATGATCCCTATTTATACTGTAAACTAAGAGAGCACATACTAGAAAGCTGTGGAGTTAAGAGGTTTCAGACTCCAGCTCATGAGCAAGGGTCAGTTTTATGTTCCACACCCCCACGCACCGCCCCAGCCTAGGAATCCATCAGGTTTATTACAGGTCTTTCAATAGCAAACAAGCCATCAGATCACTACATTGCAGTGAAACCGCCAGGCTGAACATGCTGTCCTGGATGTGAGGATACACCTTTACCCTGCAGATCTGCAGATCAACCCTTGTTGTCTGTCCCATCTGCATGGGGTTCATCCTTCAGGCAACCCGAACAGCTGGACAACTCTCAGTTTCTGTTCAAGTTACAGACGTGGTTCCATCAACCTCTAATATCAGATACAAGCAGAGTCCTAGAAAAACACACTCTGTTGTGTTTGCTCAAGAGCCATTTGTACAGTTCCGCCAAGCTAGGAGACCCTGCCAGCTGTCTACCAAAAGGCACCGAGCCAGACTGTACTGAAGTGCTCAGCCGGCGTGTTTACTTATAAGAGAAACTTCTTTTTCAAGCTAGATTTCCAGTTTCTTCTTTTTCTTTCTTTAAACAGTGATAAGATGAGAAACGTTGAAGCTGGAAGTTGGTATATATTATTGCTTTTGAGGGGATAAGTTTCAGCATGTTACTGTTAACACATAGAACAGTGAAACTGGAAGAGATGGTGCAGATTTGAGCTAATATAGTCAAGATTTTGTCTTAAAAAAATCCACAGATATCCAATGCCAAACACAATCTGAAATCCTCAGCTAGCAGGGACATGAATTAACCAAATAACTCTGTAAAAGAGTAAGACCCTGAAAAAAATCTCTATTAAAATAATTGTTATCAGAATCACAAAGCCATAATTAAACTTGGTTTATAATTAAAACACTATGGGTCACAGACAGAGTACTCGGGAACAAAAAGAATATAATTGTGATAGTCAATGCCAAAAACAACATGCCAAATATCCCAAATCTGAAAACCATCAGTTTCTAGCAGGCTGCACATGCAGTGCCTGTTCTGTTTGGCTGAGCTGCCAGCACTCACGAACGCTCTTCGCGCACTCAAAAACCCCTCACACCTTTGCAAGACTTTGCCAAAGTCCAAGCATAAATCTTGGCAACCAAGAGCAAGCCACTGAATGCCGAACCCCAAAAGCTGAAATGGTGTCTGCTGTGCAAGGAACAGCTAGTGAGCACTGGCTTTAAATCAGCAAAGGCCAGTCCTACCTGGCAGCGACTGAAGATATCCGCCAAGGTTACTTGAACGTTGAAGTGCTTCAGAACCTGCAGGGCCTGTTCTTTTGCCTTTTCGGAGCAGTTCACGGAGAAACACCTTCCTTCTCCTACCTGGGACTGCAGCTTCAAAAGACAAATCATAAACCAAAAACTTAACACGAGGCACTCCATGCATAACGATCAGTTTTGATTTTGTCCTGTTTTTCCTAATATACTTGGTTTGCTTTCAGTAACAAGTAACATTGGGAGGGCATTTACAGTCTAAATTTTGATCTAACAAGCACAGCAGGTAACTTAACACTTTGCCTTAATCACAAACAGCCTTGACACTACTGAAGCAGTGTTCACTACATCCTACACGATAGTCTAAGCTCCCTTTAACTTATTATTCGGTGGCATGGTGCTGACAGTGACAGCAAGAGGAAACTGAATTTAATCACAGCTTTCACACGAAACCTGGCCAGATCACACACTGTTTGCAAAAGCACATTCAAGGAGATGGTGTCTAATGACAGTTTTACTACTTCAGCCCTTCCGTTTTACACATTTTTGTACCTGGACTTCATAGATGGCCAATGAATTTGAAGGGGTTGATGCAGACACTTCCTCCTTGTTTGTTCCACATTTAGTACAAAAGTCTGTATCTGAGAACGAGCACTGGGAAGTGTCCAGAGACAACTTTATGAATGTGATAAAAACTGACAGCGAGCTGCGATCAGCTAAATGCAAGTAAAAGAGCCTGGCAGAGCCATTCTGTCCACATGTAAGGCATACAAAGGCAAGGGAACAAAGGGAACCAGACATTTCCCAGGACAATATTGCACACTGGGAAGCAATTATTTCCCTTTTGCAATTTCTGCACAGTACTTTGGAGTTACAGCTTTGCCAAGTAAGATTATGCTGGACTCTGAAATACCTACAACATCAGCCGCAGATGCTGGCAAGCACAGCTTGGATAAGGAGCCTGTAACATGGCATGGCTCCACTTGCCTCACACTATCTCATCAAAGGGGCAGTTTTCTTGAATGTTCATCTACAAAGTAGGGATTTACCAAAGCAAGTTCTGCAAATGCTCCACCTAACTGTTTAAATAGTTGGGATCTCTTTTATCTATAGTCTGAAATGCAGTCTCGCACTTGGACTCGTATGTGGCAGTAAGAGAGGGCACAGACCTAGCAGCCGACATCAGGACATGGTGGGCGTTGATGTGAGAGGCTCAGAATATTCCCACCAACCCTCCACTTTGCAGTATGTTTCATGAAGGACTCTGAATGACTAGTCCTAAAGGCAAGGTTGGGTTTTGCTTTGGTTTTTGTGCCCCTGTAGAGCAAACTCAAGCTTCCTGGTCCCATGCTTAGTGGCTTGTCTCTCTTCTGAGGCCAAAGAAAAGTCTTTAAATATGGAAAAACAGCAGAGTGCTTTGTCAGGATGGACCCAGCCAGCAGTAAGCCAGTAAGGCTCCTTGTGATAAAATGCATGGGAAGTGAGTTTCACTTGCCAGTAAGCCCATACAGAAACATTTTGGCTTGATTTTTTTGACATGGAGGTCAATTGCTCTCCTTGCTGATGAAGTATCAAGCACAAAAGGAACTTTAACTTGGCCGTTCAGAACAAGAGCAAACCTCACAAGACCCTTTTTGTAGTTTCAGGGTAGTTTTCAGACCAAAAAAAGCCAAGCCAGCTGTTCTTTCATATCTGGCTTTTCCTCTTCTCTACACTGCACATCCCAGACTATGCAATGACACAATGCCAGAGAAATGCCAGAAGCTCTAAGCACTTACAGTCTGATATGGGAGTCCAGAGGTTAAAATGACCCTTCCTTCCTGTCGGGCAATCTGGAAAAAAAAAAAAATCTGAAAAAAGTCTTATTTAGCATAGGTTGAAGTTAGCAGTGAATTCAAGTTTCCTTCCAGTCAAAACACAGAGAACATGAACTGGTGACACAGAGTCCTCTACGGTGTCGACATACGCTAGGCCAAGAGTATATGGGTCGAGTTCAACTATACGTTTTTGACAGCAACAGCAGCTTAAGGTATTGCTCCCTCACTGCGCATGTGCTGGAGCAACTACTTGTGCATCTGCACTGCAGATGGACCAAGAAACGGATCCACCTTGAAAAAATCCTATCAGAAAACCTTATTATTTATTCATTTATTTTTCCTTAAGCCAAGCTATTTTTTTTTCCTCGATCTGTCTCACAAAGCAGCAAGCAGTCCTGCTCACTCAGCAATAGGCAGGGGAGAATAGAAAATTACCTTAAGCAGGTAATTCCAGCAAAAAAAAAGAACATTAAATGTGTCTGTAAGCTTCAGACATTAAGAAGGTGATGCTCACTCCATCCCTTAGAGATGAGGCGGTATTAATTTCCTGCAAAGCAAAAATAGGTGCAGAGAAATTGTGTGCACTTTCCAGTCCACAAAGAGAGTCCCCATCAGTGTTTTTCATCCTCCGACTTGTAATCTTGTGCTTTTACCAGAGGTCTCCTTCAAGGGGGAGGTCTGCAAAGAGTTAGGACGGGGCTCATTACTCATGCTTGTGACCTTCACAACAGAGTAAGAGGCGTTTTTGAACAGTTTGGGGCCAAAGGAATATACTAAATCTGGAACTGCAATTCTTCACAAAGATGAAAGTGTGACTGATCTTCATGTGATTAAATGACATCTCTCCCCTCCACTCCTCCTTCTAGGAAGAAAATATTTTCAGGTCTGCAGCAAGAAAAGGATTCCCACGTGAACCAACACGTCTGCTCTGCTAGTGCTGACAAGAGATTGGCACTTCAAGGTAGGCATGAGGTTATTTTTCTTCTCTGGCTTGGATTCTGCTGGAAGCCCTTGCGTTTTTCACTACTTCCAGATGCACGTCACGGCCGTCTCTCTCCTGGTTCCGAGTTTCAGAAGCTTTCTCTGGATCGCTCCTTAACCCCAGTGGGATACATCTGGCGATCAGAGTCTCGCTGCACCTCGCAGACTGCTTTGACAGCACCAAGCAGAGCCAGGGAACATCAAGCTTTAGAAAACAAACAGTTTTCTTAAACTCCCTCCTGGATTCTCTCAAGACTCTTTTGACCTATGGGACACACAATGAGAAGGCAGTAGCTCTAAAGTTACAAAATGCCCTTTCAGTAAATCCAACAACTATTTTCTTCCTAACTTCATCTTCCAGGTAGCCTTTTTACTCCTTCCTTTTGCAGTCACTGCTCTGACAGCACTAAGAGGGGAACTGGTAACAACCTCTAAAGCACCTTCCTATAGCCCAAATCACTGCATTTCTCTCAAAACTACCTCCTCCTCTCAGTAAAGTAGAAAATCTCAAGCAACAGAACTCTTGAAGTGGCAGATGAGATGGCCTTTGCTCAGAGCTATCCTGTCTGCACTCACTATGACTGAACAGCCCTGTGTGCAACTGGCCAACAACCCAACTCCATGGCACAACCTCAAGAGAAGTCCCGTGAGGCCTCAGCTAAACTTCACCACAGTGGGGAAGGCCACATGGGGAAAGAGGTCTCTGAAACTCCCTCAGACCCGGGCGCCTTGATGGGTACATCGGAGGATTTCACAGCTGGAGCACTCAATTGTGACTCCCTGCATCCAGGGTTAATTAGTTCAAACTTGACAAATCCCCTTATCTAAATGGCTCTGCAGAGATGAGCAAGGAACACCAAATAAAAAGGAGAAAAGCAGTATTAGCCATGAACACCTCAGGCTAAATAACAGAGGAAAGACTCTTGCAGCATCATTTTCTGCCTCTGGAACAAGGGCTGGGAGAAGCAGGCAAAGCCAGCAAAGTCGTGTGATAGCAAACGGCTGACTAAACCTGCGGAGGACACGTGCTGGAGAAAACGGCACAGCTCCTTTTCCTCCCTTGAAACAGGTAACTGAGCTTCAGGACCTTCTGGGCAACACCGTGATCATAAATACAGCTAAAAGGAAAGAAATGATTAGAGCAGCTTGCTGGGGTGGGAGGCAGAGCCTCAAGTCCAAGCAGTGTAGAGAGGTCACTGGCCTCGGTTTCACAACCTATTAAAAAGCTGCTATCAGCTTCCTCTGGAAACTGCTTAGATCTTCTGGATAGAAAGTACGACCTAAGACCTTGTGATTACTATGTGCCCCCTAAGAAGACTCTATATTCAGCTAACTTTAATCTTGCAGAGATGACCAAACATAAGCCATTCATGGGTAAAAGAAATCTGGAAGGGCAAGAACTGAAGAGGGAAGAAAAAAAGAGAAATCCTATATATCAAAGCAAGTACCAGCAGCAAGACCCATTACAACCCAAAGAACGTGGAGATTTAAGTGCACAGAAAGCTTCCAGAAACAGCAACACAGAGCTGCAGCCTCATAATTCAAGGAAAAGTGTGTTTTCTGTGGTGGCTGAGCCCTCGCCTGATGTGCGCCAGGCCACACACACGTCCCTGATGAGGCAAACGGCTGCGTGCCTTTTGCAAGGCAGGTGTCTAGGAAAAGCTGCCTTCCCTTGTAGGGCAGAGGTTCAGGAATCACCCTGAGCCAGCAAGGGCACATTTAAACAAAAAGAAATGGATAGAGAGCATCTCGTCCGGGCTGTGCGCTGCGGTAGGATCTCCTACACCCAGGTAGGATCAAAGCCTTGCAACTCCCCAGCCACTATCTCACACTCTGTTAAAATGTAGTGGCCCAGACAGTAACAACTCAGAGGTTTCATCACTTATGGATGCACTTAGTCCAGACTCGTGTATTTGCTGTATTTATGGTATTTTAAAGCTAGACTTCTCTTCAGCATTTGTGAAAATCATACATTGCACAAAGTCAGGGCACGATTTGGTAAAATGGCTGTAAGTATCAGACCAAAACCACTGAACTGGTGTTGTTACTTAATGTAGACCTATTTGCATCAAGATCTCCAAAGGAAAAAAAAAAAACCCTTCTGTTGGCCAAACATAAAGAACTGAGTCTTAAAGACACATTTTCAGTTCTCTGTATCTGCACTGCCTTTACTTTGCAGACTGGTGGAGAGTTAAAGGGACTGGCAAACTGAAGGAATGTTTTACATCAAAACCTTGGAAAAAGACATTCAAAGCAAAGATGAGATCACAGATCAGATATTCCCACCACATGAAGCTCTGCTCCACTGTAGCATCAGAACTCCCCTTTGCGTCTCATTGCTCCAGTGTAATCCAGGGGTAATTTAGTTGCAGGCGCACATCGCTCTAGCTGGCTCCTGAGATCCATCTAAATCTCATCCTCCTCTCCAACTTACTGGTCGACCTGAAAATTTTGGTGAGTAGATATAACCTTACAAAGGAGCCTTCAACACCATGAGAGTTGTAGGAAGCCAGTTCTACCAGCCTTCTGGATGTTATCACACTTCAAAAGATACCAGGTTTGCCTTAGTATGAAGATTACTCTTATAGATGATGATGGTTTTGAAGTTGAAGAGCATAGGCCATTAAAAAAATCCAAGATAGGTTTAAGATTCCCTACAAAGAGAAATGTGCAGAAGACAAGCTGGCAAATGTGTCTGGAAACACAACAGGCATACAACACGGTTAAAGTAAATATATATATATATTTAAGCAGATAAAACATTTGTTCTTTAAAGGAATAACTGCAAAGGATGGCTTCTCCCAAGAGGGCCAAGTTTAACAGCAGCTACAGACATGGAAGGACACTGCCCAAGAGACGCTCCACGTTCTTGATGTGAGAACAGAAGCCCCTGCAGTGTGGGCGTAGCAGAAATAACCCAGCACGATGCAGTCAGAAGCCCCTGGCAAAGACCCGCTGGACACGTACAGCCCTTCTCCAGAGACTGCCTTATTTACCAAGGAGACGGGAACTGGACTTATGGAGCGAGGCTCCAGGCTGGGCCATTAGCAAAAGCACTGCTGAACGTGCAGGGCTTGAGCAGCATGGCCAGCCTAGGGGATACGATTCAGAGCAAACACATGACAAAGAAGCCAACCCCCCTCTCAGTTCATGGGCTGCTCTCATGCAGGTGAGGGAGCTTGTCCAGCACACCTGGGGCAAACACTCACCCCCAGCTGCACAGCTGTTTGGCCAAACCGCTCCATGCACTGCACTCCAGCAGCTGTGATCTAAATGTGCTACAAATATTACTGCCACCCCACGGAACCAGAAGACCTGGAAAACAACATGGGGCCCACGTTTGGACACAAAACTGCTCTTCCCCAAGGAAATAGTGCATGATAATGCATGGCATGATAAATTTGCCACGTCGAACGTCATCCAAGAAAAGACGTTTCACCAAAGATAACAACACAACATGAAGCAGTACATAGGACAGGTTGGTTTCAAGTTTAGCCTGGAAATGGGATTTCTCAAATCAGTGCATGAGCATTACTCCTTTTACTGCCAAACACTCGAAGAAATTGCAGGGAAAAATATCCATGACTGTGCAAGCACAACTTACATTGCTCTCAAGCCTTTCATTTATCTTTTTAAGTCGAATGATATGCTCCATCTACCTTCCAATACTTGAAGTTCCTTTAACAACAGCCAGTAATGAGAACAACGAGGAACAACCTCCAGGGTATTCAGGAGTTCTTGGCCCAAGAAGCCATGTGATATCACTGATAAATCATTTCAGTGAAATTACAGTAACGAAGAACAAACATCAACTCTACAGACGCACACAAGTTCCCGGTGAGGTGACGTTAGTCTCAGATTGCTTTGGGACAACATCAGAACTGCCTGCCTTGTGTTTGGGGACCAGGATACAAATCTTTTTCCTGCCCTTTGCAAAACCATTTGCTGGTTTTCTGGTATACAGTGGTTAGGTTAACATCCAACTTTTATTAAATCGGGAATTATCGGATATAAAGCAGGGTGGGAGTGGTCCATTTTTATCTTTGATTATCCAAACCCAGATCAAAGGCTCTCCAATACAGTAACACTCCAAGGGTTTTTGATAGTGAAAGGATGTTTGTCCGGTCACCATAGAGAAAGCAATGTAAAACATCCTGTTCTTAGCACGATAAGGAATCAGGATGAGAAGAGGAGACGAAGCTCTGGGGGGAGGCAGTGAGAGCTAGTTTGTTTAAAAGACTTGTGCAAGTTTGGCAGAGTTGATATATTAAATATTTCTGCAGAACCTAGAGCCTGCCCAGGATTCAGGGCAGGCAGACATGTGAAGAGGAAACATCCTGTGCACCAGGCCAGTGATCAGTGCACGCTCAGCAGTAACACGCTGCATGGGCTGGGTATCTCCATCTCTGGCATAGCAGAAATAGATCTGAAACAAAGACGCACGTGTCTCTCTCCTCTGACATGCAGGGGGTCAAAGTGGTTATGGCAGTCCACATCAGTGTTAGCTGTCCCCATGTATGTCAGGGAGTTTTCCTTTCCCAAGCCTTCCCTGCAGTTTGTGGTTGAGTCATCTCACGAGGCAGTAGCCAGCTCGGAAGTCACCTGGTAATTTATTACAGCAATTTTCCCTTCCATGCTGCACAGCTGCTCTTTGATTACGTTTCAACTGGACTGACCCAGTATAGAGCAGGCACAAAGCATCCTGGCAAGCCCAAACGGGAGTCCATTAGTCCAAATGAGTTTTGGTTCCTTTTTCTATTATTTTGTGCAAGGGTGCCAACATCCCATTCAAGACACTGGAGACCACAGGCCACACCTCTAGCATTTATATCCTTTATTGACTTAAAATGACAAAAACAGACAGACAAAGAAGACTTGAGATCATGGCACTCTAGGCAAAGTGTGGTTTGTTCACCTTTTCTCCCTGGAAATGGAATGCCAAACGCCAGTGTAGGCACTAAGGAACGCCAGCTGCCGCGTGGCACACATGACATGGTCCGGGCAAGGGCACAGGAGGAACCATGTGCAGGGCACGTCCCACCAACCTGCTGTCAGTGCTGCCTTCACTGAATAACTAACCAGTGAGGTCATTCCTGAAGCTTCAGGCCTTCTCCAAGGAACACAGACAGGAGTTACAAACACACACATGTGACTAACCTCGGCAGCTTTCCTGTGGTCTTCTTCGTTCTCCAGAATCCGGACATCTACACCAAGGCAGCGAAGATAGCGCCCAAGGCCTTGCAACATGTTATCACAGACCACGCTGAACTCCTTCGGGGAGATGGGCTCAGCAGGACACGAAGCTTCCTTGACAAACCTTTTGCATTGCTAGAGAAAAACAACAGATCTGTAATCTGCAGAACAGATGGCTGATTTCCAACATATTTGTACTTTGCCTCCCTGCAGTCACCCACTGTGACAAATCCAAGTGTCCTCTACCACTTGCATTACAATTTCCACCTCTGCAAAACCTTTGCATTTCTCTTAACGTCCCCTAGACTCTTCCACATCGACCATCCAGTCTTTGGGAAGGAGGCAACACATGATGGGGCTAATTCTGGGTTAATCATTTGCTGGCTAGCCAACTGACATTGATTAACTAGCCACACAAAACATGACTTGCAGCCTTTCCCTGGGGAAATGCTAACTTGGCCTTCCCTGGTCTACTCAGACATCAATTTTCATGAAGTCAGAGAAATTCATCTTCAAGACTGCTATTCCCTTGTCAAATTAGGCTGCAGATGTTCTAAGTTAATGCTAGAGAAAGGGATCTGTCAGACAGAAAAAGAAACAGGTAGACAAAGCAGTCACGTCAGCCTTGTTATCTTTGGAAGTTTAAAAATAGATAGTGCCTGAAATCTGTTTATTTTATTTCAAATGTCTGCTGCTGGGGAAGTTCCTGCAGTTGAATACTTTGTCTTTGGGAGACTCCCAGAAGCACAATGGCTAAATTCATGGAGAAGAGAAGTTATTAAATAGCCTCTAGCGTTGAGCTTTACCTTCGGGAACTTCAGTCAGCTGGAATGACTGCAGGACACTGCCACCATCTAGGCAGGAGCTAACTCTGGCCTGGACGTGCTGGGAGGCACAATGCAGACACCCCCCAGCTGCCTGCGTGGACTTGCTCAGCTCTGCGAGCATCGCAGATGCATCTCCGGGAGGCTGGTCTGTGCACTCAGAGCTCTGCAGCACGACAGGGACTAAGTGAAGCATCCCTGGCTCCAGAAGGACATTGGAAGACGCAGATGCCCTGAGACAGAGTGCACGATAACGGAGCGAGCTGCCCCTCCATTACTGAGGTAGTCAGAAGATGCTGACCCCATGCTGTGGCTTCTGCTCAAAGGGACATAAAGGAGCAGCATCTGGCTCTTAACCAGTCATTGTGCAGTGACCAGCAATTTCATATCTAGCTTTTTGTCTAACTTTTCATGCCAGTGGAGCTCAGAGGGCTTTTGGAGGAGGACAGTGTCATCAGCCTCGTTTCATACAGAGTGGACCAGGAAACACAGAGAAAGGGACTGAAGTTGTGCATGAAGCAGAGTTAGGCAGAGGACTTTGCTTTTTTGAGCCCCAGTCCGGGTTTTACTACCTACCTCTCAGCTAATGAATTTGACTGTACAGAACACAACGATGACCCATGAGCTTACCAGGTTAATTCCAGCCTGAAGTACTTACTTCTCCCATCTCTGCAGCAGTCAGTCAAAGTGTGTTATGAATGTTGTATGTTGTAACTTGCAACACTCCTATACACACGGAGTGCTTAGAAAAGCACTCAGCAGCTCTGTGTTTTATCAAGACTAACAGGGTAGCATACATTGACACATACTAGATAGGAGGATCCCCAAAAGGAAGCTACCATCAGCAGCATCTCACTGCAGCCATGGAAGGTACTACGGACACCAGGAGCTACATACACCTTTGGGACTTCTTTGAAGGACACGCAGCCATAGTTAGCCTGGCCAGTTCCTCAGCAAAGCCAGTTTTCCACTTATGTTTTCATAGGTGCACAAACAACTGGATAGGTGCATTTTGAAAGTAAAACATTTACCTCCTTTATCACTAAGAGACAGGGATCAGTCATAATGGAAGATATTTAAGCAGTCACATAGCCCCAAGCTATCACCAGCTGGATTTTAAGGCTCTTCCATAACATATGTTGCAGGAAGAGGTCAGTCATGGAGGACATGGTGGTAGGCAGGGAGGTGGAGATCAACCATCTTTTGCAGACTTTTCCTCCCAGTGCAATCAAGAGGCATTCCCAGTGTGGAACCAGTATGTGGAAGCTTCGTTAAAAGCAAAAGAGACTGGAGTTTGGAAACCTAATTAATGCAGCACCTAGGCCAAGGAGTTCAAAATGCACGAGTATGAGGAAACGTGAAAGCAGTGCTTCTGCTAGCAAGTTTAACTGGATTCTGCCTCACAGATTTGTACCAATGTTCTTCCAGGAGAGACAGATGAACCTACAATTGCAGGAAAAGCTGTAATGAGGCACTCAAAGGGGAAGGTGTATCTTCCCAGTGGAGGGTTGGCATGAGGAAGACATTTGCTGCAATCGTCCTGAGAATGAGCTACAAACAGGCATATCAGGCAGAGCTAATAGTAAGACTGAAAGACAAGGTAATGTTTGAAGGGGTCTCGAGCAACATGAAGATCTTTGAAGATGTTTACAAACCTGTCCAGAAGATGACGGTACTTCTTGTTTAATCAGCTGCTTCTTTGTCCTGGGTTTTATGCTGGGTTTTCCCACCAGACTCGCAGTCAGGTCTGAACTCAGACCAAAGCTTGCTGGATCCTTGCATAGCTTCCCGTAGACCTCCAACAAGCAGTATGCGTCCGAAGCTAAAAGAACAGAACAGGAGCATCAGAGGGTTTCATCCAGAAGAAAAACAGAGGTTTTTATTTGATGTAAGGAAGAGCCTTCACCTTTGCAAATGCCACAAAATATAATGTTTGAATACAAACATTGTGTCAAGGTGCAACTTACCCTCTCCTCTTCTACTTTCAGTACCTAATCACGTGCCCAACTCAGAGCAACACACAAGACATTTTCCCTCCAGGTAATTAAGACAGAGAGCACCAACCTCAATCTAACACAAAGGGGCTGCTATTCATGCAAAGATTTTTCCCCTTGCTGGGCAGAAACACATGAACACAAAGAGTTGAGGCAGAGGAGCTGAAAGAAGCCCCTCCACTGAGACATCGGGGCCTCTGCTGAGACGTAGTGGCTGAGCCCTAATGTGATGCAAATTAAAGCAGGCCTGTTCAAACTGCCTCGCAGGGCAGTTATAGCCACCCCATCTCCCCGGCATTGTTGCGGAGCAGCCGCTCGCACCCACGGTTTGTTACCGCTTCGCAGCTCTGGGAAGGTAACTTCCAGATTCGATGCCATATCTTAAAACGTAATAACCGAGTTGTTTGCAATCACCTGCCCACACACACTGCTGTGCGGCCTCTGCTCCTTGCAACGGAAACCAGCTAAGTCTCCAAGCCAGTTTTACAAGTCCTGGTGATTAACTTTTTGTGGGAACTGTGTCAACTTCAAGGATAGCTGAATTTACCAAAGGGCTGGTTCGCTTCAGCAGACTGGTCTTTGATGCCTCAGGAAAATATTTAGACCCAGACTTCTGACTCGGGGGTAATCAACAGCAACCTCCATTGCTCCTTCCGCCGTACTGACTTTGTGCTGCAGTCTCTGACACCAGCTCTATCCGCTTTTAACCCTGCTCTAACAAGCACTTCACTACGACAAACGAACACAATACTTGTTTCCAAGCAAGGCTATGTGGTGAAATGAGGCAGAAGGAAGTGGACTTTCTTCCTTTTCAGTTGTAGAAAGGAATTTCCACCAAGATGCTGTTTCATCAGAAAGAATCAGCCAAGCACAGGAATTCCTTCAGAAAGGCAATAATGAATCACTGGACAGTTTAAACTTCAACCACTAAAGCCACGTTTGCAAAAAGGGCAAATATTACGTGCTGGCTTCTCTGAACAGGAACTAATAAGCAAAGCCATTTTCTCTGTTTGCTATCTAACGATTTTTCCAGGGACAGCCTGTAACGGACTCTCCGGAGCACCTTGCCATGGAGGTAGTGACCACACCTGCATAGAGGATCTGTTCCTCGCGGAGCGGCCGTTTCTCCCAGTTAGACAGCTGCTCTGTTTTATCTAGAGGCTTCCCCAGTACATGTTGCACCAACAGGCTGAGTCCTCTTTCCGGCTGCCTGAACGCTCTATCCTCGCAGCTGGGCTCTGGGGCCAGTACGTCGACCTTCCGGCCACTCTTCTTCCAGTCAATGAAGCTCTTCTGCAACTAACAGCACAAGAAAGATGTAAAACACATGGTTAGAAAACTACTTCTGCACCACCTCCTATTTCAGAAGGTGGTGTCACACAGCAGCCCTATCATCTCTATCTCTTGCATGGCACATTGTATCCCGTTGTCTCAGACAAGGGCTGGGGTGGCATGAGATATATCGGCGGAGTCTGGTTATTTGTTTAACAAACACCCTTGCTGGAATGAAATGTGTTTCATAACCAGGCAAGGAGAACACCCGTGCTGACAGCATTGCATCAGAGCACTGGGGCTGCGCCGGGGACTCCTCGGGCGTGCAGGGTGCTCAGCTGCACTGCGGGCTGCCAGAGACAACAAAATGGCACAGCAGCAGCAGCAGCAGCAGCAGGATCTTCCTTCACAGGGCCAGTGAGAAGAGGTGTTTCCAAACACGGGGGCCAAGGGCCTTTCTGAAGTTTGCACGTCTCGGATAAGACCGAGGCAGTGGCTGCTGGAGAGCGTTTCAGACTCCGCAGCACTGCCCAGTTGAACTCTCAGTCCTGCAGAGCAGTGTTCAACCCAATCCCACAGCCTTAAACAAACTACAAATTTTACTAGTTAGAATGTTTCTTCCTTACCGTTTCTAAAGACAGCTAAAAACGATTGTGTTCTAACCCAGAGACAAGCTGCATTTCAATCCAGCAGAAATTCCTGTTCTGCATCCATCCAAAGCCCTCCTGAAACACTGTAGCTTCTCTACAATCCAATAGCTCCATAATAACTGCTTTGGTACCAAAGAGGTTGGAATATCAAACTTTCTACAAGCACCTTCCTCCTAGTTGAACAAAACCATGTTCCCATTCAAGTGCTTCGTCATAGCTTTCATACTGTCTATGAAAGAATTATATCAAGCACTGACCTTCTGGTTGACAAAAAAAGAAAAAAAATCTTCTTTCTTTGAAGAGTCACACTATCCTTGAAACCAGAAGGGGAAAAAGTTCTACTAATTCATTTAGCCATTTCCCTGCCAATACAGGATACAGAAAGAGAAATGTTGCAAAACCATGGCAATTATCTACCAACCAGCAAAGGCAAAAGAAATTATTTTCATTATCTTCAAAGTCCATCCTTACTTGTTTGTCTACTGTGAGTAGATCCACTACACCCTGAGCTTGCTTATCCACATCTTTCAAAGCAGAGCATGTGGCTGCAAGGCTCTTAAGGTCTCCAGACATCCCATAACCTGGAAAAACAAACCCCGAATCAAACAGCTAGTAAAGCTCAAATCGTGGCTAAATCCCTGCAGTTCTGTCTTGTCAAAACATTCACAATGTATGTACAAACTTTGGTGGAAAGACTGCTCAAAGTAGGGAGAAGGGCAGTCTCCCAGCTTTCCTGCTTCAAAGATTTACTCTTGCAGGTGAAGACTGGGAGTGTAAAGGTGGATGGAAAAGGTTTGCTGTGTATTTTCCTGTAGCTTCTGAAGTTGCACTTTTCAACTGAGTTAAAATTTGCTAGACCAGTGAAAGGCTAACAGATCAGCTCCATGAGAAGTTTTAGTCTCCAACAAGTTGCACTGGAGAATTCTATGTCCTCAAAACCAGCTTTACACTTCCCCAAAACATTCAAACAGAATCTAAATCCAGGAATGCTAAGCAACAGAGGCCTGAGGTCTACCAGGGTAGCTTCAGGAAAGGGCAAGCAAATCCAGAAAGCTGGATGGCAGACTTGCATAGTCCACTCAAGGCTGGTGTAAGTCAGGGCTTGGTACAGAGGTAACCAAGACAATCCCAAGCCCACAGGGATCAGGCTAACTTGAAAACCTTTGGCCTGGCCTGAAAAGGGGACATTTCTGTCATTCGCAGGTTTGCCACTCACCCTGCCTTCTGATATAGCAATCTTTGAATACCCAGTCCTACAAAAGCTGAAAATGCTTAGAAAAATGGCTTAGGAATTTCAGACAGGATGAGAGGTTGACCTCCTTTAAAGACATGAGTAGGAGAGAAGAGAAGCAAGTTACCAAGTTTAGTGATGCCTGGATCCAAATAGAGCCTCTGGATGAACTGGGAAAGCTTCTCCTTCTCATCCTCCCTCTCAGCTTTCTCAAGGAGCTGCGGCAAGTCCAGCAGGAAGACCTCCTCATCCACAGCGATTTGGAGGAGGGAGACACGTGGCTTCCCAATGACGCCGAACGAAGGCCTCCATTCCATGTCAATGCCCACCACCTGTCCTGGCTGCAACACAGACAGGTCTTCTTCATTTCCAGATTATCTATACTTGGTTGGTGTGGACCAGCTCTTGAGAGACCAACGCTGTCCCAGGGCCACTACTCCTGAACACTAATGTTTCCTTTTAAATGTCTTCCATTTTGAATTATTGATGTGTGAGCTACTACAGATTAAATGGACTTTCACAGCACACCAGAGTTACCCCTCTGGGGACTTTTCCTGGTGTAGTAATTTCCAATCTGTTCCTCAATCAGACAAGCCTTTAGACCTTGCTCCCTCCCTGAGTAGCTTCCCCTGAGTTGGAGAGAGAGACATTTGATGGCAGTGACACTCACACATAACTCCACATACCAGTCTGCAGTGAGGCTTCTGCTCCTCAACCCTGCAAAGGAAATACCAGAATAAAACTGACCTTCAGCACCTTTTCCCAGCACGGCAGCATCTCTTCCAAAGTCTGCAGAAAGTGAATATTTGCCCGTGGAATAGGTAACTGGTAATAATCCTTCTTCTTCTTAACCTCTTCATAATTCTGTGCCTTCTCAGTCTCTTCCACCCTGCAGAACCAGATCCAACAGCTTTTAAGCATGCCATGAGGGGGACTCCTAGCTTGGAGGAACATCAGGAGTCTTAAGTCCCTCATTTTACTCATGCCTCCTACTTTTCATGTCACACAATTCTTTTTAACTTCCTCTTTTTTCATTTTCCTGTAATTTCTATTTCCTTCATCCTGACTCATACACTCCTTTCATTTTATACACCAAAACCGGCCCTGCATTCCAGACCTCTCCATGCACACGCACTGCAGAGACAGCCACCCCAGACAACACGCTCTCACCCAGCTCCCAGGCTCTGTCCTCACTGTTCAGCTCTCGTTCCCAGAACTGATGCAACTTGATAGATGACAAAGTTGGGCAGATGTTTCCAGATTCAAAGATTTTACAGTTTCATTTTACCATTGAAGCCCCTGAAGTTAACAGAGAAGTCTGATAGCTCCCACAGGGCAATATATAACAGAGAAATCATCTTAGATCAACTGGGTGTCCATACAGGAGCTTCATGTTCCCCTAGGACAAAAACTCTCTCCAAAAGGGAAT
Source organism: Tinamus guttatus (assembly GCF_059628265.1). Lineage (NCBI taxonomy): Eukaryota > Metazoa > Chordata > Aves > Tinamiformes > Tinamidae > Tinamus > Tinamus guttatus. The sequence goes on from NW_028288831.1 coordinate 4,611,762, forward strand.
CTCACATTGCTCCACACTTGGATCACTACCAGGCAGGAAGGGGCGAGTCTGTCTCATGAATTTGCACTGCAAAGCCTTGGGAGGGATTCAAGGACCTCCTTGCTGCTATCCAGCTTCTTCTGGTCCATTCTCTTCCCTGTACAACATCCCCCAAACTATGCAAGAACATTTGTCCCGTGTTGCATGGGAAAGAAATGAGGAAAGTTCAGAAATAACGTTTCAAAATCTTCTATATTTAGGGGGAGACTTTAGACTGAGTGCCAGGCCTGTGCTACTCCATTTGGGCATCAAATGAAACCATGCAGAGCAGCTTAGGATCTGTGTATTTACAACACTGGGAATGTTGGGAAGGTGCCTGCAAAAATGAGCTAACTGGTTTCCTATGACAGGATCTTACACAGCACATTTTCTTTTCAAAACGCAGCAGAGTCTCTTGAAAGGGCCCTGTAACTGGAAGGTCAGCACATTGCTATGGTGTCCCAGCCAGATGATGCAATCAGAGGAGAGAGACTAATAAAAAATATCCAGCTATTTTGGACATATCACAAACTTCTGGATAGTCTCTTTCCCATCGAGACTCAAAAGGGTTTATTATTTGAGAAAATATTTACTAACCCCATGTTTAGGGGACTGTGTGACTGCTTTTGCAGCAGGCAGCTTTCCCTGTACAAACACTCTTTTCCAGGGGTTTGTGTGCATGGAGAAGTCAATATTTGTTTAAAATATTTAATGAAGGTGTGAAGTCTCATGTCCTCAGGACTATTCTCATCTGCAGGGCAGGAGCGGCATGCGGTGGCACCGGTGGCAGAGAAGGTGTCACTTATTTGCTTCCCTGCAGTGTGAACACCCTCCCCGGGAACCCGCCGCTTTGTTAGCTCCAACGGCAGCGCAGCAGAAGCATTGCTCCATCAGGCTTCCTGGTCCATGGCTTTTCAAGGAGCTACTGTAACAGGTATTATGACCAGATGAGTAAACTGAGGCCCAAAAGGCTTCCACTCATCCATCCCCACTCCTTGTGAACAGCAGAGCACATCTTACTACTTGGTTTGCCTTCATTCTGCCCCTGACACGATGCAGGCATCCTAGAGGGTAGAGATGAAGTGACATTCCTGACCTCTTTGCTTCCTTCCTCACTAGATCCCCTGAGTTTGTGGCCAGGCCGCGCTCCTGTTAATCACCCCTTTGTGTTTTGTGGGATTGCACCTCATGTAAAAACCTTCTGGCTCCCACCAGGGGCAGCTTCAGGAGGGAGAAGGAGGGCAGTTTCACAATGCAACTGCACTGGAGCAAGGCAAAAGCACGTCCTAGACAGACAAGAGCCTCCTGTGCTCCAAGAAAGCCCGAGAGAAGTGGGCCTTTGCAGACAGTGCCCAGGGGTGAATACACCCATGGTATATTTCCTAAAGGTACGCGTGTCTTGAACACGAACCACTGCAGGGATCTTCACTAAGATCTGTTCTATGAAGCTCAACACACAAACTGTTCAAAATACTCATCATTAAGAAAATACTAATACACTTGAAGCTCTCATCTGCCTTCTAAACATTTCTAGTCCAACCTGTGGCCCATAAACATGATTTTCAGCCATTAAAACTGTAGTTTTTGCAGATTCACTTGTTCCAGGAGATGGAAATCTGCTCTAATGTGGAAGACAACAATTCTAATGATAAACTTTGGGACACATGTAACATTGTTCAGGTGTTAGGTGTGCACTTTTTAGAAGGATCTCCTACCCAGCAGTTACAGAGGAACATTAACCAGGCAGCAGTAACAGATTCTAACCAACAGCTGGAGTTCACAATTCTGGCGTATGACACGAAGGACAGAATGCTGAACAACAAACATAAGGTAAGAGGACACATGCAAACCCTGTGGATGCAATAAACATATCCTGCTGTAACAGGAGAAAGGCTCAGGCCATGCAAAGGTAGCAGGAGAGGAAGGGCAAGCAGAGCTGCATAATGGCAATGCCAAGAGGGTCCCTTCTTCTTGTCCTAAGAGTCCATTTACAGACAGACAGAGCCTTCTACCTACACTGAAAGGCTGAACTCCATACATGAAGTTATTACTAGTATTACTTGGTATTATTAGTAGAACGGGCTATCTTTGAAGGATGCTAAAGATACAGTTATTAGCTCACATAAAGTTGTATATAATTGATCCTTGAGAGTGGTCAGGATTTTCCTGCAAATCTTCCTCTTGTTTCTCCTGTTTCTGAACTGGAAAGACCCATCTCCAAATTTTAAAAAAGAAAGAAAAAGAAAATACCCATATTTAAGAAAACATAAGAAGAACAAGCTTTGAGCTATGCTCTCCTGCTTTTGCACTGACCTTTCAGGTGTAAATCCTCTCCTGTGCAGAGTCCTTTAGATTAATTAGAGCATTAGATTAATTCATACTCATGAGTGACTGGAGGAAAAAGCTGCTTTCTTTGATTGCAATGGGCCAGCAGAGTGATTGTGTAATTTCTGGGAGCCCAGAGACTGCAGTGATTTACAGCCTTGCACGGGTTTGCTCACGAGCACCCAAGGGCACAGCACCTACCAGGTCAGGGGGCTTTCGAGCTATTCCAGCAGGTTTTTAGATGCAGGTACTGGTCCTGCTCCATGACGTCTATCCGGTGCTATATCACTGAACACCACCCCTACACCCTTCCTAAACAACTACTTTTGTACGTCCACAGGGAGTGCACAGAATACAGCCCCCCGCCTTTTTTTTTAAAAAAAAAAAAAAGAGAGATCTTGGATTGGACAAGTTCCCCCAACAAGGTGAAGCTACCACCTGGATTCCACTGGGAACTCTGGGTGCTGCAGGCCGACCTGCTGTGTGCAACCTCAGGGGCGCTGAATTCGGAGAGGAACCATGGCCCTACTTTATTGGAATTGCATGAGTTATTGCATGAGAGGGGGCAGGGGTGAATTAAGGGCCTAAAGGCTTCTTAAGGACCTGAAAACATAGTTTTATCTCAAATTTAATTAATGTAACCTTTCTAGGATCTGATCCCAAATATCAAAAATCCCCATTACTTCTGACAGCTTTGGATGAGGAAAAAGTATAGGCCGAACTAAAAATGGTGGAAGAGCTGTCAAAGGACAAAGAAAATTAGTATAATTTAAAAATGCTGCAGAATTTTAAAATAATTTTCTTGGCCACAAGTGTCTCAAAAAGCATTGTACCAGTACAGGTTGCAGTACAGAAAATTTGTTGACGAATACAATCACCTCATATAAACTAAACACATCTTCATGCTATACCCATGTTATTTAATCTTATCAGTGTTAATCAGTACTGATCAGTGTCTATAAGTACCTCAAGGGAGGGAGCGAGGAGGATGGTGCTGGCCTCTTTTCACTGGCAGCCACCAACAGAACTAGAGGAAGTGGCCGGAAACTGAAGCACCAAAAGTTCCACAGGAACTTAAGGAAAAATTTCTTACCAGTGAGGGTGACAGGGCCCTGGAACAGGCTGCCCAGAGAGGTTGTGGAGTCTCCTTCTCTGGAGATCTTCAAACCCGCTTGGACGCAGTCCTGTGCCATGTGCTCTAGGTGACCCTGCGTGTGCAGGGAGTTGGACTAGATAATCTCTAGAGGTCCCTTCCAACCTTAACCATTCTATGATCGTATGATTCTATGATTTGTGCTAGTAACCTGGCAAAGGAGGTCTAAAGACCTGTCCACAGCATAGAACATGTTTATACAGCTTCTAAATATTCAGAGTGAGATTAAAATGCACCTCTTGAGGACATTTCCATGTTTGTGAAAAGCAAATGCAACATATAAAATGCATATAGACATGATCCAAAAACAGAGGAAGTTTTTGCAAAATTATCTCCCCAAAGAAGCATTACATAGGATTATGTTAAATAAATACATAGTCCTTGTACAATAAGCAATTGACTTTGAACTGCCATGAAATAAACTATACATATACCTCTCTTGGATCTCAAGCTTTTGCAGTTCATCAGCCACTCCATAAGGCAGGATCTCCTTGGGCATATTGCAGCGCTGAGCCCATCGTGCAGCTGTGCTCTTGTCACTATAATTGATGAGCAATTGTATCAGGTGCCCTTGTAGCCACTGGTTCTCTCCAACCGTGTTCTGCAAAGAATCAAATGCACATGAAGACTGGCAGTGCAAGCTTCATGATGAGGATACCCAACCCTGTCTCAGGAGACTGACGTGGGTGACCCTCCAAGGGGTTTGGACAAGCAGAGGAGGAGCAAGGCTCTCCCTACCACACCAGTGATGATATTTAAATCCAGCGAGGGATGCATTTTTTTTGCCAAGAGATGAAGAGCACCTATCACAACAGGGCACTAGCCAAGCTCTCTACCTTCTTGGCTACAAGGTGGCTTTGAACTGCATTTAGTCACCTCATCGCAAGGGAGAAATGAAGGTAAAACAATGTCATTGTGCCTGACTGATGACTAGCACATAATTTGGGCTACCTCAGGTACCGACCAAATTAAGCAATATCAGAACACCTGACTGACTAGAGAAGAGAGAGTTCTTCGGGCCTGGTAGGCAATTAATCATGGATGGGCCTTGGGTTTAGACTGCTTTGTAGTTTTGTACGTGTGCATGGTCCTGAAGGCACTTGGTGACTGGAGCTGCGGAGAGGCAATAGGAGGGTTCAGTCGCTCAGACAAGACAACAGCCTGGGCTCTCCTCCTGCAGCCTGGGTGTGGGTGACCAGGCTGCTGCTTTCCACCAGCCACAAACAGGCTCCATGTGGAATGTGTCAGTAAGGCCTTCCAGGGCAGCAGGCATTGGTGGTCATTGAGAAAATGTTCATGCACCTGATCACGGCTCACCTGGACATCCCTCAGTTAAAATTGGTGCTCAGTCCCATCATCTGTCAAAAAACATCCTTTGCAATCAGTATGGACCTTGCCAGGATTGCTGCTGCGGTCCAGCATTTGACTGGTCTCATTCTGAGCATCAGATAGATTTTACAAACTTTATCCCCACTGATTATGAAAGGAACCTTGGGCAGTTGCTTGGGCTATGCTGACTAACTCAGTGTGCTAGTAATTCCTCTCTCTGTAACTATTTAAGACCTCTGTGGTCATGAAAACTGGATTAGCTCTTCTGGGATATGAACACACATCTCAGGTGTCGTTGTAGGAATCCCATATGCACCTAGCATCCAGGATGGTTTAAAAGACGCCCAGGCCTTGGCATGTGTCTGAGCCCACAAGATGTAAGCACAAACTCACTGCTGTTTGTAGCTTGAGCTCTAACACTCAGCGTGGCCGAGGCGATCCAGAGTGGCTGAGGCACAACGCACTATGGCCAAAACAAGATGAAACCTGACATGGTAAGTCAGAACTCACAGCTACTCCATTACACTATTGTTAGCACTACCAACAAGCACTTTCTGGGGCAGAGAAGGCCATGACATTGAAATGCCCAGATGCAAACTTTAAGTCTCCCTCTATGCACACACACCACAGCCATCACTCCTTGGCCGCGCAGGCACACAGTGCTTGCGGGCTCAGCAGCTGTTCCCAGGCACTGCAGGCACCTTGCTTTTTCTCTACAGCATGTACAAACACAGCCCAGCTGTGTGGTAAGCTGGGGGCCACCGGGCTTCATTCCTCTCATTCCTTTGGTAACTAAAAGGTGAGAAGTTGTCTTCAAAGTAGACGCCTTGTATAGACATCAGGGAAAAACCCTGTTGATGGCCCCAAGGTAAAAAAAAATAAAAATAAAATAATAAGAATAAGAATAATAATAATAATAAGAAGAAGAATAAAGAATAAACAACCCCCCCAAAACTGCACAGAAGTGCAGGAAAGAGACTTGGAAGAAAACTCACGCAGAAATTCTGCATCCCAGGGAGTGCACACGGGAAAAGCCAGCTGCCCATAGAGCTACTGCCTGGTGATATAACAAGCAGATGATGCTAGTGAGACAGAGGCCCAAGAGCTGGGGAACACCATCTCAACCAGACATGTCAGTCACGAGAGAAGCAGGAAAGGGCAAATTATCCCAGAACCATGGAGATGTGTGCTCTCTCCATCTAAGGTTGTTTGGCTGTTCCATGCAGCCAAGATTTATGCCAGGAGACCTCAAGCACACACTTGAGCACCCAACTCTGCAGACCTCTGCACCAGCATTAACCTTGATAGGTGCTACAGTTGGGCAGTCCCAGGATTAAATGTAAGTCCTTCCCTGATAATGAACACAAGTCCCTCACTAGGTCCCCAGTCATCATGAGAAAGTCCTCTTTGTCCCAGAGCAATCTATGTGCAGTCTTTCAACTCTTCCCCTTTCAACTAATCTGTGTTTACTGCCCAAATCTCTTCTGGCCGTACCATCCCAGATACTCCGTGCATCTTGCACATCTCTGGTAATGCAACATGCGAAGCAGGCCTGAATAACCTTTTTTATCTATTTTGTAAGGCCGCTTTTCAGAGTCCTTCACAGAAAGAACAGATTTTTTTTTTTTTTATTAACATCACAGTGCAATGCCCTCCTAAAGGTTCCCCAGTGTCCATCTTATTGTCTTGCTGCCTTTTTCCTACAACACAAAATCTCTCGGCTGGATTTCTCCTCAATTCACCCAGAATCAATGCTGAACAAATCTTATTATGCCAGCGTTACTTCGGAAATACTGAGGTGCGGGATATATTTTTTTTCCTTTTAATGATAACAGATTTAATCTTTCAACCACAAAAACTTCTCTGGAAAGAAGGTTAATCTCCAGAGATATTACATCTTGCATTATGAACTGGAAAATGGCTTTGTTTTGTTTTTACTCAAAAAAATGACATTGTTAGAAAGGGGAAAGGCTTCCACTGCAAAAGCTTTGCAAGAGGAAAGAATGCGGAAAACTTCGGCCACAGAAGATGTGGGCACAGATGTGGAGACAAACATGTCACTTGGGATGACATTTCATGTGTTTTGCTTTCAGTAAGTAGACACTTTTGAAGAGGACACCAGCACAGCCGCTTTGATCAACATCAGCAAGAACTCCAAGCAAGAAAGGATTATAAATACTATGAGGCTTGTTTACAACCCTCTTCATTTTAGACATATCATACCTTCTTTAATCCACAGCCGCGCACAGAAATTCCCAACACCAACAGCCCATGATTAAAGCTTTTCAAAACGATTGCTAGAGATCACCTACCTGTAAATCCTGTTCCTACCCAGCTCAGTGCTTTTCCGAGCTCATAATAAGCAGCATAGAGGAAGCTTAGGAATGTCCTGATCTTAAGCTACAGTATCTGCAATTCTTCTATAGACATCAATAATTTTGAACCCAAACATCCAATATCTTTTCTGAAAGTCACCCTTGTCAACCCTAGATTACATTTATCTGTTTTTAGTCTTTCTCTTGCCCTTCCGACTAATACAATTCCCCACTTTCCTCTCATATCCTTTACTGGAGAGTGAAGTTAATCACCTAAGTGACACTGGTTATTTGCAGAGTTGGATGTTAATTTGACTTTTGAATGTCCTGGCCAATCTCCCCTGTTCTCAAGTGCTTCCAGAAACAACACAAAAATGCTTTTTGTGTAGAGAAAATGTCAAAGAGAGAATTTAAGAGCCAGCAACTTTAAAAAACAACAGAAACTTGAACTTTGAAAGGACAAAACAAAACTGGAAGCAGTGGAGGCTAGCAATAGTGTTTCTAAAGTCACTGCACTGCTACAGGCAGTGTCTAGATTGCCTTGGTTTACAGATCCCACGAAACATCTTGCCATATTGTTTTTGTTGTTTTTACTTGTGAACAAAATCTCTGTTTTGAAGTTACCATCACTTATACTAGACAGAGAGGGATCTTAAATGCAAGCTCAGACCAGCAACACAGCCTCTTCCAGGAAAGAAAGGTCTCCTGACTTCCAGAAAAGCCTGAAACAGGCACCCTGATAAGAGATGCTCATATTTCTCATGCTTACTTCTGACTTGTAAAAATGAGCAGGCCACTCATAGATGGCCATCGTACAAAAGACACACAGATGAGAAAGACTTAGTTTCTCACTGCTTGAACTGTTCTCTCTCTCACGCACAGGCCCTGGCTGCTCAGATGCACTCGTTTATGAACTGAAGAACAAAATAGTCCTCATTCATATCCCAGCAGAGTGGCTTTCAGATAGCAATCAGTGCGTCATTGACAGCGCCACAGCTCAATGCTTTGGGAAGCTATTACCACATCAATGGTGGGGAAGTGGTCTTTCTTCTCTCCTTCAACAAAGCTTTGGCAATTGGGCTCCCTGGGGCATGTTCACACCACCTCACTTCAGCTTTGGGAGTCAGAAGACTCAGCTTCCCAGTCTCCCCATATAATCATCTGGGAGAGACAGGTCTTCCAAAAAGGCAATTCAGAGGAGCCTAACTTACAATATCACTTAAGCTGATCAAAGCAAAGGCAACTCTTAAAGCCAGTTGCTGATGCAGTGGTGTTTCTCACAATAAGCTTACTGCTGCTGGCCAACCTGAATAAAGTTGCTTAGTTGTGACAATATTGACAATATTCAGCTATGACGATATTGCGAGACAAGAAGTGTCTGACTTCTTTCTTCTCTCTGCAGCTCTCACCATCTCGCCAATGCAAAGGCTCATTCAGAAGTCTAGGCACCACTATCAAATAGCACAACTATAAAGCTGGTCTGCTAAAGTTCACCAAGCCACCTGCACGTGCAGCTGCATTCCAGCTGGGCAGGCTGAAGGAAGGGATTTACTCCCCTCTCTGTTCAGCACTTGAGACCACACCTGGATGCTATATCTAGTCTTGGCCCCTCAGTTTAGGAGAAATATTGTCAAAGAGAAGAGAGGGCATTGAAGAGTCTCTAAGATGGTTAGGGGGCTGCAGTATACAATAAAGAAGAGACTAAAGGAGGGCCTCTTTTCAGAAATTTTAGGTCACAAAGCATTGAAACAGGGAGATTTTTCAAAGCTCATCCAGGAAAGGTCCTGTAACACCATGGTCCAACTTTGAAACTGGCCTGCTCTGAGCAAGAGGATGGACTAGAGAGCTCCACATGTCCTTCAAACCTTAATTAGCTTATGAGTCTGTGATTGGTACTGACCTACCTTCCACAGCACTTACAGGCAGGAGGCTTTTTGCAGTGACTATTGCTTTCAGACTGCAAGCTCCTTCCGAGCTAAGAACACCCAAGATGATCCTGATGGGGCTCAACAATACTACATAGAGATCCAAAATATATTTGCTGTACTGCAAAAAATATGCCAAACAACCAAATAAGTCTTCAGAAGTTGTCTTCACCAGATGAAATCATCACGTTTCCAAAATCTATTCAGAATTCCCTACATGAGTCAAGATATATATTTGAAGTAAAAAATGAATTCTGCTTTCAAAGTCACATCTGAAAAGGGAGCATTTTCAACAAATATTAAGCAAGAGACTGAGGGATTTTTTCTTCTTTTTAAACCACAATGCTGGACAACCAAACATTTGCTTCTACCAGCCCTTGCCCAACTCAGAGACATATAACACAAGTAAAATGTTTGTTGGTAACAGTTCATCTCAGGGCACAGGATGTTTCCTATTTCAGAGAAGAAAAAACTCTATATACAAAACATCGCCTCCTCAGTCAGCCCAGATTGAACGTTACTAGGTTTCACTTCAGCAGTTGACCAGCGCACAGGTATCAGTGTCTGCTGCCTGAAGGAAACACAAGCCCAGACAGAAATCCAGAGATGTAATATTCTACAAGACCTCTGTTAAGTGCAGAAGTGACTTGCTGGATGCACTGGCTCTTCCAGGAAGCCTGCAGATTGAGAAAAGATGGAATAGTGGTACACCTGCACGAGCACAATGCTCAGCACCAAGACTGGATCACACGCTACTCACCAGAATTTAACTGCAAGTAATTAAACGCTGTCATGAAAATACTGTGTTTTCTCTCTGATTAGCTGCTGCTGTGCAGAACAGCACTAGCAAAGGAATCCAGTTGCTCCATACGTCCCAGCTGATTCCAGACAAATCTTCCATGAAGAAAGGTCTCCTGAGGTCACGTGGATGTGAGTCAGTCACTGCCACTTGTCTTTGGGGCCACATATTGGTTTATGGTCCTCCTGTCTAGATATGGCCTGATACTTGGGGACTTTCACAGTGGGAGTGTCAAATTTTTTAATCATGTTTTCCTCCTTTTCCTCAACTATATCCCACAGTTGCAGAGCGCCCCAGGTATGCATTTACCTCTAGGGCATTTTCACCTCAAGTACCTTCTCTCTTCACCATTACTTGTTCAGGGAACGTCATACATTTCTGTCTATCAAGAGCAGCAATGGCAAAGCTAACTCCATAAAACAGGCTTCATTCAAAGAGGAAGAAACAAGACAGGGCATCCTTAAAAAAACACAATCTCTTAACAGATGGAGGTAGCTTCCCATTTCCCCTTTACTTAAGACAGTATTTCTTTTTCCTTCAGCCTGGTGACCCAGCTTCGTGCAAATTCTGTTCTCAAGTCTGTGCTCTTCCTTGACAACCCTCTGTCCCAATTGCTATGGGGGCTTCTTCTCGAGCCTTAGCAAACTCTGCTCCCAGGATTGCCGAATAATACTCAATCCAGAGGTAGCAAAGGAGCAGGACCTGCTCTGAATAAATCAGCCACACACAAATTTGATATGCTTCCAAATTTTTCACACCTCCTGGTCCCATAATGACAGGCTGGAGACTTCTGGGACTGTTCCAACACTTGGCAAGACTGAGGAACAACAAGGTTGGGGAAACTGGCCAAACTTTTTCAGAGCACAATGTATAACCTTGGCAAAAAAGCATCTACAGAGTCCAATAATGCAGAGAGCTGAGCTCCAACCAGCAAACCTTACCTGCCCAGTGTATTCTACAGTGGCATTTATCTATCTGCCTTCTGCCACTACGAGTCTCAAACACAAGAACAAACATCACCGTGGCCAAGGGGGAACTGTGTTCTCCAGGTTAAACAGAGGGGAGGGCCCCCATCCCACCCTGCACACCAGGTGACCTGCACTGATACTGAACTTCACTGACCCTAGTCCTCAAGTGACCCGGCAACATTTCCCTGGTCTCTCAAGCCTAAGGTTTATAAACTTGCTGACCACTTCCATACACTCTCCATAAGTATCACTGTTACATAATTCCATTGTTTTGTGTGAAATACAAAAATTGCAGGAATGAAATCCTGCCCAAAGAAAATGCAAGCCTTTCTGCAAGGCTGGGAGGCTGCGTGAAGGAATTCTACCAAATCAGGAGATTACTCTGAAACGCAGTGTTAGCACCCGTGTCCAACATCCACTCTTGCCACACGATCTGTCCCCGGAATCCCGCTCGAGTACAAGAGCACAGCCAGGCCCTGCAGCAAGAGTCACAGCCTGGCAAAGAGCAGCAACGAGGAGGACGAGTGTGCGGAGGAAGCCCCTGCTGCAGCCCCCGGCAGGGCTCCGGGTGCTGCACGAGTGGGAAGATTCCCCAGGCGCAGCGATAAAACCATCGTGGCTGCGTCGCCACTGCTGCTACACAAACGAGCTGGATTGCTCCTCAGCATTTCCTCGGGATGCAGATGAACCCCAGCCACCATGACGCCTTCCCATTTGTTTTGGTTAGCCCTAATATTAGCCTTAATGAGCTAATCCAGTATACCAATTAAGCCAACCAATTAGGCAAGTAAATATTCCCATACCCAGTCACGTACATAATGAGAATGCATAACCCCTATTTTCCTTTCTGAAAAGATGGGAAATTCTATTGCAATTGGTCCCCAGAAGGGCTCCGTGGGAGGATTTACTGTTCCAGCCCCATCTGCATCAGTGTCATACAGCAGTTAAAGGATTGTCAATGGAAAAAAAGAGCTGAGATCGGAGGCAATACCTCAGAAACAGCTTTCTCCTCCTCTCCCCTATTCCGTCCTTCCTCTCTCCACACCAATTACAAGTTGGAAGCTGCGCAACCAAGCAGGAATCTCCTATTATTTGGTCCTGGCTCAGCTTGTCACAGCAGTGGTTGGACTTCCACAGCTTTCTAGGGCAGTCCTCAAACACCAGGACCCACCGTCACCCTGTCCAGACTCACTCCTCTCATGTAGCAACTCCCCTGGGTCTGCAGTTTTCTTGTGGGAATAGCTACTCAAAAGTTTGGTCAAAGACTTTCATGTTCCCAACTCTATTGCCACCTTAATTAAAAGGCCTGTAAGTTCTTCAAGTAGAATTAGCTTTAAATCTCTCCCATTTATTACCAAAGAAGAGAAAAGAGAAGCTAATTTCTTTGTATGATTTTTAACCCAGCCCCACGCATCAGACTTCCCGGGTGTCTTCCTCTGCTGCTTCACTTTCAAGCAGGTTGCTGCGGGGTTTTGACCAGTCTTTGAAAGCTCCTTCCCAGGTCACGTGGGAATTCTTCAGTGATGTAGACCATTTCATTAAGTTTCTTGGGCCTCGCTACACCTTTACTCACACCTAATGAAGCCTGCCTGGCTTCATTACGCTTATAGAGCTGTCTGAGACTAGCTAGGAACCAGCTTTAGGATCCTAGGCTTAGCTTTTAGAATCTTTTCTAAGAACACATCAAAGTGGGATTCCCAGTAGGGAACACTTTCTGTTTATCTTCGAATGGCATAAGCAAAATCTTGAGGATGAAAATATCTGCTCAACAGCACTAGTTCTTCCTGCTGTTATTCTTGAAAAATAAACGGCCACAGGAAAAACTTTTCCCCCCTTTATTTTACCATTAAGAAATCTCACCTGGCTCATAGCCAAAACAATAAGAAGTATCTTTGCAGGATCTTTACCCCCCAAAACACTTGGCTGTAGATTTTTTGTCCCCTTTAATCTCTTTTGGTACATTTAAACTCCTGGTGTTTTTTGTTCTGAAAGAGAAATGCTTTAGAGGTTTGACTGAATGAACTTTGAAATTCACACCCCGGCAAATTGAGCTGATTTCCTAAATCCATAATTACAACATTCCTCAGAGATATGCATTCTTTCAGAGCGAACAAGGGAAGATTAGTTTCCTGTTTCTTCCCATTTACATGGCTTTGCTGTCAAGGGGATTTTTTTTTTCCTTTTAAACAATCCTCTGTTTATGTGGTTCCCTTCTTGGCAGGGAACTAGGGAACTAATCTCTCCTAAAAGTATAATACAACCAAACTATCAATTGCAAGCGTCCAAACATCTTGTGAAAAGAAAGTTGATTTGCACAGGCCTTTAGAACCCAATATCTGTCCGCAGGAGCACTCAGGCAGGTGCCGATCGATTACAGGGGTTTTAAATAATCTGGGATGATTACTGCATGAGCAGATAGATTTACCACTGGCTATATAAGAATATAAGTGGATCTGTGCATGCATGTGAATATCCACAGGACTTAAAACTTTACTAGCACTAGGCAAACATAGCTCCCTACATCTGAACATCCCCAAGTACGCAAAACTACAGAAGGACAAGACTATTGCAGTAAGCCTTGTGCCAAAGAGCTGCAACAAGAGTTGTCTTCTGTTTGCAGCCAGAATACCTGCAGAGCCCTGGGGAGGACATTTTTTCCTTCTGCTTTTACAAAAGCGCAGCGAGCCTCCTCTCTTTCTGTGCAAACACGGGAAGCAGAACAGCTCGGTGGCCTTTCAGCCTTGCTCTGTTTCTGCTGCAGAGTCCAGTTGTAGTTCAGTTGATGGGAGTCCTCTTGTTTTATTGCAAAAGTAATACAAGAAACTGAGTTCTACAGGAGTGAGTTTGCCTACCTTTTTTTCCTTGGTTGCAGATGATCCCAGTTTGTTGCCGGTAACAGACATGCTGGGAACGAGTACACTGGTCTCTTGCTGTAGCTTCAAAGAACCTTGGCTTCCAGGATGTGTGCGGTCCCAGCGTCATGATCTCATCGGAATCACAGAGACGTGGTGGGATAGCTCGCACGACTGGAGCGCTGCCATGGAAGGCTATGTGCTCTTTAGGAAGGACAGGCTGGGAAGGCGAGGTGGTGGAGTTGCTCTTTATGTGAGAGAGCAACTGGAATGCATGGAGCTCAACCTGGGAGTGGAGGATGAGCGAGTTGAGAGCTTGTGGGTAAGGATTAGAGGGCAGGCTAATGTGGGAGACACTGTGGTGGGTGTCTGCTACAGGCCACCTGACCAAGACGAGGAGGTTGATGAGGCCTTCTATAGGCAGCTGGATGTTGCCTCACGGTCACAGGCCCTGGTTCTCATGGGGGACTTCAACTACCCCGACATCAACTGGGAGGACAACACAGCCAGGCATAAGCAGTCCTGGAGGTTCCTGCAGAGCGTCGACGATAACTTTTTGACGCAGGTTGTGGAGGAGCCGACGAGGAGAGGTGGGCTACTGGACCTCGTGCTATCAAATAGGGAGGGCCTAGTAGGAGATGTGAAGGTGGGGGGTAGCCTCGGCTGCAGTGACCATGAGTTGGTGGAGTTCAGGATTCAACGAGGAGGAGGAAGGGCTGTAAGTAGCCTTGCGACGATGGACTTCAGGAGGGCCAACTTTAGCCTCTTCAGAGACCTCCTCGGTAGAATCCCATGGGCTAGTGCTCTAGAAGGCAGGGGGGCCCAAGAGAGCTGGTTAGTTTTCAAGCGGCACTTCCTCCACGCCCAGCAGCAGTGCATCCCTGTGTGTAGGAAGGGAGGCAGAGGGGGCAGGCGACCTGCGTGGATGAGCCGGGAGCTTGTGGCAATGCTCAAGCAGAAGGCAGCGGTATACAGAATGTGGAAAAAAGGACAGGCCCCCTGGGAGAAATACAGGAACGTAGTCAGGGAGTGCAGAGATGCGACAAGGAAAGCTAAGGCACGTCTGGAAGGCAAGCTGGCAAGGGACGTTAAAAATAACAAAAAAAATTTCTTCAAATACATTAACAGCAAAAGGAAGATCAGGGAAAACGTGGGTCCGCTGGAGGACGGGATGGGCACCTTGGTTACAAATAACACAGAAAAAGCAGAGTTGCTCAATGCCTTCTTTGCTTCGGTGTTTACCAAGGGCAGCCCTTTAGAGCCCCAGGCCCTAGAGACAAGAGAAGAAGCTGGTGGAGAGGAAGACTTGCCCTGGGTAGAGGAAGATTGGGTCAGAGAGCACCTAAGGAACCTCGATACCCACAAATCCATGGGCCCTGATGGGATGCACCCCAGAGTGCTGCGGGAGCTGGCAGATGCCATAGCTAAGCCGCTCTCCATCATCTTTGAAAGATCCTGGAGAACGGGGGAGGTGCCGGAAGACTGGAAGAAGGCCAATGTCACGCCAGTCTTCAAAAAAGGCAAGAAGGAGGATCCAGGCAACTACAGGCCAGTCAGCCTCACCTCCGTCCCCGGAAAAGTGATGGAACGGCTCATACTGGCCGTTGTCTCCAGGCACATGGAGGACAAGAAGGTGCTCAAGAGTAGTCAGCATGGATTCACCAAGGGGAAATCTTGCCTGACTAACCTGATAGCCTTCTATGATGAAATGACCGGCTGGATAGATGAGGGGAGAGCGGTGGATGTCGTCTATCTCGACTTCACCAAGGCTTTTGACACCGTCCCTCACAACATCCTCCTGGGCAAGCTCCGGAAGTGTGGGATAGATGAGTGGACAGTGAGATGGATTAGGAACTGGCTGGATGGCAGAGCTCAGAGGGTGGTGATCAGCGGTGCAGAGTCTAGTTGGAGGCCTGTGGCTAGTGGGGTCCCCCAGGGGTCAGTCCTTGGTCCAGTCCTGTTCAATTTATTAATCAATGACCTGGATGAAGGCACAGAGTGCTCCCTCAGCAAGTTTGCTGATGACACGAAACTGGGAGGAGTAGCCGATACCCCAGAGGGCTGCTCTGCCATCCAGAGGGACCTGGACAGACTGGACAACTGGGCGGTGAAAAACCTCATGCAATTCAACAAGGCCAAGTGCAAGGTCCTGCACCTGGGGAGGAATAACCCCAGACACCAGTACAGGCTGGGGACCGACCTTGTGGAGAGCAGCTCTGCAGAGAAAGACCTGGGTGTCATGGTGGATGATAAGTTGACCATGAGGCAGCAGTGTGCCCTCGTGGCCAAGAAGGCCAATGGAATCCTGGGCTGCATTAAGAAGAGCATCTCTAGCAGGTCGAGGGAGGTGATCCTGCCCCTCTACTCAGCCCTGGTGAGGCCGCATCTGGAGTATTGTGTCCAGTTCTGGGCTCCACAGTACAAGAGGGATGTGGAGCTGCTGGAGAGAGTCCAGCGCAGGGCTACAAGGATGATCAGGGGCCTGGAACATCTGCCCTATGAGGAGAGGCTGAGGGAGCTGGGCCTGTTCAGCCTGGAGAAGAGAAGGCTGAGAGGGGATCTAATCAGTGTATATAAATACCTCAAGGGAGGGAGTGCAGAGGACCGGGATGGTCTCTTTTCAGTGGTGGCCACTGATAGGACTAGAGGAAATGGCCGGAAACTGAAACATCAAAAATTCCATAGGAACTTAAGGAAAAATTTCTTAACAGTGAGGGTGACAGAGCCCTGGAACAGGCTGCCCAGAGAGGTTGTAGAGTCTCCTTCTCTGGAGATCTTCAAAACCCGCTTGGATGCAGTCCTGTGCCACGTGCTCTAGGTGTCCCTGCGTATGCAGGGGGGTTGGACCAGATGATCTCTAGAGGTCCCTTCCAACCCTAAGCATTCTATGATTCTATGATGTCCCACATCTTCCCGTAACGTTTTTGGATGACCATACTTCCTACTGCTCACCGAGCAAGCTTCTCCCATTTAGCTGAACTTACCACCAGGACCCATCAGTTGAGTCTAACAGTTGGCTGATGGTGGTCTTCCTCTTTAATCCAGCACTCCCAACCTACAGCCATAAGCCAATAACCCTCTTTTTATACCATACCCCATCTCTTTCTAATAAGTTTTGCTTTCAGATGAATGCGTACTAGTAACAGAATGCTGCTTAGTTGTAAGCCAGCCCCATCTGGCTTGAGAGGTTTTGTGGCCAGAAAGCATCTCTAACATTTTAAAGCAATTTAAGTGTGTTCTCTCCTCTTTCCCTTCTCCACTCTCTGGTAAACACTACTTATAAGGCTATCTGGCCACGACTCTTAAAACTGAGGCCTGAGATTTTAAAAACTCTTAACAAAATATTTGCTAACACCTCACTGTAAGAAACGGGTCCCTGACTCCCATAAGCTTCTGTGCTGAGTTCACAGAGCTTGACCCCGTTGATCCATACGTAAGCTTGCCGATTTTCCGAAGTTATTGAGCAAATACGTCTTCCGTCAGCTCCAGGGAAATTTGTGGCTGATTTCTTCTGATACTTTTGATAGTGAAACACTCTGATAGTTGTGAAAAATGGTGTTTTTTCTTATATTCATTTGTTCCTATTTTAATTCAATATTAATTACTATGTACTTAACCATAATTTACTGATCTATAAATAGCTGAATTTGTTATAAATAAAACTCCCATCATTATTCGGCATGGCAACTCTCCAGGCCCCCCGAAAAACAGTCCTCTCTAAGCCGTGCAATCGGTACTCTGAGATATTCACATTTAACTGTATATATCATCTTTAGTTAGACTTTTTCAGATGTGAATACATGAAGCAGTGTGTTAGGCTTTTCCCATGTATTTCTGCCGCAACAGCTGTGGGTTTATTAAATGAGACGGTCCAATTTCTTTTCAACCAACAGTGCTAACTTCATTAGCACCGAGGCATATTTTGCTGCTCTCTCTGCAGAGCGCGGAACGTAGCTGAGGAATTACGTTATGCTTTCCTCGAGACGCTCCCAGACGTGCCTGTTTTCTGCATCAGCCCTATCAGCACATCCTTTTACTTTGCAATGTCTCTTATGTGATTTCAACTATCAATAAATATATGACACCATTTACTAACTGAGCTGACAAATGGAAGGAAATCTGTACTTCACCTGCTTTTTTCATTGCCTGGTTTCTCCAAGCTTATTCCCTTAGCTACAATATAGGTTTACATCACACCGTGGCCATACACGCTCTCCAGAGACCTCTGACAGAATAGTAAATGCGAAGGAAAAGGCATGGGGCAAAAGCAGAGGGATCTGCACAGCTGAGATGCTGGAAACGCTCACATCCATCACTGAACTTCTGGTTAGTCCCTGAGCAGGTGACAAAACGCAGGACACAAAATGAGAGGATCAACGAGAGCAGCAAGTGGAAGCTTGCAGAAGAAAGACTGCCTGATCTCAGCTGATACAAAGCAATATCTTCCCTCTGACCTTCACAAAACAGATATCAGATTTGAAAGCTGTCACTGCTCCAGACCACTCATTCTTAAAAAGGGAAATGGAAAAGAATCTTCTCTTTTGCCTTTTTAAGTGGCAGCTCCAAAGACGCTGCTTAAAGTTGCAGAAAGATAAATACCATCCTTTTGTGGATAGCTTAACAGGCAGACTGCAGGCAAAACAATCTGAGGCGATGGATAGTGACTGTGTATGTCTGTATTCACACTCCTATGCAGAGCCATCAAGACCCAAAATGGGCAGCTTCCTTGTTGAAGTGCGTTGATGCAGTTTTTTGGACGAATCATGAAAATTTATTTCAGCTGATGCTACTCCCTGAGACTTTTAAGGCCAAGAAGAAACAAAAACAACAACCCACTGACACTAACTTCCTGCTTGATGGAGGGCATAAATACTGGTAAGGGCCTCCACACGACAGCTGGTTGAACTAGTTTTGGTTTCCACCTTCCAGGAAAACAGCCAGTCTTGATTCAGTGTGTTCTGCATGATGAAACCCACTGCCTCGCTGAATAAAGAGCTCACTTGCACTGACAGTGTGACAGGCAGACTTATACTAAAGAGATGTCACTTATTAATCACCCACTCATTACCTTTGAATTACACAGATTGCCTAACTCCCTATAGATACCAAATTCCTTGTACTACAGAGATGTTGCTGTGCTTAAACAAAACAAAACAAAATAAAACAAAAAAAAAGCTCAAGCCAATTTTAAAAGTTTGCCTAAACTCAGGAGTCCTAGTGAGACATGGGATGCACATATTCGCAAAACGGCCCTTTTGACCTCTTGTTCTTACTGAAGATTTCCAGAGCAGGATTTTGGGCCAGGTGTTCAGGCCACAAAAGTTTAAGAAAACTGCGTTCTGCATTAAGTTCCCCTAAAACAAACAAACAAACAAAAACTCCTTGAGCAGAATACCTATTACACTTGATGCTAGTAGTTACAACTTAATTGAGGTTTAAATGGTTCCTGTGGAGACAGAGGTCATTAGAATCTTGACATCCATCTTTTAAGGACGTTTGCCATTTAAAAGTTAGTTGACTGAATAAATAAAATTCCATCAACTCCTTGTTGCAAAGTACAGTATTTTACCTCTTTCTTATAGCACTGATTTGGGAAAATGGTTCCAAAATGATGTTTTTAAACCCAGTACTGGAGCATATCTCTGAATATTATCTGAAGACTTACCTGGAAACCAGCACACACTACCCTGCTCTTGTTCTTTCCCAAAATCTCTAAAGCAACTTTAATAATGTACTTTTTTTTTTTTTTTTTTTTTGCTATGAATCACTAACATCTCACCCTGGTTGCTCAGTGATTGAGACTTAAGAGCTTAAGAGCTGTTTTTCACTTTCATGGTCAGAGCAGGCTGAATAACCTCAGAAGGGAGGTCCACCCAGCCTGTTTTCAAGGTCACGTATCTCAGTAACATCTCTCAAGTTACACATGACAAACTGAGACGCAAATTGCTGCCAACCAGCAGCAAGCTGTCAGAAGACATGGATGGATGATGAACCACAGCTCATGGGGAGTACCCAAGGAACAAGCATCATTGTTCCAAATTCTGGCTCTTCTCTGAACATTTTTGGAAGAGTTAAAGATTTTACATTTCATAAACTGAGGGACAGCTTTCTCTATGCAAATACTACTCTAGCAGCAGAAAGCTTTTTCACAAAAGCTTAGAGTGGCTGAGGTTGGAAGAGACCTCTGGAGATCACCTACTCCAAGGAAGGCAATTCCACGGTGTCTTTTTGATTTACCAATAAAAAAGGTCAGAAATGAAGACCTTAATTCAAGACCTTAAGGTCAGAAAATGCAGTAGGACAATATCAGCCACCTCACCGTCTTAGCAGTCCTGCAAAATAGGCAATTATATGCTGATGGTCCTAAATAAGCAATTTGGTTTTAAGTCTGCTTAACATTATTTTAGTTTTGCCCCAAACAACGAGCTGCATTGCTGTGCACCGCTACCCTGCGCCGCTCCAGGGCCAAAGGCATTTTGCAGCAGGAACTCCACACGCACCGTCATGGTTCCTGGACCGAAGAACTCTGAAAATCATTTTAAACTGTGTCAAATAGTTAGCTCTGCTACAGTCAAGCTACTTCTTGCTGAAACACCTCGGATGTTAGAAGCACTTGTCTGCCAAGCTCATGCCTTTTGGGCACTCGTTGTTCAGAAAACAATCCTCCTATTTCTCTTGTTGAGCCCCTCTTGCTGCTGACCAAGGATGACCTGTGGCCACCAGCAGGAAGACCCCTCGTGAACACGTGTCAGGTGCAGTGCCACATACTGACTATCTTGTGGCTGCTGTACCCAGTCCCATCACCTTTACGCAGCTGATTAAAACTAGTAAAATACGAAACATGCAAAAATGGAAGCAGAAAGCTAGACAGCAAAGCAGACAACCGGCTCATCTCTTGTCTCTCTTTTTTCCTGCATATCTAACATGAATATCCCAGACCTTCCCCTGTGCTTGTGAAGACAGGCACCCTCTCCTGCGTGTCTCCATGCAGCTCACAGAATCAGGGAGGGCAGCTAATGAATTGCAAAGCAACTGGCACCGCAAAAGAGAAGTGCTTCTCCCCTCCCTCTGCCCTCCAGGTATCTGAGCATGGAGAGGATGACACGAACTGCAGCATTCCTTCTGGGCTTGCCAATACGTAGCTGCGCTGAGGGCAGTTTCCCTAAGGTATGGAGACACTTGGATGCCTTTGCTGCCTGCCTGCAGCTGCCCAGCCTGGACAGCACATCAGAGCTCGCAGCAAACTGGGGGCAACACCAGTTTGCCACAGGGCTGCAAACAGGTTCTGTTGGCCATGCAATTAACTACAGACTTTCTGCTTTTTGTAGGAACAGGCAAGATCACACCTTTGATTCATCCCACGGGGCAGGAAGAGGAAACTTCTGGATTTGTGCTGCTTTGGGTGAACAAAAGGAAACGTCTCCTCCAGCCCAGAAACATCTATTGCCTGGCAGATGAACCGTGACAGTGGCCATCACTATAGAACCAGGAGGGACTTCACTGTGACCACAGCTCATGGTATTTACATAATTTAATCCAGACCCCTTAACTGGAGCTGCAGCATAGGGCTGGAAAGAACAGGCTTTAAGCATAAAGAAACTTGCAACCTCTTTTGACTTTTGAAAATGTTTCCCCCAAAATTCTGATTTGGAGTTTGCCATCATGGACTCTCCTGGGGGTTTTGGTTCCTACACCCCAGGGTGACCCAGAGTAGATGCTGCAGCCCACGTGCTCCATCCCACTCACCACGGGGCATCGTTAATGCTGCAGTGCCAGACACAGCATGGGCCATGGAAACAGCCTGTGAACACCCAAATCACAGAATGGGCCGTATGGCACATAAACCTCCACTCTCTCCAGCTCCACATGGCACAGTTTTTTTTTTTTTTCGTCAGAAAAAGCACACTCAGAACCTTTTTGCTGGGCGCAGTCAGGCTGCTTGCAATGTGAAGAGGCAGCTTATCAGCACTTGCGATTTCAGTTTCCTCCAGATGCACAGGTACAGATCCCAACCGCTTTCATGTGATGCCAAAGACAGCAATCTCTGATAGCGCCAAGAGTCAGAACTGATAACAGGCAAGTTGAAGCAGTGCCTTTGCAATAATTACTCAGCTGTCAAAAATAGGCAAACTGGCAGCACTCAAAATGCAATGTTTGCCATCATTTGAGAGAGCAAAGAGGGCCTCCTGCCATAGCCCAGTGGCCACTGGAGCTTCAGGGGGCCGAGGAAGTCGTCTTACTCAGACCCCGGGCATGAGGATGTGTCCGAGAGCAGCTACTCCCAAGCCTGCTTTCACCACAAATATTGACACATCCAGCGATAGCACTAATACAGAGCCCTTCACTGCATATGTTAAAGTACATTCAAAAGTTGTGAAAAAGATGTCTAGTACAAATTCCTGGCTAAGCCCATGAGAGATCTTGATTCAGCACAGCATCTAGGATAGTGGGGGCCTTTTAGTCTGCAGGTGCCAAAGGGAACTCATGAGTAAGCTAAAAAGGCAAAACTACCAATATGAAGAGACAGGATCTCCTCCTTTCCTTGCAAAATCGGGCCTCTAGCATGTGTATGATAAATGACACATGGAAGATGCTTACGTAGGTTTAACAGTGACCTTGAAAGGATGCTGGGCATCTTCTCAACTGTCTCTGGTCGTGAAGTTCTGGCCCTCACATTCTCAAGCCTTTTGTATTGTCCTTTTTCCTGCTTGTCCAGCAGACAGAGATCTCATGTCTAAAATACAGCTGTTTTGCTGATGTGTACAGTTGGGATGGGAGATCTCATGCACACAAGATCACTGGTGCTAGCACTGTCCTGTTACCACTCAAAGGCCCACATCGATAATTTAGACAGGATTTCACAGAGGGAGTCTAGCTGACCCAGGAATTTTTAATGGCTGCAAAATTCAAACCGAGAGGAGCTAGAGAAAAATGTCCCCTATGAAGCTGCAGATCTATAGAGATGTTACGGGTACATAAATCACAAGTAATAGCTTGTCACCATGGAGTTTCCTAATATTTTATTGTCACATACATATTTATTATAGTATAAGACCAGAATATGGTTGTCCAAACTGCCCTGTTTATACTTCGTAAGGAAGAATTTTGCTATCCTTCTTTCTGTGTTACTAAAACTAGTTTGCAGTACAGCACAAGACATCAGTCTTCATATCTAACATTTAGATTATAAGTCTGTTGAAAGTAGAACACGTAGAGGGAACCTAACATTTGTGCAGATTTAGTCACACGTCTTGATACTTGCTTGAAATTATTCCCTTTCTCCCCACCTTGTAATTAAGCCACCTCAATATTTGTGGTTTGTTTTTAAACACACAGAAGTAAAATAATGAATTTGATAACCTTACCTAAATGTTACAAGCTAAACCAGAGTATTAAATACCTAACAGGAATTCAGAAGGGCATGATGGGGAGAGCACAGAAGAGAGAATACAACTTTGTTATATGTTTATGAAGATACGACAAAGCAAAAAGCTATAATAATATAATACCAGAGTGAGATATTTTGATGATCTTAAAATAAACTCCAAGCAAATAAATCCTGAGAAAATGAGAAAGGGAAGTTTATGCTCACCTGAACATGATCTGTCCAATTCTCCTGAGTCATGCTTTTCTGAAAAGACAAAATTACTTCTGAAACATCTTAGAAAAGGGAATTACAACAAGTTGAAATTTAACACAGCATCTTACACCTTGGCATCAACTGTGATTGAGGAATGTGCTCTGGAATGCAGGGAAAACTTTGGCTTCTCATATATCACCATGGCAGAAAAACACAGCTTATATGAATTAAATCAGACAAATGTTGGAATACAGAACATAAGTCAAAAGGTCCATCTGCAATTCAAGCATACAGGCAACATAGATCTGTATCCGGGAGTACTTGAACACTCATTATTTTCTGAAGCTAGGTCATGAACTCCTTCACAAAACACAAAAATAAATAAAATATATATAAAAATTCTTTAACAAAGCTCTGCAAAGTCCCTCATAAATTCTCAACATCTCAGTGCCACGTTGTGCTCTTGCAGCAACAGCAACTTTACTCTGCAAAGCTGAAACAGGTCCTACTCCAGGGGCACACATGAATCATTAATGCAGCCTTTACCTCAGGATTTGCAGCATGTCCTTAGGCTGTTCAACTCGACAGCTAGCCCATGGAGACGGGCGTCTCCATAGATTCCAGTAAAGGAAGTGACACCAGGGATTACTGTGAGCAGTTCTGGACTCCCCAGGACAAGAGGGACATGGAGCTTCTCGAGAGGGTCCAATGTAGAGCAACAAAGATGATTAAGGGACTCAAATTTGGATCTTGTGAGGAAAGATTAAGCGAGCTGGGCCTGTTTAGCCTGGAGAAGACTGAGAGAGATCTGATCAATGTGTACAAGTACCTGAGGGGAGAATGTGAAGAGGATGGGGCCAAACTCTTCTTGGTGGTGACCAGTGACAGGACAAGGGGTAATGGGTACAAACTGAAACCCAGGCAGTTCCATCTCCATGTGAGGAAGAACTTCTTCCCTGTGAGGGTGGCAGAGCCCTGGCACAGGCTGCCCAGAGAGGCTGTGGAGGCTCCTTCTCTGGAGATCTTCAAACCCGCCTGGATGCCACCCCATGCCCTGTGCTCTGGGTGTCCCTGCTGGAGCAGGGGGGTTGGACTAGGTGATCTCTAGAGGTCCCTTCCAACCTCAACCATTCTGTGCTTCTGTACACCATTCTGTGTATTATTTGCAAGGCCAAACCTTTAGAATATACTAAGCTAAAATTTTCTTAACAGCCAAGTCATGAAAAAAATCCCCTAGAATCATAAGGTCTGGAAAAGGAAACTGTTAAGTTAATATCCTCAGTCAAATGTACAGTTCAGAGCCAACCTTGGGGAGCACCCTGGGATGGGACCTTCCCTAGACTGCCAAGAAGGCAGGCTGTGTAAGATTGATCAGTCATAAACCCCCGAGCCTCACCCCGCTTCTGGCAGAGAATGACTGCTAGCACCACTTGGATGGAAAGGTACACCAGCAAGAAGGCAGTAAGAAGCTCAAGGGAAACATCTCGGAGATATAGAGACATACAATTTAAACACTACCAAGATAAAGAACTCGTTTAGGCAACCTCATACACAGCTGAGAATGGTAAAAGCAGAACACCAAGGACCTCTCAGAAACAGTGGCGGTGTCCAGAAACAGCTGCCAAATGTACCTTAACAGAAGTAACCGGCCAACTCAGATACTTAAAGCAAAACACAAATTCCAAAACAAAGAAAATGGAGAGTGGAACATCAGATGGAGAGTACAGTTCACTTTGCTAAATAAATACATCTAGAGCTTTTTTTTTTTTTATCTTCTCTCACTGTCCCAGATCAAGGCCTCTAGAGTGATGTCTTAAAATACTGAAGCATTGAGACAGTGAAACATTTGCTAACCTTTCAGTTTCATGTCAGTTCATGTGGTAAGAAGGAAAAACAAATCAGATCCTTCCCTGATTGATTAGGTGGCCTTGGAAAGAGAACTGTCTGCGCCAGGATGGTGCCAGAGTCACCACGTTCAACAGCATCTTATTGTTCAAGTTCTCTGGGGAAGGGAGGATCAGGAAATTTGCATCTACCTTCTTCTATCAGCAGAACATGAGATTAGTCCCTTGCTGAATAAAAGACAAGGCACTTTTGGAAGAGGCATTTAATTTCCTGAAAACTGACTCTCTAAAGACTGGATTGGTGTTTCTGTATCCAGGGAGATCTGAACAACCTGGTAGGGTTATGAAAGCTTTTCTAGAGGATCCTCTTGTATCTACATGAAGAGTCTTCTATGAACTGCACATGAACCAGCACTTCAAGGCCATGTTCAGCAAATAGGGCTTTATAATTCAACTTTCAATAGATGAAAGCATTTCTCTATGACATCTAGACTCTTGCGGTCCCTCTTTTTCACAGCCCAAATGATTCATCTGGATACAACACTTCAAAGCTGCTGTAATCAAAAGAAGAGGCAGAGCAAGAGTTGGGACAATCTGCCTCCAGTCACTGGATGATGATGGTGATGCCAGCGAAAGACGCTCAAGAGCGCCCCACTCCTAAGAGGGGAGGTGGGAGCACAGGTAGCTATCTTGTGAAGTAATGCTGCAGAAAAAGTATTCGCACTATCTTCTCACTTTCAAGATCTGTCATTTCCAGAAGGATTTGGAAAGTGAGGACTTGGAGGCTAGACACAAGCAAAGTTAGCTCAGAGGAGAGTGGTTCAAGAACTGAAAATATTATTAGTTTCCTCAGCGGTGACAAGGCTGTAACCTCAACACAGAAAACCTTTTGTGGCAGACTTGGGGCTATAACCATCAACATCAAAATATTATAGGACCTTCTGGCTTTGGGTTGATTCATTGATTCTTGCTTTATATTGGGCTATTTTTAAGGCAGAGTCTTAAGTCTTGACTTGTGTGAAATCTGTTGAGCCCGACAAAGGAGCTGGAGGATAACACACACCAAGGTTCTGCTTTGTCGTGCAGCATAGATAAGGGCTAGAAGAAGATAAAAATGACTGTACTAGGATGGGAGGAAGAAATCTGGTGGATTCCTCTTCAGGCAAGCTTCTATGGCCTCTGAAGGACATGTCAAAGACTGTTATAGGGTTAAGGTTGGAAATGACTGATCTCCTTTTGCATGATGGTTGCTCTGGTATTACTGAATTCCTAAGTCTAACACAGATCACATCATGCTTAGCATTAGGAAAGCCCTAGAGTGAGTTTTCTTTGGGCATGTGAGTTTTACTGCATGACCTACTAATCCAGGTCCACCAGAAGAACACAAGTCTGACAGCAGAACAGCATGGAGGGATGTAAACACCACCAGCAGGTACTTTCAGCACCAAGTGCTAAGAAGAAAATAGCCCCTTGCACTAACAGCCTGCCTGGCCAGACGACATGCTGAAAAGACAACCAGGCCACATATACCAAAGTGAAAGCACAGCGCTGTGCTGCGCTAAAGAACTGGGGTTACAGGTTACGACTAAAACCAGAGCACGAGAGAGATTTAAAAGTAAAACAAAAAAGTGCTCTTCTCTACTCAGTATTGGAGGGATGCCAGGAAAATAATGCACCTGGATTAGCTGAGATGGCTGAAACTGAGTATATGAGAGCACATCCCAACCCAGCTAAGGCCCTAGCATAAATAATGCCTCAAACCACTCCAGAAGATGCTGAGGTCAAAAAGCATCCAGCTTGGAGCAATCGTGACTCCCAATTCTTACAATACGAATGGATACACAGACTGTCACTCTCAGAAAGAACAGATCTTATGGCAGATCCAATGCATTTTTATATTGCTTACATACCGTTGATATATTTTTATCATGTCAATTATATTATTCAAATAAAAAACCCTAATTCGCACCCATGTTACCTGCTGTAACGTACCTCAACAAACCTCTTGTAGAAGAGATAATTCAGAGTTCTCAAGTGCCGTTGATTTATAACATTAGGGCAGAGAGCTAAAAGAAGGTAAAAAAGACATTTAAGTATTCAACATTTAAGTATGGCTGAACTTTCTTGAAGTTTTACTGTCTAGACAAGTTGGTTTTCCTTCCCCAATTTCAAAGTCAACGAGTGGAAAGCACCATGCCATCGACTCAGAACAACGCAGGACAGTCACGTTCTTATTTTATCTAAATTATAACTGCTATTTACAGTTTAAACAATGATTAGCAATGCTAATCCTACTGATATCTCTGGTTCTACCACCCTGAACGATAAGATCCACTTGCCAGTTCAATATGTTTTCACATTTAATGACTTCACACCTTTAATTATGCCACAGCCCCATACGGGTACCGCTTCCAGTTTCCAAGGGCTGCATTCATTTTAATTTAAATGGAACTTGTCCTGTTAATTCATTAAAGAAGTTTTGAACACATTACTCAAGATTCAAACCTGTCCCAGCATTGTAGCTGAATTTTATCCGATAAAGTACTATGAACGCATGAAAGAGACTCCTTATCCATCCATGGAGGGAAGTGGCTATCATTTTGCTGAGGTAGCAAGCAGCAGTTCTTATTATTTGTGTTACTGACACCTTCTTTTGAGATGCCTCATTACAATGGCAGAAAACAAGATCTTCACATAGCACCTTGTTTTGAAACCCAGTGCAATCAGAGATAAATGTGGAAGATAAATTACATGAAGATTAGCATACATACGTATCAGTTCTTCTCTGATGCTGCTATGGATGTAAGGGAAAGATGTGACCAAACATTTCCTTGGGGTTTAAGTGGCTGAAACCATCAATCAGGCAGCTATAAAGAGCAGGGCCAGCAACAAGAACCACAGTGACTGAACACAGGAAAGTGAAACTTTTCCACAACTTTACCCTGAATTTTTATTACCCAATTGAAATTAGCACTACTGATTCAGAGCATAACTCTCATGCATGGCATGCCTAGAAGACTAACAACTGAGAGGAGGAAAAGCTCCCAAGACCTGGAAAATGGAATGAGAAAGGCCACAAATTAATGTAGTGCTTTTTAGCACAGATTTTGGCAGATCACTTTCTAATCTGAACATTCCTGTCCCAAGAAGTGATTTAAGTTATCCTCCATACTCTGACAGTATGACAGTACCCATATAGGGTACGCTTTTATTGACTTCACATACAAAAAGGAAATACACGAAAAGCAGCAACCGGGTCAAACACAAAGCAACAGCACAATCATATAAAGACAAAGTCACAAAGTCCAAAGTAAAATACAGGATGCATTATCAAAGACCATTTAGGTTGGCAAAAAAAAATATTTCTAAAATATACTAGTAGGAAAAAAAAATAAAGGAAGAGCGGGGAAAGCATTTACCAACCACTCATTATAAAAGAAAAGTTAATGAATGAGGATACCAAGAATATAAAGCATTATGGTATTTGTTTTTCTTCCCTCTTCATTAGAAAAAGGCTAGAGGCACTAACTAAATAACAACAAAGGGATTAAGTCTGAGGCTGGAGTAAAAAAAGACGAGGTTAGCATGTAGATAGATTACATGAAGCATTCATGAAGTCAACCTGTGATTGCTTAAGTGCTCTCTTTGATAAGGTGTGAAGCATGGATGAGAAAGCTGGGAAAAGTGCAAATTCATCACCTATTTAAAGAAGAAAAAAGATTTTCTGGAAACGTATTGCAGCAAATAAATTAACACCTAGAAAATAACAGAGACACAGGCAACAGCCAACCTGCATTGTCCAAAAAAATTCACATTGTGTCAAACCAATAACCTTCTACGACTCAATTACCAGCCTACCGAATATCGACGAGGCAGTAGTTGTTTCCTATCTGGATTACACTAAGGTTTTCTATACTGTCAAACACAATGTTTTGACATTTCAAGACCACGCTAGATAAAATCCTGAGCAACCTGGTCTGACCTCAGAGATGCTCCTGCTTTGAGCAGGAGGTTGGACTAGAGCCCTGCCACCCATTCCAACCTGAGCTCCCCCAGGAGCCTGCACACATGCTCATCAAGACGCTGCTTGCTGGAGCTCCCAGGCGCACACAGCTCCTGAGCTGCGATGGAGACCTCCCGCACAACGTGCTCGGTGCCACCACCGCCCACAGCTAAGCAGAAGGCATGGGAAAAGAGCAGAAACCCAGACCGGCCAGAGATCCCTGAGCTGCCTGTTAGCCTTGCTGTCTGGAGCTGACCTCCTAAGGAAAAAGGACAAAGCCTGGCACAAGGGGTTACATCTATATCTAAAGGAAAAACCAGCACTATAATATGGAGTTCCATACATGTCTGGATATGGTGAATTCACACTCAGACCTACAAGAGCAGCACAAGCTTTTCTGATGGAAACCTTGGAGACGCTGTCTGAGTTGTCTTGGTCTAGAGCAGATCATCTACTAGCTGTACTTCAGTAGCCAAAAATGTAGCTGAACAGGCAAGGATCAAGGGCCCTGGCATGTTGAAGTCCTTTCTCCCTGAGCAGCCGCTGAATTGAATTTTGTAACTCTAAGAGGGGAAGGCTCCTCTCTTCTGAGAGCATAGATGTTCTCCACACATACAGAGTTACATAAAAACGTGCTGGTATTTGACAAAAAAAGTGCTATAAGAAATCTGCAGGAAAATCGCCATGGAAGTAGGGGCAAAGAAAAGCCCTGTAATGCAATCTTCAAGGACAGGAATAATTTTCTACTATTTTAAAAGGAAAAGGAAAGCAAATTAAACAGCTTTCGTTCAAAGGTATTCCTGTGGGGATAACAGTCATTCGTTTTCTTCCCAAACAGCATCTTTCCAAAATGCTGTTTGCAGCAAAGCCCCCGTGGCCCCACTGGAGCTCTCCCTGGTGACCGTCCTGCGAGGCCCCGGACCTGCTGCGTCTCGAGGATGCCGTGACCTACCTGAGCGGCGCGCGGACCGCGAGCAGCCCTCGCCTGCCCTCTGCTGCCTCCGCCAGCGCAGGCACGAGGCTCGGGCGCGCAGCCGAATTCTGGGGCTCCCTCCGAGGCTTGCAGGAAATTTCAATTGCGAATGAAACCAAAAGGATAACCCGGGAGCAAAACCGAGAGGAAAGTGTCTCTTGGTTTATGCTAAAGAACTTTTTAAAGGCTAAGGTAAAACAGCATTCTTTGCATTCAGGATGCAGGGCACTCTGCTAATTTGTTCTGCTTCTATGGGACAACAACTCCACAGGTCTTTCGACCACAAAGTCAATTACCATTTCCAGCCACACCACTAATACCTGCTTTACTGGCCCACAAACTAAGGTCCAATATGTAAAGCCCCTCATATAGGGTCTTCAAAGCGTATTAAGTAATTAGGTTGTAACAGCTACAAGGCTTGTTAAACCGCAGCATAGTGACCCATGTGTGAGAAATTACTCTGTAAAACTGGATTTCTTCAAGCACGGGCCATTTCTGCTCATCTTCTTCCTTCCCCGGAAAAGCTAATTAAATGGGATGCACACACAGGGTTTAAGGGGCTGCCTCTGGGAATCAGCAGACAACCATCCACGTGTGGCTTTTGTGTTAACAGGCGGCTGGGTCTGGAATTGCAAGAATCGAGTCACCTACGAGCCTGCCTTCTCATACCACGAAACCCCTCTAGCCTTTCTCACTGAAAGCCACTTCCCGTTTGTGCTGCTGCTCTCAGGCTCCGGCGACAAGGAGGAGTCACGACTGAGGAGGCAGAAAGAGCCGCAGACTGCGGCATCCAGCAAGGCCACAATTAGGTTAGGTAACAAGAAGCGAGTGCTACCTCACGGCTGGTTTTTGGTGGAGCTGCTCAGAGCAAGAGAAGGGAGTTTATTAAACCTGCAGGTTTTACTTAACCTGCTTCCTTTGGTATGCCCTTTTCTCACAGTCAGGTTTGCTTCCACTAAAGAAGGGAGAGGGAGCATCTAGAAAGAGAAGAAAGAAAAAAGGAAAGGAGGAGGAAAGGAAAGCCATGTTATTCCAGCTGCCACCTTTTCCCAGTTCAACCCAAGCAGACCTGGCATGAAGGCCAACCTGTCTCTATACGTTTTCATCCTCTTCTTCTTCCAGAGAGCTTCAAAGCAGACTGAGAGGCCCAACAATTTAGCAGATTTAAGAAGTCCTGCTCTGACTTTCATGTGATACAACTCCTAAGTAATATCACTTCTCATCTAAGAGAGAATGTGTGAGATTCATCCAACCTTGGTTTAGCCACCTCAGGTCTGGCATCTCATCTCAATTAGCAGCCCACACTTCCTCTCACATCAGTAGAGGGGGACAGACACATCTATCAGGTGACCAGTCCTACACTGTGGACACTACACTTGGTGTGGGATAAATTACTCCCTGGAAGTGTAGGTGGGAAGGTGGCCTGGAGGGAAGGCACATCTCAAGGAACCCTCTCATCAGTGAGCCTGCTGTGGAAGTTCAGGGAGAGTTTGCCATTATCATCAGCTGCTCCACCAGCTGGGACACCAGCAGCTAAGGCCCACCACACTCCGCCACAAGCACCTGAGATCACCTGGCACATCCCCTCTTCCTCTTCATCTTCTTGGTGGATCTCTCATGCAGGGGAGGAGCAATTCTCTTAATAGAGCATAAAGGAAAACAGTCTACTGAATCATCAATGTTATAAAACATAAAAAATTACTGAAGAAAGAAGTAAACTACTGGACAGGTTTAAGATCTGGAAAAAAAAATCCCCTCTTGTGTCTCAGCTTTCACATCAATGTGTTTTGTTTAATTATATTTACATATCCTCCAAGGAAGGTTTGTAATGATTATCGTATTAGCTTTTGAAGAGCCGTCTGAAGATGTGAAGATTAATATAACATTGCTGCCAGGCGTAATGAGACTCAATTTGTGGTTAGAAAACACTTTTCTGCCCACGAAAAGAGAACTACATATCTTGTGTTGATCACAGAAGTAACGTAAAACCTAATGGTGCATGTAAAGGTTTTGACATACAGCCCTAAACAGAAGAATAAAGATCAACAGCCGCCATTAAAAACAAAAGCAAAGCAGATTTGGTCAAACAAGTGGCAGGGAAGCAGATATATTCAATGATGTAAGATGGGTTACTTTCCCCAGAAGGCTGCAAGAACCTTAAAATTCCATCGCCAACCTTGTTTTACAGAAAGGATAAATAGGGCTGTGAGGCTCCGGCTTCCCAAGGGTTATCTCTTCTAAACTGACAGACTCATAACTCAAGAAAACAGATCCTTAGATGAGTAACGACTTGCCTCTTATGTGAATGCAATGGAGTCATAGCTCAAAGTTGACCACCATGTGTTTATGTACAGCCATTCTGAGGCCAAGATTTATTTCATATCATGGAAGAAGCAGTCTATTAGTCACAAGCACTTCATTCTTCGACAGTACAAAGTGATAATTCCTGTAACTTACCAGCTTTGTTTTTTAAACACCATTAATTAAACCCTGAAACTCCCCATGATAAATTACAGCACAGATTCCTTGCTGAACATGGAAGAAGACAAATTGACTTCATCTGTTCTTTATTGGAGAGGTAACTCAAGCATATGTTGCAATACCACATACCTGGATCTAAGTTAAATTGTTCTAGAAGCCTGAAGACCAGCTTGCTTAGCATTTTGTGGTTAAATTTATCTGGTTTGCATTTGGACAGGCCTTGATATTGTCTGTAAGCAAACAAACAAAATCATTAAAAGAAAATCTGTGGAAACAACTAAGAAATGCTTCCTAAAGAGCAGATATTTAACAGAGGAGATGTTGGGTTTGGAAGGTGCTGGTACAAACTGTCCTCTATCTTTTCTTAAGTTTCAGCAAAAAGTCCAC
The DNA here is from genome assembly GCF_059628265.1 of Tinamus guttatus. Classification (NCBI taxonomy): domain Eukaryota; kingdom Metazoa; phylum Chordata; class Aves; order Tinamiformes; family Tinamidae; genus Tinamus; species Tinamus guttatus. The sequence goes on from NW_028288831.1 coordinate 4,644,714, forward strand.
CGTACAATCATACCAGTTCTCCAGCCAACGACAGGTAAGTCTACTTTAAAGAAGGAGAAAGCCATCACGCACTTTCCCGTGTTCTTCTTTCAGGACAAATACCGCGAGCAGGGCATCAACACTGCGAGCTGGACTGTTAGCTTTGTGACTGACAGGAGCTATTCTAGAGAAAGGCAATTTATAAATTAAAATACACACGACTTTCACGAGAACATGAAGGTTAACCACTTGCATCTCTTGTTTTTCTGCCACTTCATCACAGCATTATCTTCCTGACAAACCTGTACAACCGATACTGAAACTTAACCTTGTCTGCAGCAAAGCACAGGAGTGAGTTTATTACAATTTCCTATAAGGAGCTTTGGTAGTGTTAAGTTACTAGAATCTACTGCAGAGCTTCCATTTTGCACTTCTCCTGTGCAGAGCTTAACATCTGTCAATGTCAATGATATCTCATTCCTCATCAGGAGGTATCTCCTGTTATCTCAAAAGGAGGAGGCATTTGAAAAGTGTTTGCCACAGACAGCAGAATTTCCCCTTTCTCAGCTGAACAGAACATATATTGCACACCATGATGTGGAGAAAACCATCTTGGGCATTGAAAGAAAACACTGTCATCTGCCAGTGCACTGGTGCCAGCTACTTAGAAATTAAACAAACATTTCCACCTTGAGATGTCTTTGATGTTAAAACCGGGTGCACACCACGTGTCCAGGATCTGCACGAGCTTGCACTGGAGCTCAGGATGGTCTCCCACATAAGCTTCCACCAAGTTAGTTTTATCTTGCAGCAGTAGTGGTGTACACATCTAGAAAAAGAAACAGCTGCTAGTACAGGGAACATCAGAGGCACCGTGCTCTGCCCTTGAACATGGCCTTCCCGTGTTCAGTCTGTGTGCTGTGAGCACGCAGCAGCCACGGAGGAGGTTACATGCAGGGACCAAAACCTGGTGGAGGGCTCTCACATTTCCTAATAAGGACAGCAAGTGACAAAGGCCTTGCTTCACCAACCAGTGCTGTTTAGGAGAGAGACGTGGCATTTTCAACATGAGTATTAATCCAAATAGCGAAAGTGTTAACTTCAGAGTTTAGTTAATCAAGGTGTAATTAAAATTACATTTTACCACCTCTCAATAAATGGGATAATCTAAGTCACTTCTCTTTACTCACTGTCCTGAATGCAGATGACAAGCAATATCTACGGACCAGTTCTACATCAAATGAATGTTATCACAGGAATAATTATTTGTCAAGAACAGTCCCAAAACCAGGACTTTTCATCACTGTGCCTGCATCTAGAAAAGCAATCGGATAAATGCAATGAGGTTGGACAAAATACATTTTAACACTTCCCTAGACGCAATGTTGCACCAGCACTGCTGTAGCGACTTCTCAGGAACCAGATAAAGCCCTGTATGAAACATCACAACTTAAAGGGCCATGATAGATCTCCTGCTTAACACAAGATGGATCTGATGACAGAGAAGGCTGTGGAAGAAATGACTCACCTTCTCCACATCTTGATCTGGTTGCAATTTTAGCTTTATACTCAGTATCGCTGCCTACAAAACACAAGAGAGATGCGCATTTAGGAAAAGACCATCACAATGGCTAAAGGGCATTATACCAAGGGAAGTATATATGTGATTATGAAATTTTTTAACATGGTGATTATTTCTGTTACATGTTAAAGCACAAATCACATAAATATCTGGCCACATATACCCCATTTAGAAAACTACAAACCCACTCTTTCCTGTATTACATATTCCAAGCAGCAGCAGATCTTGGGGCAAAAAAAATAAAGATCAGCTTGCCTGGCACAAAGAGAGAAAGTGAAATGCTTGAACAAACCTGCTAGGAAAGGATTTTCTCCAGTAGCATAACTATAACAAACTTGACCTGTCTGAATGAACTTGAACACGCACACAAAATAATTAGGATTTTAAAGGCATAACACTATCTGTAATTCCTGCAATGTGTAAGATTGTTTGGGTCTCAAGTATAAAATAAAAATAAGCGTATGATAGCTTTCTTTAATATAACATATTGTTCTGGTTAATGGATTAATACGAGCAAGAAATCTTTTAGTGCATTTATGCATTAGCATTCACAGAATTGTAAACTAGAGAACAAGGATGATTTACTCTGAACCTTTCTAATGGTTGTGGAAGGTTAGGTATATTCTCCATGATGATTGTAAACTGAGTGTTTGATAGCACTGGATCTGCAGCACACGTGTAATGCCATGCAGAATATAATCAATGGTGTTCACAAATGCCTGCTGATTCAACACGCCTGGGCTTCACGGAAAAGCTCTTCTCTTTGACCAGTTTCTCTGATAAGCGCGATTCATTTTGCCTCGAGAAAAGGTATGATGTATTTGTTTCTTAAAACAGTTACCTTTCAGAACTGTGTTACTTTTTAGAACACATAAATAAATGTAATATAGCAAAGGGTACCCTAAAGCAAAGCAACTATAAACCCCCATGTTGTGCATCGCATGTCTGAAATCCTTATAATAATGATAAAAAAAGGAACAGGAAAAATAACTTAGGTTGGGGTAGGAGCACACCTTGAAATACCTTTTCTGTGGTTCCCTTCAGAGTGAACAAATGACACCCCAGCGTATACCGTCACGGGAAGCCCGTATTCTGCAGATGCACTGAAGGGAACCAGATGCAGCTGGAGCACACCCGCAACATTGAACAACTCATCCTATCACCACCCACACCGGCAGCACCAGAGGCCGGGGATTTTATTACCTTCTAGGAAATCCATGTGCATATTTCATCCGCTGCCCCAAAGGCGGAGTGTGCACAAGCAATAGCCAACAAATGCTCTGTAAGACGATTGCAACCAGAGAGAACACAAATACCCAGTTATCAGGGGGGGTTATGATTATTATTTTTTTTTTAAGCAAATTGCATTCTCTATCAGTCCTTACCTCAAAGTGATGTCAATAAAACAACTTTAAGAGACAAACCCAGCAACTAACGTTAATTATATTGACCGTATACTCCAAATCCGATACAGAACAGAAAGGCGTTTTATAGTCTCTCAGACCAGCTACCACCACAAGGGCTTCTCACTCCAGACGTGATAACTATTCTATCTGTTTATATGCTAATACACTACTCTGCTCCACAAGAGGCAACTACCTTTTCTTTCAAATTATCTGATTAGCATAATAAAGTTCAAGTTCAGTAATTATTCTGACTTGTATACAAGCTGAAGGTTGCTGCTTCTATTTTTGACCTGAAGAAAGGCTTTGTGCCTCCAAAAGCTTGACAGCTTGGTTTTTTTTTCCTCCCAGCTATCTCAGTTTGCCAAATAACAAGAGCCTAGCACCTCTCAAAATCTTGTTTCACCATTTGACCTCATTAGCGCTTTGCATTAAACAAGTAATTTGTAAGTTTTAACATGCAAGCGTACAACGGTTTCTCTAATAATGTTATAATGTTCATGTAAATGCTCAGATGAACCTAACTGCAGAGCTGTTATCTAAATGGCCTGCTTTTATCACCACCTTTACTAACGGTACAGGTGATTTAATCAGATGAGCTTGTGCTGTGTGAGGCTGCATTCACCTCTTACTAGGTGCAACTTCTACTCAGCACTACAGGGTGAGGATCCATGAATGTGCATTTAACCAAGCGGTGGAGAGACATCACCACCCTGATGCAGCTGTGGCAGGGAAAGAGCACTCAGGCCCCACGCGCTGGACACCGTCACCACTACAACAGGTTAGAGGAACCCTGCTCTCCTCCACCTGCAGCAATTCAGAGGAGCGGGTGGCTGGTGCCATCCCGACATCATCCAACCAAAGATGGTGCTGGAGCAGCCGCACACAGTTCCCTGCTGGCAGATGGTGGCAGTAACTTCCTGCAGAGGGGAAGGCCGTAAGTCGCGGGGCAGCAGCTTGGTGGGGAAGGAGCCACCCGATCTGCGCCCTCGACGCGAACAAACAGGCTGCAGTGCTGGGTGTAGCTGCACGGGCTGGCTGAACAGTGGGGACAACTTAGATAAAAATCAGCATGTTTACAATGGGAATAATAAAAGAAGAGATATGAGTAACTGTAATAAAGATGAAAGTGTTTGGCAGCTGTTTCTGTGGTCTCAACTTAGAGCTATTTTAAGATATTTGTTTGGCTATTATCATGTTTTGAATTGTTTTGCTCCACAAACAACTTTTCTGTAAAATGACCCTATTTTTAACAGTCTGTTTATAGAGAATAAGAGCTCCAGAAAAGCAACACCTCATTCACAGACTCATTTTGTAGTTAGAAAACAAAACAGAACGAGGCAGGCAACCCGCTTTAACTAAACTGGTAAGAACCCCCTCGCCTGCCCAAGAAACAAGCAGCTCCCCAGACACAGCTCTGCATTCTCCGAGCTGCACCAGAAGACTACCCAGGGTAACCGAAAACTAGCAATCATGTTAATCTAATTACAGATTCTCAGCCCAGCACTGCACCAGCAAGGCAATAAGAATCCTAAGTAGCAGATGCCTCCCCCACTTCATCAACTGATAAGTCAGAGTAAAAAACCCTAACCTACTACTTAGGCACTCTGAAACAAACTCGGATGAACTCTGATGAACGTATCATCACCTGTGCACCCCGCCTCGCGCTATGGAAGAAAATGCACTGCTGTCCTCACTCCTCGTACAGCCATTTCTTCATTTATATATTTCATTCACAGAGAGTTGCTAGAATGTAATGTAACAACAGCAAGAAAAAAAAAACACATAAAAGCAATTAACCTATACTGAAACCCTCTGTCCCTGTCCCAGACACACAACCAGAGCTGATCAGAAGAGAAGAATGGCAAAGGTTTGTCCTGCTCTTTTCTGTCTTCCCCTAATCTGTAAGATGAATGTTCATGGTGAGACCTGAGCTCCCCAGAGATAACAAAAAAAAAAAAAAAAAAAAAAAAAAAAAAACTCCCAAGTGATGACCCATTCCTACCCCTAAGCTAGCAAGTCTTTTCATTGCCTTCAGGGCGCTTTGGGTCCTTCTTTGCTTGAATTGTGGTGAGAAGGAAAACTGTGTTTGGACAACATCTTGTTGTAGTTTTGTTCCCTACGATACACACCTTAAAAGAAGTATCTAAGGAGGGATGGATGGGGAGTCCCATCCTCAAGGCATAGTTAGGGCAACAGCACAAATAACTGCTACCACAAAAAGCACCATCCAAAAGGCAAACATTTCGTTCTGATACCTACTTAATCCAGCTGAAGCTTGAGAAGTGCAGACTCGTACAAATGGACAAGATTAAGTTTAAGAATCTGAAGTTGGGCAATATTACGATAAGCTGCAGCTAAAAGGTCTGGCAGTGCCTTGCCCATAACACGGGGGAAATTACCACCAACTTGAAGCATTGTGACTAAGCTGTGAGGCACAGAGCAGCTGCTGTGATGGGAGACCAGTCTTCTAGTCATGCAACTGTAAAAACAACAGTATGAGAAAGTGGTGGCTGTTTTCAAGTGAACACATGAGCTCAGAGCACCCTGCACCAATACCTGATCCGCTGTACTCGTTTCGAACGCAGCTGGCTGTATCATCTAAAAATGACTACTCTTTCCATATACAGTATGAAGTGCAGGAAGCCACAAAAGATGTTATCTGCAAGAGCATGTGCACTTGGGTGGTGTCTGCGCTGACGATTTAGGCAGTTTTCCCACGGTGGGGTTAAGCATCAGAGGAATAACCTTTAGCTAGTAGCACTGATTGGAGTGATGATGCAGGACAGACAAACGGTTTCTGATGACTTTTGCTCGATTACTTAGCTCTGCTGCAAGCAACTCGAGACAACACAGTGGCATATATGTTTGTGCCTCATTTAGTGTATTATTTTTGAACCAATGGTGAAGGAATTTCTGAAAACACATGTAATAGACCAAACAAGGCAACATGACCTTGCAGGCAAGACCCAACATCAATTCTAAAGAAATCATGATGATCAAAATGCAGATGCATAATAATGGTAGAAGTAACTGACTGAAAGGAACACCACTTACTAATCACAGGGAACATCTGTTTTGTGTTTTGGACCCAATTCTTTCGAACTTGTGCCTAATCAACTGTTACTGAAACAGCCTAGAGTCCAACACTGTGTGATGTAAGACATTGGGTAACGTGTTTAACTACTTCCTGCTTAAATGCAATACTCACCATTTTCAGAGAGATCTTTAGCAAAATGCAAACAAGATTTCCCAGGTCTACTGATTTCAAGAGAGCACGGCAGTATTTCACAAAGGGTGAATTAATCAAAACAACTAATGAAGGGTATGAGTATATTTTCACTGTCCAAAGAACAGCTTAGAAAAGTTCAAAAAGAATGAAGAAACCCCAAATTCAAATATCCATTAAGAGATCAATCAACCTTAGCCCTGATCTGCATTGACAGTTGCAAAAATATGCTGTATGTATCCAAACATTAGTATAAAGTAGGACTACAAGCATCTCTGCCTCGGTTTGCAAAACATCACTACAGGGAAAATTCAGGGTTATCAGTGGTTGAACTATGCATTTCTAGACCTTAGCATATTCGTATTCCTTTATGTTTAACCTTCAGGTCAATCATCTGTCCTATAGAACTACTAAACCGCTTTTTAGAATTTGTTTGCTATGTGCTGCTGACATAATCTGAATTCTGCATTCACAGAGCTTCTTTGCTGGGGTACTCCAACTAAGCTCATTTTCTGTCATAATTTAACAACTTAACTTTTTAAACCTCCTTATTCCACTTGAAAGAATACACAGTTTAATGTATAGATTCGACATCCCTTATTTGCATAAATAGGTCAACAGATGAAACATTAACAGAATAAAATATTCCACTTGTAGAATAAATACTTCATTTTTGAAAATAGAGCAAAATAGAGAGGGAACAAAAAAAAAGTTTAGTAAAAATGAAATATCCCTTGTCCCTCTAAAAGCTCAGAGCAATGGTCTCCCTTAAGATACAAACTGATGGGGGGTGGAGACGCTTCTGGTCTCTGATGCAGAGATGTCCGAGCAGGAGCTCTCTCAGGCCCAAGAATATTTCTGCTTGTCAGAGGTTAAAAAGATTATTTATTGTTTCCTTCCTAAATCCAACTCCACTGCCACCTGTTCAGAATTTACTATAAAGCTGTTAAACACGACGAGAACTTTGATGCTCGCTGTGAAAACAAGTTTCACTGTATCTGACCCGAGGAGCACTTACTACTGATCCAGAAGCAAAGGAATTTGATTTTTTCTCTCTCTCTCTTTTTTTCTTTTTCTTTTTTTTTTTTAAGCACAGCTATCTTTTTACCTTTATAAGCTGTTTAAAAAAAAATGTAAATAAAATAACTTGGCGGACAATGGCAGGCATTCATGCTGCAGAAAGACAGCCGCCACCCTTAGACATGAAATATCGCGGCACATTAAGTCATGAGACCCCGCTAATCAAGGCTGACAGGGCCCTGAATGTGATTGCCGCCGAGACGCAGCGATATCATGGGGCACTGAAGCATGCACAGCCTGCCAGACTGCCCCTGTTCATGTGACAATGGCTTTTCTTCCCCAAAGGGGCCTGCGAGTGACAAGAGTCCCCTTTGTCTCGGGATTCCTGCATTGGGAGCGCAAGAGAGGTTCATTCAAGCAGCCCCAGACACTCTTTGAAAGGCTGAAGTGTAACATAAGATGACCATGAAACACTAGCTTGCCTTCTGCCTAGCCCTCATTCTTCTCGGGCACAGCCTGGCCTATTCAGGGCCTCTTCACAGACTCGCCTCGCACTGTATTACCCCGGGGCCGCTGAATCCCCGCATTGTTCCCGTCTCACCACGGCCATCTTGCTGCCCACAAAGCCGCCGGGCTGACATTGAGGCAGCGCCCGCAGGAAGAGCCGGCAAAGGCGGCGGCGAGGGGGGCTCCACGCGCCGCGGTTCGGCTGGCCCCGAGGTTGAGGGCGGCCAGCAGCGCCGGCTTCGCTGTGGGTGTCAGAGGGCTACCGGGCCCGTCCTGCACGCGGGCCTAGCTCGAGAGAGCAGCTGGATGCCGAAAAGGGAGTGAAGATGCAGGTACTGCCGCTGAAACAACACGAGCTGATGTTTTAAGATGCTTGGTCTGGATAGTCTTGTAAATTAAGAATGCACCTTTTACGGGACATGCGATGGCGGCTGTCTTGGAAGCTCCTTTGGAGCTGTACAAGGCCCCACATCACATTCCTCCAGCATCTGCAGTGAACCCTCATTTATTTATGGATAGAAGAAAGAAAAACAAAATACCAAATGCCTCCAACAACACTTGTATGTCATCTTGAACTGTTACTTTATCGTATCATTCTGTGTCATGGGAGCAAGAGTGCCATCCTCTGGCCAGCTAACCATATCCACCAGCTCCGTCAGGTGTCTCCCTGAATATAGCGACTATTTTTGCTGCTAAGACAAAGTACTAAGGTATCTACCTACACCCGCACCAAAAAAACATGGCACTGTCTTTACATCGATTTATCTTCCCAATATAAACCACTGAGCCCATGAAATGTCCACCCTATGATGAGGAGAGTCTGGTGCTACTTACAGGAGTGTATCAGCGTTCATGAACCTCAAACAGTGGCTTCGCAGAGCTGCAGAACAACCTGCAGTTCTGATTAGCAAACTGGTTCAGCTTTTGAATAGTTTTAGGGAAACAGGGAGGGTCAGATGTGCTTTAGAAGCAAACAGCCCGGAACCTATGGGACTTTCTAAAGACACCTTTCTCCTAAACCTTTTCGGGGGAAAGCAACCTTAACCCATGGAACAAGGCGGCAGACTTCTAAGATTCACACAGGATAATACTTTAAGAGAAACAAATTGCTTACCAAGCAATTTGAAAAAATATAGAAAATGGGACAAAAAACAAATGACATTAATGGTTTTTAAGATTTTTGCCATTGTGGGCAAGAAGCAAAAGAGTCAATAATATTACATTTGAATCTGGTTTATTGTCCCATCTGAAAGACAGTGAATCATAGGATGAATAGTCCACTGCAAGTGCTCAGCATCCCACTTTCAAGTTTTTTGGATTTAGTACCGATGGGAATAAAAGATTTCCTCCTACATAACTGTCATTTTTGAAGACAGTTCTGTTCACCCTCTGGTAATAACATAAGTACAAGAAAATTATGGCTAAGGGGTTTCACCATTTGAGGATCCCTGTACTTCACACTACAAATAATAAGTAAATGAATTTTGCTGTGGAAAGAACAAAAAAGCTTTATATTTTTTGGTGGAACTGTTTTTATTGTTAGACCTGCATTTCTAAAAGAAAATAATATTTGGGGAGCTGTGAATATAACAATCACATTTAAATATTGTCAAATACTACATTTTTTCTAATATTTTCAAACACTCATGCTCAAAGACTTCAGAGCTCTCCTGAGGGCTACTGTTTTGCTGAAGAATAAGAATAAAAACCTTTTAAAAAATAATTCCTAAATATTAGGTTCCTTTACAGAAAGTGACCCATCTCCCTTTGAGAAAGTGTTTTGTTGTTGTTTTGTGGAGTGTTTTGCTCATGAGAACAGTCCTAAGAATATCTAGACATCACAGTGATGACAGAGATCCTCAGAGTGTCCTCTGCCACACGGTAAAATACCAAATATAGGCTTTGGTGAACTCCCATCATTGTCAGTCAGCCAGACTCAAATGCACGAGCACCAACACACTCACCTTTTGGGCATGAGTCTCAAGTGGTAAGAGACTTCAGATCTCCTTGAACTGAGAAGCCCTTCTAGCTAGCGTAATTGCTTGGGAGCAGAGAGATTTTTCCAACCCTTTCTTCTTGTAGGCAGATTGGAGTTTCCACAGCAGGTGGACTGCCTGCAGGACTGCCTAACAGGATTGCCTATAAAAATGCCCAGGAAAATAAAAAAGTGTGCAACCATCCTCCTAAATTCTCCAAATTAACCCATTACTTTCAAAGGTCCAGAAAAGGGTAGAGGAAGGATTCACTGCCATTCTGTACTTAGCCATCAGAAAAACTAAGGTTGAAGACAATCTACTCATGTACATCAGAAGACCATGCTAAGCTGCACCATTCACAGTGTGCAGCTGCTGTGATGAAATGGAATTTACATTGAAATGCATCCAAAAATGGACACAGACATTAACAGAGAACTGGAGAGCTGGGAAGGTAAATTTATTTGAAAGACATGACCCACCTCTTTGTAATCACCCTTGTGATAAAGATGACTGACGTGTCCAAGCAAATAGTTCCGGTCCGTTGTATGGAGTTGGTAAATGCTAATCAGAGGGTCAAGAAGATTAGTTGGGCACTGGGCTAGTATGTTGAATACACGGGCCTGCAGCTTCTTCAACTTCGTTCCAGACTTAAAAAAAAAAAAAAAAAAAGAAAAGAAAAAAAAGAAAAAAAAGTCAAGCACAGATTTAGTCAAGATGGCTACAATTCAATAGCAGTTGCAAATGCAGCTTGTTTAAACAGTAGAAGATGCCAATTCCTTGGGAAGGGATTCTCCAATTTCCCCATGGAGTCTGCATGCAGAAATCAAAACAATATGATGCACATTTTTTCACAGCATCCAATTTGAAAACATTTGAATGTTTGCGGGATAATTCTGGAAAAGGCATATGGCCTTGTACAAAAGGCAAATATGAAACTGGAGAAGTGCCTTCCTTTACTAACACAGCTATTTAAAAATTCTCTCCTCTAGCTCCCCACTGAAAAGTCTTTGAATCCACCAACTCCCCTCATCATTGATTTTCTCCTATCATATGCAACAAGTCCATTGCCATCCCCTGGTTTGTTCCTGGGTGCAAGAGGTCAAAAAAGCAGAAATGTCACAGAAATGCAGAAATGCACTTGCAGAAATGCAAGTATTCAGCATTGTGCTCCTGCATGATGAGTCCCTTAGGAATTTCACAGCAATATCACAGACACTGTACTGGAAGTGATCCCTGAAAAAAATTGATAAAGGCCAACTTCTAAAAAGAGTCGTTTGGAAAAGTGGAAAACGAAACAACACAAATTCAGAAGTATCTAATGGATCAGAAGTAAAAAGCACAAAAAGGGGAAAATCTCAAGAAGCCAGAATATAAAAGGGCATGGGGAATGGTAAACATTAGGGCAGACAATCTGATGACCCAGTGCTACAAAGCCAATCATTCAGCTGCTGAAAAGTCATACTGTTACTCTTTTCTGCATTTTGAAAGATAAAAGCTCTCCACCATATGTCAAGAATTAAGGAATTGTACAGTAACTGGCTTCTATTTGCAGAACTGGAAGAATATGCAGAGTAGATCATTGCAATTGGTTTTATGCTGACGGCAGCACTGTAAGCTCCAGTGGGAAAGTCCAGCCAAAGACTGAAATATCCGTGCTCAAAGTGCTTTGATCTGGAAAGATGGAAATCCCAGCTTGGGGGGAGAAACAGAAAGGTACTGCGGCATCACAGCCTTGAATGACATGTCGTATTTTCAGGCCACCATCACCAGATGACAGCACCACAGTAAGAATTTCACTACAAAGTCATATCGTGTTCAGTACAAGGCTACAGAAAAGACCCTGGACTATGGAATGAAGTGAACCTAGGTGCACTTTAGGGACATGAAAATCAATTGTCCTTTCTTTTCTCCACGGTCTCCCTTGCTCTCTTTTTCTAACCTGTTGAACAGCAGGATGCTCTTTTATCCAAAGCTGCAACTCGCTGCTGATGTAATACCCCAGGGAATGCCCTTTCCCCTTCCAGTCACTGCTGGTCTCCAGCATGTCCAGGAGCGCTGCCAATGGGTCCTCCAGCGCTGCAAAGCCCCGCCTGATTTCTTCCTTGAGCTGATGAGACACAAAAACACATTGTCATGTACAAAAAAAGACTAGTGAATCCTCCCTTCCCCCAGCTGAACACAAAGCTTTATTTTTTTTAATTTAATCTATTCAGAGAGGTAACTGTTGCTATTCAGCCACCATCCGCGCCTCCAGTGACTTTTTATGTCATTACAGATTCCTTCATGGCTCACTGCACCTCAAACCCAATGGGAAAAGCGGCAATTGTCCACACTAATTATCCCATAAAGACAGAGAAGTTGTTCTGTGGGGCACACAAAGGCGCTCAGGATTTGGGGGAGGGGGCTAGAAAGCAGCAGTGAGCTGGAGAAAGGGGTGTTATTAGGAAAATGGCAATAAAGGTAGATGACAGAGCTCAGAACCTACCTACCTCCCAGCAGACCTAAGTAAATTAAACTGCCTCCCCATTCTTATGCCATCAACTTTCATATTTGACCTTAAACCCACTCGAGCTTCAAGAGCATGGATGCTCTTGAGCTTCACCATAATAGAATATCTGAGAGTAGTGAAATAATTCAGAGTTTGCATATAAGAATAAATAGAATGAAGCATCAGAGTTCAACAGGCAAGCTGCCATACTGTAAATCTGATCTCTTTTCCTCCAAACGTAGCTGGGCAAGGTAGCTGCTGTAGACCACTTGCTGCCAGCTGTGTGCTAGACCCTGCACACCTCGGCAAAAACGTCAGGCACTGCTAAGAGGTTGGGAACATGGGAAAACTCCAGCGCCATAAATCTTAGGAATCCCAGGGTGATGTGTTTAGAAATGTGAAGGAATTGGACACTCACTTTGTGAATGTTAATAGGCTACTTACTACCCATCTGGTAGAAGTGATAAATTAGCAGGATTGAGCAATATCTTTATAATGTTTACATTAGAAGTAGTTTCCAAGGAGCTCACAGGGTTGGCAGGGTGAGCAAGTGGCATCCTTCAGTACCCACACAGGACCTTTCACCACACGGGACACGTACTGGCGTGGAGCAAAGCAAAAGCAGAGAGAGAAAACAAGAAATCACCACGAGCAGCTGCTCTCTTTCTTTCCTGGCTAAAAAAGTAAAATCCAAAAGATGCTCATTCCTGCTTGCAGCCAGCACTTACAATTTACTGTATAGGATGGTCCCAGTTGCAGCTTCCAATGGAAACAACATACGGTTTGAAGACAGACATGGAAGACAAAGGAAAAAGCTACAGAAAGTTTGCCAATGATTTTTTTTTCTCTTATTCATCCGAAATATTTACTGGAAGATGGTTATTTTCCATAGTCTCTTTCATGTTGAGAAAAAAACCACAAAATGTATCGCTTATGACAGAGACTGCTTCTTTCTCACTAAATTATCAAATGTAGCATGAAAAAGCTGATGACTAACAAAGATGTGACTTCAGATAACAGCTTTCTCCCTCTTAAGTGTTTTTCCCTGTGGCAAGAAATCCTGATGTTAAACATAGGACTCCAAGTACACAGCAAGATTCAGCAGAAGGAACAGGCAAGCTCTCCTCCAACCACAAATATCCAACATAACAGCCAAAGGAAAACAAAGCAACTGGCCAAGTAAATCGCACTGTGTATAAGTGGCCTCCTCCTTTCTTTTTTCCCCCCAAAGCTCCACTTCGGCACATTTGGGCCGAACGAGAGCTCTCACCGCACAGCTCGTCTCCTCCTTCAGCTGGAAGCCGAGCTGGGCTTTGGCAGGATGGCCTGCAGAGGACAAGCCTTGGGAGAGGACGAGCCTGCTTTCACACGCGCAGCATCTCCAAACACTTACAGCACTGGCAAGAGCAACAACAACATATCTAGAAGGAGTTTTGATTTAGATTTTTTAAGCGGGGAGAAAGTTTCTTTGAAACTTCTCAGCAATTCAAGGTCTTTGGCTAATGGCATGTGCTACTCTAAAAGAAGCATCTGCTTGAGATATCTAAATTGGAGAAATCAGAGAGAAAACAGCATTGTGTTGCCTGGCTCATCCTTCCACCAGGGAAGGATTCCTCTCCAACATGTAACTGGCATTTCAGTTGATTCCCATCGTGGGGCTTACATGCTCCCAGGGGGTTTTCCAAAGCCTAACAGATCATGGGAGTAGGAACATTTTGCTGATTCTCAAACTTCTCACTCCTTCATGCAGTTTTGGCTCTTTACTTCTAGTTACAAAGTTCAGATGTCTGTTATTCCAAAACTGTCTTTGCTACAAAAAAAAAAAAAAGGTCAATTCTTAAAATCATGCTCCAGAATCAAGGTCCTGCCCTAGATAGGAGCCCTCCTTCTGCTCTTGTTCACTGCTTTGAGACAAAAGGGTGCCAAACAACAGAAACCGATTCACAGCCACACAAGGGAAGAAGGAGAAGGTCACTGCTGTTAAACGGCGATGGAGCAAGACCAGTCTTTAAGTCAACTTCCTTCAACTCCCATCACTAGAAAGCCAGACAGTGACTTACTTAGGACACCTTGAATTAACTTCAGAGGAGAAGGGCAGCAGGTTCCCCTGCTTCAGTCCTCAAAAGTGGCTGCAATTGCTATGGGTGCATTGCATGCTGGAAAGAAGGCAATGCCCTGAACACAGAGCAGCTCACCTCAGGGCTAGCTTGGGGGCATGTGTCAAACCTGGGGGGACACCCACACTGTGCTCCCCACCTTAGAGCCATCTGGTGCCACTGCATCCCCCCTTGTCTCTCTAAAAAGACTTTCCGGTGGTCCAGAAATGCATCTCCCACTTTCTGAAGCATGGGTTTGCTCGCACATGCAGCCACGCAGTGCAGTCTAAAGAGGGGCCCAACGAGGCCAAAGCTGTCCCACCATGGATGCAGTGAGCACAGTGAACGTGTCCTCCTCAGAGCGTCCAGGGGCTCCTGCCAGCCCCACGAAAGCGTCACATTTCACCGGGACGACAAACCCAAAGCAAACAAACTGAATAAGCTAAGCTGCAACTCTGACTCATGGGGATCCTCCAGGTTTTCAACCCGCAGCAAAAAAACAGAGATTCTGATGATTGCTCTTCCCTACTGTTGGTTTTGTGGAGCTAACTGGCCTCAAGACCTAACAAATAATGTTTTTTCGTCCAACTCTAAACTTGAGAGAAAGCCCAAGGCTTCACTGTTGCTGAGCTCAAGTCTATGTTAGAAACTGCCCATTCGGAAAGAGATCTCTCATGTTGTGCTTCCAGTTGCCTGATTATTTGGGCTGGGAACCACAGACTATCAGTAACGGAAAATCTAAATGTGCCAGACAGGGACTCTGGGGAACGTCTCGGACACCTGGGATGGTGCACGGACACCCCGGGACTCAGCCTCCCCAGGTGCTTCACCCAGCGCTTTCGGTAAAGTCAATGTGGCTGAGGCGGGAGCTGCAGTTCTTGGGTCTTCAAAAATAAATAAATAAAATAAAATAAAAAATCAGCTATTAACCAACCTGTGCAAACCAAAGTTAAACTTGAGCAACTCGACATCAAGGCAATACGTTCGGTGTTTTTGTTAGTTTTCAGACGCCCAAATCTAGGTTAAGTATATTTTGCTCCCTATGAGAAATTCTGCACACAGAGCCCACAGGGGCCTGTATAAAAATATCACACAAATCACAGCAAGGGAGCGTGAACTGCTTTCACTGCTCCAAAAGACAAACCCAACTCAAACAGAAAAAGAGAAAGTAAAATGTCATCAGCACAAAGGTCTTGTTATCAATCCACTTGGCAAAGACTGCATTTCTATTGACTTCAACTCTCTCCTTTTTAGCTACTAGAAATACTCCTCGCCCCAAAGATATTCTGCTTAATGGATAAAAATGTGCTTCAAAGAAAATAAAAGCAACTTTGATTTATCTTCCCCTCCCTGCAACTCAGCCCCTGTGAGCTCCAGCTCTTTTATACGAGCCCCTTCACGTCACACAGAGCTACCTTTTCTTCGCTGCGAGGCGAAGGGCCTTCCCCCGTGCGCTGGCACTGAAAGCAGCGGTGAAGAATTGCAGCCCTGACCCCGGGCCCAGCGCCAGGACATGCTCTGCATGCACTTTGCGCGGCAGCGCCGAGGGGAGGTGCGAGCGCCGGCCTTACCTCCTTCATCTCTTTCTTTGTCCAGAGAAGCTGAAGGGTTTTCAGCAGTAGCAGCGGGTCCTGGCCTGGAGGAAAGGGGAAGAGAGAGAGAAGGGGAGAAAAAACAAAACAAAAACCAGATTTATTGGCTCGGTCCTGGCAGCCCGGACACACTGGCGCATTGTTCGGCTGAAGAGAATTCGGCTGCTCCGGGGTGCTGTGTTTGAAACCATCGTCCTTCCAGCTGCCAGTCAGGATTAGAGCGCTGAAATCCCTCACTCCGAAGCCGGAGCATCCCCCACGCAGAGCTTTAACCAAGCGCCCGCGGGCGCAGATCCCGCACGCTGCACTGGGGCTCGTGCTGCTGCCGTTCAAACACACTCACACCCTCTCTCCCCTTTTTAACACAAACCAAAACGGTCCTGGAAAACTCAACTTCTTGCACAGCTTAGAAAGGACTATCAATATCCACCATTTTTTAAAAGAAACAATTCCAACGTGTCAATCTTGTTCCAAACCTGCGGCTGGAAGCCGGGAGCAGGCAGATTCGCAGAGCCCTGGCTGTCAGGTCGGGAGCCCTGGTCGCATATGTGAAAGGAAAGACTAGAGGTTGCCGTGATTAGAGTCAAGCATAAAAAATAGCAACAACAAACTATTTCAGGATGGTTATTTGGAATTTATTCTTTCTTTTGCCTGCTTAATTGAAATCTTACACACTGCTATTTTGTATCTGCTATTATTCCCCAAGCCAATTCACCAAAAGAGTATTTCTGAAACAAATGTCTCGACATATTATATTTTTAAAAGCAGTAAGGTTGTTACTTATCTGGCTCTACTTAATTCATAATCATTTACTTAAAATTTCTTAAGATATTTTGAGTGGAAATCTGTGGCATGAACAGTTTGAACATGAAGACTGAGTTAAGAAAAAAATCTGGATGAATCCTCGAAAAAGAGCCCTCCTGCATTCTCTGCATCTCCTGTTACATCTTCATAAAGCCAAAAGAAATGTGTTAACCAGAAAGAGAAACTGCTTCTGAATTGCCTTTGGCCCTCTGCACTTCCTAAGCAGGTGATATCTCATGTATTACTCTATCTCACTTCAGAACGGGCTGTTCTCAGCTAGCGGCTGAGAGGCTCCCAGCTAGAGGCTCCCCTTGGAAAGATGAAATTCTCTTTTTACAAGAAAATAATAATAATAATAATAATTTAAAAAAGCAGATCCCCATTCCCCACAAAATTAACAACGACCAGTCAAATTCAGCCTGTGTGCGTGCGTGTGTGTGCGTGTGCATACATACTCTTGGCCTGACTCCCAAATAAATTTATACACACGCAGGGAAGAAAAAGCAGCAGAATGCAACCCAGCATGTAAATAAATACACTGCACGTTGGCACTGTAATTCATGCAGCAAACAGCCTGGAAGCCAGGAAATGAGAGCTGCTAGGAAAGCAGCGTTTCAACTCAAGATACAGCCAATAATTCAACTTCTTGAGTTTTTTTCAACCTTGCAGCAACAACACAAGATGCTTGCTTAGGTGATATTTTTCCTATCGAACTGAAAAATAATCTCACCGTTATTTCAATATACAGAAGCCCAGAAACTGGCTCTCCAGTTCATTTTACATGGCTCAATGTGCTGTGAGCATGGTCCTGTGCAAGCACAGGAAGACATAAAACACCTTCCTTTCCTCCTTGCTCCCCAAAATCAGGTAACTGAGGGGTGGGTAAAAGACAGCCAAGATGGAACATGATGAGGCAGCATCCTCTGGGAGGGCCTGAAGAAAATGCAACTTGCTTTGCTCTCTTCAATCTATGTCGAAGAGGAAACAAAGCCCTTAATTCTCCGCAACAAGGACAAAATGAAGAGAAAATGCTGAAGTAGTGACTGTTTCACATTAGTGTCAGCAGCAGTTTCAGCCCCTTCTTCATCTTGCAAAGCCTAAGCCTTGAAATGCGGTCAACAGCTTAAACTAAAATACCCGGTAGCTAGAGTAACTACTCTTAGGGCAAGACATAAATGAGAGTACAAAGCAACATTATTCTTTTGCCTTGCCCTACCCCAATGGAAAAGCCTGCTGAAGTTTGCAGGGGTCTCAAGCTAGTTTATCTAGCTACTTTCCACCTAAAAAAAAAAAAAAAAAAAAAAAAGAAGAAATGTGAAGTTTGACCTCTCTTTGTCTACTAAGAGAAACAAGAATTCATCTGTTCTTCCTCAGCCAGAACCACTTTGGACAACTGGTCCCTCCTTGGGCTTCCTGCCACCCCTAAGAAATAAGTTACTGTTTGCAGCAGGAAAACTGCACTCACAACTAGAGTTCCCAGTATCGGCTGGGAGCCTGCTCACCCACACCAGAGCCAGAATCAAGAAGTGGCAGGAACCTAATGCCAGGATGCCCAAGGAGAAGGGACAAGACCTTCCAAGGACTTTCCAAGCCTTCCAGAAGGAATCCTACATTCAGCAGACAATTGCTCAACGTCAGAGGAAGATGGGAAGAAATGCAAGAGATGAAAGCACAAAGCAAAGAGTCTGCAAACCAAGCAGTCCAAACTGAAGCACAACTTCATCTAGGCTCAAATCAGAAGACAGGTTCTACATAACAGAATGAGAAGGTCCTGGAACAGTCTCCAGTCACAGCAGTAAGAGTAAGAAACAGCAATCACTTGCTGCTGCACGTCCTGAAGGGCTACAGAATACGTGCAGACGTGAAAACCAGAAAAATTCTTTCTCATTCCACATGTAAAGAACAGGCAGAACCTGTATTTTAAAGAAGAATCAAATTCTGTGGCTCTCCCATGAGAGAGATACCCAACTATTACCAAAAGGGTCATTCAAAGTCTGCCTGACCTGAACAAACAAAACAAGCGTGAGGCCATAGGAAGTAGAGCAAAAGTCCAGCGTGGCAGATGCCATCCCTCCGCTCTCGGCTATGCATCCCTGAAGAGCAGCAGAATCATGGGCAGCTCCAAGCCTGAAAGCCCAAGAAGCCTCAGCTCCCAGACCAAGCTCAAGGAGAACGTGCTGAGTCTCATACTGATCTGTCCCTTCCCTCACAGATCCAAAAGGAGGAGGCTGCAGACCATAAAAGCTTCTCCAAAATATGATTATAGCACCCAGACATCTCAGAGAGAGACATCTCTGCACTCACTCTGCAAAGGCAAGGAGTTTCTCCAAATCTGTTCTTGTTCTAAAAATTTTGACAGTAACATGTTTCTTTCCACATTTTTAAGTACGAAAGTAAATTTTCCCCACCCTGAATCTGGCAACAAAAGTGGGGAAGATGGTAAATGAAATCTTTTCCAGTTTACAATATCTGTGGTTACATTTCAAAACCATATAAACCACAAGACTTATATTTTTGAGTTAGAAAAGCGTCTTTGAGGAAAGCCATAAACTTTGCCTTGTTCGTTCTTGCTCTTCCTTTGTACATGGAGCACTCAAAACCTACGTGCTGTGATCACAATAAAAGCAGGGAAGTAAAAGGCTGGTGAGGTAAAGCACTGGTCTGGATACTGCATCCTTGTAAAATCCTCCTGCATGATTCATCCATGCTGCTGGAATCCTCTGGCAGGAGAAAGTCACTGACTGGGGCCACTCACGTGTCTCGCACAGGGAACACGAGACATCCAACCCCCAAGGAGTTTACCAATAAAAGAAAAAAAATCTCTCAACACTTTCTGTTTGTGTCAAAAGCCATTGAACGTTCCATAGCCTGAGACCTGGAAGAATTATGGTCAACTAATTTAAAGTCACAGAAGTGAAAACAGAAGATGGTGCGAGTGCAATACAGCACCACATCAACTGGTGGTTGTCAAGTACACTTGAAATTCAAGGATGGAAAAGGTCAAGAATGAAAATGAAAAGTCTTCTTTAGGCAAAGACAGCTTATACCTCTGCCTTGCACATTAACAGGATTAGTGAAATATTTAACCTAATATATAAAGAGAAATAAGCAATAGGTACAAGCCACCCAGGAATGAATCATGGCATTTTAACTATTTTTTTTAAACTGTTCTCTGTGAAAATTGCTGTTAAACTGAATGAGCATTTAAGCTTGTTTATTCGTTTCTGAAAGGAACATAAGGCTCCCTGTCATTTTCAACATCACCACATCCACGGCGCCTTTGCACTTAAGAACTAAAATATACAGGCAACCTACTGCAGGCCAAGCAGCTCGAGCTCACCCTGACGGAGCAGGGGTTGCACTGGAGGATCTTCAGAGGTCCCTGGGAACCTCAACTAATCTGTGATTTGTGCTTTGCTATAAATATACCTGAAGGTGGCAGGGAGAAGAGCTACTCAGCAGCCAAACTCCTGTTCCAAGCACAGACGGCTCCACCCCGAGCTCTGCCTTTTCAAATGCCCTCATTCCATCTGAAACCCACCAAGCAGGACACCGGGCGGATCCAAGATTAAGCAGAGACTTTCCGTAGGGTTCAGATACCTTAAACACTACAACCTACAACCCTACAATAAATGCATGTAATACAAGTAAAATTACATTAAAATACAGAAGAACAATCTCAGTATACACAGGAATTGCACTGCACAGTATGCATCATGAAACTCTGGCTTGTAATTTTACAAAAAAACTCAGTAAGAGGAAGTGGATTGATTCAGGATAAAAAAGAAATGCTATATTCACTGCCATGATATTTTAAAATAA
This sequence comes from Tinamus guttatus, assembly GCF_059628265.1. NCBI lineage: Eukaryota > Metazoa > Chordata > Aves > Tinamiformes > Tinamidae > Tinamus > Tinamus guttatus. The sequence goes on from NW_028288831.1 coordinate 4,665,212, forward strand.
GCAGCAAGACTTCAGAAAATGTATATATCAGTATACAGGTATTAGACAGTAGAGCATGGGAGTGCCTTTTACCTTCTGCTTTGTAGGAAGCTTTTTTTAGAATCTCTTTTCATTTGGATTTATTCCAGAGCGTGGGGGAAGATAACTAACATGCTGAATAAGGAGAGGTGTGAATAAAGATACCATACGCATACTGGAATTCATAATCACCTGTCAAAACAGATCTGAGATGGATTCCTCACTTTTTTGCAGGTAAGATGATGGTGCCACAGAAGTGGGCAGACCTGGACAGAGCTCGGTTTCCTGATAGCAAGCAGAGCAGGACTTGAAAGCTACAACACCAAGGACAGGGTTTCTCATTATTACGGTTCCATCTCCTGTTACTTATCCAATTCTGCACTCCCTATTCAGAACATGTGTTCTAAATGACGCTTAATGGGATAGCCATAATTTGCCTATACTTTCCCAAACAGTGCCAAAGATCATGTTCCCCATTTTATCCACAATGAAAAGCAGTCTCTGCTTATTTTGCATTTGTGCCGATACAAGAGTACAGCTAAGGCAGCCACTTTTTTGAATACAAAAGTTGCAAAGAGCTTTGCTGAATAGACACAGCACTTTAGCAATTAAGTTATAACTAGGGATGAGCAGAAAAAAAAAAATGTTTTGCCTGGTATGGAGTCTCCCGAATAAGGAATGAAAACCTAAACAACCCAAGAAGCAAGCAAGGTGGCTCCAAACTGCAGATAAACCGAGCTACCAAGATCAGGACCGAAGGAAGGGCAGTGCCTACCCTAGCACGGCACGTTTGCCTGCATTCCCTCCACGCAGCCATGCCCACAGCACAGATGTTGCTTCACAGAGGTCTGGAACCATTTATGAGCCACAGCTGCAGGGCCGACCCGGATCCTTCATGCTTCAATGAATGTCTGTGGGTGCTGGTGAAGCATCTGGGGGCCCAATGCCCACCAGACTTCTTCCAAAACTAAATCTCAACACATATACTCTTGGGGAGTGCAAAGCAAGCATGGCTCCATGCAGAAAATGCCCTCTGGGAACCCTAAGGACAGGTAGAAAAGCCTTCCTGAAAACGACATCTGGAAATTTTTATTTTGCAAATTTCTCTTCCCCACCCAGGGGGAGGAAAGGCTGTTTCTCAAGGCTTTTGGAGTCAGATTTTACAGGATAGATTGAAAGACTGACAGTGAGGATGGCATAAAGCTCTTCTCTCTAGACCACCATTCAAGCACATGGTACCCTGGTGTCCCCAGCTCCAACAAGAGCCACCGTCACGGAGGCAGCAGAGACAACTTCCCATCAACCATCTCCAGGTCACCTTCTACTCCAACTTGGCAGTTCACCTGAAGCAAGGGAGCTTTCTTGGGCACTTTGTCATTACAGAATCCGCTGGTTTAGAAGACATTGATTTTTGGGGGGAGTATTGCTCCCATTCCAAGAACAGCACGACAAGGACAAACTTCCACTGTACCGTTCTCCACTCCTGTGGGTTCCTTTTAAATGAGAATCAGCACTGAAGAGTGGTAGATTGTGCACTTTTAAGTGGAAGGAGGAGTAATTTATTTGCAGTGTTTCAGAGAAGAAAGAGGAAAAGAGATGGCTCAGCACCAGTGAGGCTTCCTGCTGAGCCCGGATTACTCTACAGCACAAAATACAGCAGTTGCATGGAATATGTGGAATTAAAGGGTTCGTCATATTATTAGATAACTTTAAAAGAGAATTTCCAAATTATCCTAAACTTTACAAGACAGTAACATGAAGTGGCATCCAGGCACATAAATGTAGCATCTGCCCCAAGCTAGACCCCAGCGACTTTCTTCATGCTTAAGAGAGGGAAAAAACAGGCTGCTGGATGCAATTTGTCCGATCAAAAGTCTGTTCCTATTTCAGGATGTACCTGCACCAAGGAGGGGCATGGATGACTCTTGGACACTTTCTCATCTCTGTGTCTTAGGAGGAACTGATTTTTCCAGGAATATCAGCACTTCATTTCCAAGAACGCTGTGACTAAGGGCTAAGCACGTGGTGATTCACCCGCATCTCCACGGAGCGCACTGAGATTTGCACCGTGTCTGCGCGTGCCCTGGCGTTGCTGCTCCCCAGGTGGAGCCTGCAGCTGCAGCAGTGTCCGCGTGCAGCCGGGCAGAGCCCGAGGAGACGGAGCGATGCGCGTGGGAATCACATCCCGCCACTGAACTCTCCAGTGCAAAAGCTACAGCAGGATCAGATGTCACACAACTATTTGACTGCCAAAGCAAAAAGCTGCTTTTCTTTCAGCATAATTTTCAGAGCTCCAAAGCTCACTCACCAGGCCTGCTTGCTATTCCTTAAATTTGTCTCTCGCAAAAGACAAGTATGCTTTTTAATGCCTAACTATGTTGGTTTAACTGGATTCAACCAAGGCAGAAATGAAGTAACAGTACAGCAAGGGTCCTTCTCCATCAGGTATGTCTGGCCCACTTCAGCCCTTGGCTCAGTTTCCAATTTTAGTTACAACTTTTGAATCCATGGGGCTTTTGAAGGCTGTTGCAGATGTCAAAGGAGAGGAACTACCCAGTCACTGCAGTCCTAGGCCCCTCCACACACCACCCACCTCCCCTGTAATTTTAACATTAACCATTTCACCTGTTGGGAGGTCTGCGAATCCATATCCCACTGAAGGAAGAGCATCCATTACTTGCTCCTCCAAGTCCTCAATCATGCGTTCAGAGTCATCTTCTGCATTAGGATACCCTCTACTTCAGCCAGGAGAAAAACAACAAAACCGTGTAGGTTCCTGGGGAGTAATCACCTGATTAGCAGCATCAGCTCATTTCAGCAGCGAGAATCCTCAGTTATTTCCCAGCTTGTCACCAGATGTGACTGCTCTCAAAATTTCTCCTAGCCCCATTCCCTTCCTGTTGCTTCCCACTGGGCAACTGTCATCTCCCACCTGCCGCAGGTGAGGGTCTCTCCAGCCGTGGCCCATGGATTGGGTCTTCCAAGCTGTCCTCTACAACCAGCAGAGGACATTGCTGTTGAGCATATAACTGAAAGGTGCTGGTGCCACCAAGCTCCCTACTGCAACGTGGGCCAGGGTCTATTTCGAAGGGCACAGGCCATTTACAGCTTGGATCATGGCCTAGCTGAACTGAAACCAGGTCAGGTTGTCCTACAACAATTCCCCTCACCCCAGTCGTCTTCTTGTACCAAACCCAGCCCTGCTCATGAAACGTTTGCTTCTACTCCACAGCAATAATTCTGCTTGATTTGGGGCAGAAAGGGAGTTGGCATGTAGAGGCTTGTGTTCTTGTGTCACCTGATTCAATAAAATCAGCTAGATAACGTAATTACGTAACTTGGAGGTAAGATAGGGAGGGATGGGTTGCCCACACCTACACTATATTGATTTTCATATACTGTATGTATGCGGTAACATGCAGTACAATATCACAGGGGTCACACTACTTTTATTTTCTTTTTTTTATATATTTCTAGGAAGTTTGTCCCAAAGCACCCAACTAACCCATGCAATGATTGATTTCATGTTCCTCCTCTGATTTTTTTGAAGTAATGCTGGAGTACCTCAGAGGTCATTAACTGAATCCATCTCTTCTGGACATCAAGATATTCTGCTAGAATTTGTTCTAACATTGCTAAATAGCTCATGAGTAATGGAAAAGTCAAAACTTAGAGACAAAATAGAAACAGCAGAGAATGAGTTGCAAAGGCAAGAAATTGAAAAATATATATATACACACACACACAGACACACATATATAAAGTGATCTTCATATATATGTATATATGAAGTGAGATGCTTTAAAAAACATAGCACTTTTGAAAGCAAAGCAAGTACTTCTAGAAAAAGAATTCTTTCTTTCTCAATGGTAGTAAAAGTCATTCTTTTACTAATGGCAAAACATATCCCTTCCATTCTGAGAAATTCAAGTTATGAAAATATTATAGGAAACCTCACAATTTTGCAAATACACGCTCTATTTCTCAGTGAGTCAGAAGTTCACATTCTTCTAAGGCAGCCTCCCAACTGCAAACAATCCCCACACTTCAAGCGAAAGAATAATACAGCGCACATATGCTTCTTATAAAACAATCCTTACAAATAACCATGGGTTTTGTTTCCATAATGGCTAAAATTCTTTTTTTTTTTTTTTGTTAACCTCCAAAAACACAGATCAGACAAAATGCACTCCCATTAAAACAAAAGGTTTGCTTCTCTCTGGGCGGAAGAGCCAATAATATTTTCCTCTTATTTTATTCGTTTTGTTTGTTTGCTTTTTGTTTGAAATCTATGAAGGGAAAGGCAGTTTACTTACCAAAAATCTCAGTTTAAGGCAAGCAGGTTCAATGCGGCTTCACCCTGCACGCACATACACCTTGTTACTCCCAGTCAGCACCTTCTTCTCCTGCCCATGTCACACCAGGAAGTACTCACATTTTCTCACCAACTTAGTGCACACCTGAAGTAAAGGCTGCCCCCGTCCAAAAAACCCCAAATCCTCCCAAACCAACATGAGGTCCTGCGAATGGCAAGTGAGGGAGTGACACCCTTCACAAAAGCGACAAGATCTCAACCTCAAGGGCCATTAAACACGGAGATGACAGCAAAGTCCCTGATGGAAAGACACAGACTTTCTAAACGAGGGAAACTGGGTACACGCTGGAGAGAAGGTGGCTCTGCATTTCCCTGTTGATTTTTAATACCCTCCATGAACATTCACCATGAGTGAAGAGGAAACATGGAGCTGGGTGGACCTCTGCCCTGCTCGAATCACAGCGCTTGAGTCCTCAAGTCCATTTCAGTAAAAACAACGCTTTCTTCCTAAAATACTTTCTCTCTCCAACATTCAGCAAAGTTACTTTCGCTCGTTTTAGCCATCATACATTTTTGCCAATGATACACAGGAATATTTTCCTTTTCCTACAAAATGCCTCTGCTGAGGACGGAAGGGTGAAGAGCCAGTCATTGTCCCCCCGGGAGCACTCATTAAACTCCGTGCGTTTATCTCATCTAATTGCTGGAAGCATTTGGTGCTCTGCCTTATTGCACCTCATCAACCCCACTAATCTGAGATCAGAGGAGACCTCTCATAACGCCAGCACATAAGCCAATGTCCCTATATTAGGTTACACACTGTTTCATGGAAATTAAAACCCAAGGAAAGTAAATGTTTTGGAAAGCCAACATTTTTTCCTGTCAAATCCATAAACCCTTGAGGGGGTTGGAGGGAGGTAAATCAAGCAAACTGATACTGTCTAGGGTAAAAAGGGCAACTTCTTAGATATTCCAGTAATTTTCTGCTAGTCACTGGTCAAGAACATCATTAGTTTCCTTCCCCTCCTCTCCAGACTTCTGTGGAAATCCCCAGTTCCTAGAACTAATAACTTTTAACTGTCTCTCCTAGCAGCTCAGTAAAACAAACTATCAACAGTAAAAGGTCCTAGTACATGTTTTAAAGTCTATCGACCTTTTAAAACAGTAAATTTGGTTTCATGCTTTTTTAAAAGTCATCTCTCGTTTTTTTCCATCAGTTCCTCAGTTACATCCAGTTAAGAGGTACAGCTGATACCAAACCGGGGCCAAAATCTCTTGTTTCGGGACACGTGGATATGCCCTGACTGGTGAACTTCGCTGGCATGAACACATAACCAGGCCCTTTGCTGGATCAAAAGCTCTGCAGATTTCCATAGCACCTAGGTAAAACACACCAATGGAACCCAATTTTTCCCATCTCAGAAGCTTTCTATTTCTGCATCTCTAGCTGCTTGAATGATGAAAATTGCATTTTCCATGGGATTCCGCATCCTGGACCCTGAATGCTTTCTGCAGGGAGAAAGTCCTTCAGGAAAGGGCAGACGGAACGTAACATTCCTCACTTCAATTCACTGCATTTTTGCTCTAGGCAAAAATCATTTTATGGACTTTGTAGTCCAGCTGTCCTTATGTTTAGAAAAGGATTTCCAAACTGCAACCTTCATTTCACTAATTTTTGAAGCAGCCAATGACTCCTCAATCCTTCCCAACTCAGCAGTGCCTTGTGCCACAGCACGGACACGAGAGCAGTCACGTTACTGGCTGCAGGCACTGGGTCCAGCTACGCTCCTGGCACCTGGGTCTAGCAGCAGCCCAGTCCTCCCAGGACACGTGCAGAACAGGTTGCAATGGTTAACGTTAACTAAAAAGGTACTTTTTTTTTCTTTTTTTCTTTTTTCTGGTACAGGAGAGTGAATGATGACTCATAGTCTGGAATTCATCTCCTCAAATTCTTGTTCTTAAAGAAGTGAATGGCAAACGCACAGGCCATGCAAGATAAACAACCTAAAAACATTCCCAGTTAAAAAAAAAAAAAGTATAAAACACCCTCACTTAAAGTGCACCCAACTATATCTGATGTTACCCAAGAGGTAGCTGCTGTAATGACACTGGATGGCTTAGGAGGTTCAGACAAAGCAACTCCCATAAAGACACTTCCCCTTAACATCCAAGGGACCACCTGTTCCCAACCTTTTTTACCCAAATTTTCCCTGGGAAAACCAACAAGATTTGATGACTCACTCATAAATTAATAGTAATTCACCCTTTCATTTGTAGTGAAAAAAGTGAACAGTTCAGAACTTGTAAAGATGATGCAGGTATTTAGTATCAATGATACGATATGTTCTGCTTAGAGGGATAGTCCCAAGAAATGGGCAGGTTACACCTGAGAAAGACAACTCAATCCTGAAGAATGCTCAGCTTTTATGCTGGCATTTCGGAATCATTAAATTAACTACTTCTCTACAGAAGAAACTCACTTTTTTTGCTGTCCTAGAGCACTAACGATGTTATCTGTTTCAAGGAAGCTTAGCTTTAAAAGTACCTAAAATGTGAATTGTTTTTGAAAATAGGAATTGAAATAGTGCTTTTGCCTGTCAAGAGCTGATGTTAGCAAAGTATTGAAGCTTTCTGGTTAAATCCATGTTCAAACACACCGCTGGAGCATATGGTTCATTTTCACTACTCTAGCACAAAAGGTCAGATCTTCAGCTGAAAACATCAGTGTAAATTAATCTCATCCAGCCAACTGGTTTTAGCAAAACTTTAAATAGAATATCTCTTTGGGGAAAAAAAAAAACACCTATGGATAAAATTATTCTTTAAAAAAAAGCAAAACAGTTCTATGTCCACTTAATCCTGGTTTAAATTAATGAAAATTTTACCTTATAGCTTATATTAGCTTTTTACGAAGTTGTGCTAATAAATAACCTCAATAAAATACTCAAAAGAGAATCCAAACCTCATTTTGATGAAGGAGAGTAGAATATCTTTCTGTTACATGCTGGCACGTTGTGAGGAAAGCCAATGAAGGTCCAGCAAAGCTTTCTCATCGGGCTTAGGGCTACATCTCACCTGGAATGAGATGATTTGTGGATCCCCTTCTGATGTTCTTTCCACATACATTTGGAGGGTTTTTTTAATAATAAAAATTGTTTTTGCAGCTTCAGGTCACCATTCAGTGATTACAAAATGGCCAACTGCTTTTTCATAGCTGGTTGGCTCAGAAAAAATATTCTCTACAATAAGTTATAGATGCTATAGCTATATAGCTATATAGCAGGCTCAGGAAAAACTTTCAGTCTTTCAGACTGCACAACTCAACGATTTTTTCAGCATTTCTAGTAATAGGTTTGTGAAAGAAACAGGAGTATCACAGCTGCTCAAGATAAAAGCTGCAGTACTTAGTTATAAAATTCATAGGCGCACCCATTTACCTTAGATAAAATAAAAACCACATATATAAATATAGTGTATAAAATGTGAGGCATTCTACTATATAACTTGCTTGGTTACAGCTCTTGGGAAGCTGAGCATAGAAGAAAGGCTACCTGTCATCACAGCACCAACAGATTTGAAGAGATTTTGCTGGTTTCTATGGCAAACGGGGAGGGCAACGTGACTGCCTGGTTACAATTCTGACTGACGCACATCTCAAACAATCGCTTTTTTCCTGTTCGTATGACATAAGAAAAACAGGATGCCGAGAGGTGTTTATCTGAGCGAACAAGATAAGCAAGCTCACTGACATTTCTAAAAGTATACGATTTAAGTAACAACACGTTATAGAACTTCTGTGGAAAAATAAAAAAAAAATAATAAAAAAAAAAGAGACCAAATGGTGAACTGCTGGATGTGATTAAATTTATGCACGGAAAGATCCTTTCCCTGCTAACCCGCATGAAACTGTTGCAAAGCTGCTGCATGAGCCATGAATACCAACAGGAAGAGTCTTCAGAGGGCGAGATATAGCATTTTGCTTTTGGATTAAAATTAAGGAAGTTTTCCTAGTTTATAAGGTGTTGCTGCCTCCAAACATTTCATTCATTTCAGTAGGATGTCTCATTTGGTAGAATACATCGCTCTTCTTAATGTAGGAAAAGGGGAACAGACTCCCCATATGCAAGGGACACGTAGAGATGGGTACATTAGAAAAAAAAATAAAAACAGCTTGGAAAAAATCAGTGCGAGCTGCTGTCTTGCAGGAGCAGTGGGAATAGTGGAGGATTCAAAAAGAAGGATACATCAGGAAAGAGGGAAGCTTTTCCAACCATAGTGATTCTGTGATTCCATGATCCTAGACTTGAAGGAGAACACAATATAATCGCGAGGGATGGAGACCCAAACCCCCCGGGCCTCCTGTGCTGTACACAGCATGAGATGTGCCCGAGGGCTACGCTCGACCCTGGTGCTCTCTAGAGCATCCACCACCCAGAGCTCCCGATAGCTTTTATGAGTTATAATCACTCGCAGCTGGTTTTAAAGCAAAGAAGTTGGCTTTGGACCTCTGGGAAGTATTAAAATGAATACATGAGGAAGTCTGCACGGGTCTCCTTGGCCAAGCAATGCAAAAGGATCATTGAATCCTTTAATGAAAGCGCTACCACATATATCTGGAAACAGTGTATACTACTTAGAGGAAAACAGCCCTCCGCGTTTGTATTTTTCCTATTGAGCAGGTGTTGGTTTCCTCCAAGAGTTGTACCTCAGGCTATAGGTTACTGTAGCACAGACCTATCCTTTCGATTTAAGCCCTGACAGTCCTTCCAGCTTTTTTAGAAGGAAGAAAAATGCTCCAATTTCAAGCAAAGGGAGAGGTCCTTAGAGTGAAGCTGCTTTCCAAGGTCTCTCAACAGACCTATCAAAGATGCGGGAGCACATGCTTGGTCGGCATCTCCCTCCTGTCCACGTCACTGTGGATCTGTATTTTGGTAGCTTCCTGTCACCTTCTCCTAGCTGGTAGCAGCAGCTCTGGGCATCCAGCTCTCACTCCTCGCTGAGGCCCAACTGAGGCGGCAGGAGCTGCGGGGACTGTGAACGCCCCCACGCGCAGCGCCCAGAGCCACTCTGCGTCCATGCAATCCCCTCCTGCCCCCCTGGACTCCTGCCGCTCCGCTCTGCTGTGATCCCAGCTGCCAAAACCCAACGCAGGCAGGAACTGGACGGCTAATCCGTGGTGCATGGCGTGGGCCTGGCCTCCCAGTTCCTTCAGGGAGGAACCAGCCCAGCTTTGCTCCTTGCAGGAGAAGCATGTGCGTCACAGGGGCCGCAGAGCACAGCGCAGCTGGAGGAGAAAGCGGATTTCTAGTTGTTTTTTATGCAAAGTCTGTTTTCTCATTTGGTGCACGTACTTCAGGCAGTATCAAAGGAACAAAATGGAAACCTCGTCCTGCCGCTGGCTTGGCTGGCAGACAGATCAACTCCCAGCCTCTAATTCTAGGAAGCAGAGTGACCACGAACTCTTCCGACAGCCAAAGGGTTCCCTCTTCCCGTTTGGCTTGGGGCTCCTCTTGGACATCAGCAGGTTAATGCCGTTTTGTTCCGACTCCGGGGGACCACGGGGCAGAAGGGAGAAGGGAGGACAGACAGAGACAAAAGACAGAGAGCGACGCTGAGAAAGACCGAGAGACAGAGCCTGGCGGCGGGATGAAAGAGCAGAGACCGAAGGCAGGACTCGGCCAAGCCAAACAAAGTTTTCCTTGAGTGATTACATCTGCTGGAGAGTCCCCAGCTTGCTCTCTCCTTGCTGAGAAATTCTTTTAATTGTGTCTAGGACGCTTAAAGAATTCCCAGGCAGAGCCTCGCTGCGATGGCGACAGCTCTGAACTGCGGCAGCGTTTGCTCTGCTGAGTTACCAGCGTCTGCTCTGCGGGTCCTTCTTGCAGCAAGGGCTGGAAACTGCTTCACATAGTTATTTTCTGAGTTAAGACACTGAAGAATGAGAACAGATAATAAATATTCTCTCTCTCTCTTTTTTTTTTTCCAAAGGGAAACAAACAAACAAACAATTCTGGAGAAATTCTTTCCTGCCCCTCCCAGCATCTGAAAGTTAAGATCAAAGAGCATCAATGTGAAAATAAAAGGAGACATCTCCACAAATTAGGCAAAATTAAATGCACTGGTATAAGGAGATATGAACGATTCACTGAGGCAAAGCCTTCGATTCTGTAAAATGACATTTCCTGGAAAACAACAGTATTTCCATAGGCAGGGACAGTGGCTTTTCCACAGCCTTTAAAGCTGTTCACATGAAAATCAGTGTCTGCACTGTCATCTCAATCAGGAGCTGCGAACACGCTGGAATGATGCAAATGCACAGACTGAGGGTCATCTACATTTTCTAACAGTACATTTGAAAAACAGTACTCCTGTACCTTTTTGTTTGTTTAAGATACAACAGCCTGTTGACTGTCCTCCCCTCCCTCAAACTCTGCTCAGCTCCTGCAGTAGCACAACCGTCTTTCCAAGGCCAGAGTCACGCCACTCAAGTGCTAGTTCAGTATTTACCAAAGGACACTGAAGCAATGAAACTGAAGGAAATCTCAACAGAAAGGAGATCTCTGCATCATCCTAGAAGCTACTAAAGCAGCTGGGCAACAGCAGCATGCCCTGAGGCTGCAGAAGACCCCAGTGAGCACCTGCGAGGTGGGAAGTCTTGCCTGACACACTCAGCAAAGGGGCTGATGGCTCCCTAGCCCCTCACCCCCACTGCGTGGCAAGCAGAACATGGACGATTTGATGGACAAGAAGTACTATGTGAACAGCAATAACCTCAAGCCCTCAAATCTGTGGAAGGCTCCCTACAAAACAGTGGTTGCTTAGGGAGGAGTTTAGGTTTGTGCTTTCAGCTTACTTGCCCCTTGTTTTTGTCTCCGTGGCTCACATTCATTTCCAGTAACTGTCGACTAAAGGGGAAAAGGATAATTCAACAATAAAGTGCAAGAGTCTATTATGAGTAATGGCAACCCATGTGCTTTTATGAAACAATAACACACCAACATAAAATAAATCAGGGCTTTTTTTAATTTAACAATGTAAATTACCCTCCCACCTGCTGTGACTCTCCGTAAGGAGAAAGAGCCGGCTGCACATTTACCATGCCGATGATCCCGTCTCACTCCCCACTGGCCCGATGCCCTGGGGTTAGACTGTAGGGCTCTGTCATCTCTTGCACTCGTATGACCTAAGAAAGGGAATGTGGCCTTTTTCCCACAAGCCCAGAGTGAGAACATCATAAAAGCTGAACTTTAGCCCCCTTTCTGGGCAGGCAGCACAATAGCAAGGAGGATGCAGTTACTCCCTGGAGGCTCTGCTGCTAAAAAACATCACCAAGCTCAAGTAAAAGGTCAGTCGTTAGGATTGCATCTCTTGTTTTCTTCAGTTTTCCTCCTCCGTCAAAGGCAGTCAAACATTCTTTGCACACACACACCCCCCTCCCTCCTTCTGAGAAATGCAGGAAGGAAGTGCTTGCAAAATAGTTCAATTTAAAGGAGTGCACAGTCACATCCACAGCACTTCTTTCGCCTCCGAGCGGGGCATTCCCGCTGCCCTGTGCTTCCCACCAAAGCACAAATGAACCCCCGCAGCGGCAGGACCGCTCCTCCCTGCCCACACACCAATGGACAGGGTATTTTTACGCCCAAACCCTTTTCTTTAGGGGTAGACACCTTGGGGTGGGAGGATCGGCAGATAATTCCCCGGGCTCCTGCATCACCCTGTGTGTGCTTCTTAGGCTGGAACTGAAGCAGCCTAGCTAGTAGACAAGGGCCATGGAGCCAGATAAAGGAGACCGCACAAAAACACTAATCCCATCAGGACTGTGAGGAGCGTTAACATCAGGAGAGTTATCAGGACCTCCATTGATAACAGGCACCGAAGGTCAGTAACGTGGCACTGGGCTGTAGGATATACTGATTTCATCTCCGATTTTTTCTCCCTGCTAACCAACCTCTGCTGCATGGAGCCAGATGAACACTTGTTTGGTGCTGCAGGATGTTTCTCCACCCAAGTTTGCTATCTGGATTGCTTAGAGTTTGTGAAGGTTGTTTGGAGGAGGTGGATTTACCTGGATCCTCTGCAATCCACTAGATTTATATGAAAGAACGAGAAAAAGAAGGAAACAAGAGAAAGAAGAAACAGCTCTAAAAGCTTAGCTCTTTTTGCAAGGAATAACATAGAGACCAGGAGGCAGTTCATGCAGAACTTCTTTGCTATTGATCAGTTTATGCCTTTGGTTGGATCTTTAAGCCAAATACAGTTCTCGTCACCTAGCATGTCACACAGGCAAGCAGCATTTAGCCTCACACGCCTGTTTCTTTGCCTTCTCAAAGACTTACGAGGTCCTAATGATTTTTTTTTGTTTGTTTCTTAACTAGGACTAAATCGGCTTGTCCTCCTTCGAGCCACGAACCGTGACAGCCGTTAGCACAAGTCAGATGGGGCTCACAGGTCTCTGTTGTCCCTTGGCATCTGGGCAGCTACAAGGATTGACAATTCCCAGTCCCTTGAAACAAACCTCTCCATCGCTCGCAGTTTCTCAGAACGCAGCCGCGCTTTGGCTCAGCGGTTTGAGCAAATCTGATCATGTTACTGCTGCCCCGCGTTCCTGACATTGCTCAGCAAGAACGCGTGCATTGGTTTCAAGCTGGCACTCTCGCATTTAAAAGGGACACTGTCAACAAATTACAGCACTGTCTTGTTTTCTTTTAACCCATTGCTTTTGCAGCACATAATTCAATGAGTAAAATAAATAAAAGCAATCAGGGTATTCAGGAACAGAGCAGAATTGCACCCCGTACCCACTGTGGTGGGGTCTTCCTCGGAACAGAACAGCCGGGGTGAGCAATCCCGCAATGAATTATCTTGTATAAGGAAATGAAGCAAGTTTGCATAGTGTTTATCCGAGCGCTTTCTCACGTACAGCCAAGCAGCTTCGCAAAGAGGAAGGCTGATATTTTCACAAAACAGGGAAACGAGACTGTCAGATGCCACAAACTGTCTGGGGACTTCGGGTCTAAGGCATGACATGAAATAAGGGGGTCGAGTTTTGCTCTTTTCTTTCAAAGTTCCTGCTATTTCAGCACAATAGCATCCACTCACAAGCATCACCCCAAGGATTTTTCTTTCCTAGTTATCTCAGCCCTTGCCCTCATGGAGGGGCACATGGTTGTACCTCCATTTTTGAGTGATTCAGCTTCTACATTTCAGGCCAGTTACTATTTGGGATGTTGGTGCTGAGGGAATGGACCACTCCACCCACACAGCTGTTTCAGGCCATTTTCCCATGTAGGGAAACAAATACCTCAACACTTCTTTGGTAGTTCAAAAAAAAGGTTCTTTTGCTTTTTGGGCTTTTTTTTTTTTTTTTTTTTTTTGACATGACAGCTATTACTACTGTATTCATCATTGCCCCCTCCCCCTCAGGCCCTTTTAGCTTCTGTTCTTTTTAACTCAGTATTACTCATCCACACTTTTGGTGGATTTAAAAATAATTACTATTTCAAAAGTACTTTCAGATTTTGTACGAAGATCCTACAGAACCGAATTCAGTAAAGACCTTAAATAAGATGTCACTTCTGTCCCCCAGAATATTTTGATGGCATTTAAAGGCTAACTGCCCACAAGCACCCCACTACAAGCCAAAGTAAAGCACAAAGGGTTAAAACAGCACAGAAGTGGCACTGAAATGTGGACTTTTCTGGACATTCAACCTATCAAGAGTTACATGCTGAATATTGCACTGAATATTACAGCCACGTAGCCAGCACACGTAAGAGGTGCGAGGGGCCGGATTTCAGCCGCATGCAACTTGCTGCTGAGCAGTCTTCACCAATTACCTCTACAGCTCTAGGCTGAAAATCATGCCACTGAATTAGACACGCTCTGCTTCCAGCACTTACTCCCATATTCAAGTTTAATCCTAATTCAGCCAAAATGTAGCCTTAAGTAAATATTATTTTGACTGACAATACACTAGACACACTACAAAGGCAGCCACAAAGCACAAGCTAATGACAGCAGCCCTCTTCAGGGAGACCAGCCAGAGAAAAGGGCTGGAGCAACCACGGAGCGTCTGTTTAGAAAAAGCCCAATTCCACAGCATGCAATTTCCATACACCAATGAACTGCTGAAACTGTACGATAAATTTTAAAGTCACCATTATCCTGGATTCTTAACTGAACTCTACCCCAAACCTCCCATGATCCAAACAGGAATCTTAGAGGTGCTTTAACTCCACACTACGCTACAAGCTGTTATGCCTCGCTAACCCAGAGGTGCTGTGTGGACCACAGTTCAACCCGGCCTATAATCTGTCAAACTGAAGCAAGGAGGACAGGCTCACTTGCTGATAGTCTTCCAGTCCTCCTTCGTCCATTCCCTTACACGAGCCTGTCCCAATACTGGTGTGAATGCAATCTAGGAAGTCATTTTGGAGCATATCAGTCCAAAGAACCATGGGATGAGTTCAAAAATTCAAGAAAACCCTGAAAAGACAGTACAGAGCACCAAGCCCCCTCTCTTAGACTAAGCTAGGTGTTCAGACTTGCACACAGATCATTCAGGCCAGAAGTATAAAGAAAAAATAAATAAAAATCAAGCTTCAGTCATTAAAAAGTAGTTTCTTCCTCAAGTTGGACTCTCTATATTCTGCCATATTTTGCTGTGTAACAAGCCATTTTTTGCTATGTAATACAGCAGTCCTGAGAAGTGCCCCAGCAACTGCTCATGACCTCTTTACAGCAGACTTTTTATCTTTCTGCAATTAGGAGCAGAGATTTTCCCTAAGCACCTTTTTTTAAAGGTTCTTTTAAATGAGAATTTTAATTATTGAGAATTGAGATGTTCGATTAGAAAGGGGAGAGGAGAAAATCCACAGGAACCTGTTGTCAGAGCTTAATGATCAAACTGGATTGAGCACAAATTCCAGCGGTTCGGGTTCCTGCTACTTCCAAAGTGTTTATGTGAGACGTGTGTTTTTCCCGTTGTGCTGCAGTGATTGTTTGGCCGGACTGGGTGATGGATGGGGGAGAAGATTGTGTCTGGAAATATGCTCCGAAGTCGACAGGAAGCTGAGGAAGCCCTTGCCAGCACTTCCTTCCTTTATACAAGGGGAGGACAGAATGGGAAAAGACGTGGCTGTCTCTTACCCTGAGAAAAATGCTACCCTTCCAGCTGGATTACAGTAACAATATTTTAATCTTCCACAAGATTATAATATCCTTCCTCTCTAACTATAGTTACAGCAGTAACAACAGTAACAACGATTGAGTAATGAAACAAGCTAAATCTAAAACTTATTAGGTAGCTACAGAAGCTGGTGCTGGAAAGTGAACGCAGATCCAAATTTGAAGAACTACCTTCAGCCAAGACATAAATCTGCAGAGGATCAGACCCGTCTCATCCAGTGCCTTCCCTTCAAGAGTAAGTGGTACTAAGCACTTCAGAGGAAGATGTGAAATCCATAGCAGCAGTATGTTGGAAATGCATCCTTCTTGACAGGTTGAATCTACCGTCTGCTTCTCAGAGAGTGGATTTAAACTCAAGGTACAATATTTAACATCTCTACAAAAATAACGTTGCAATAAGCAAATTTGTGAGTATTGTGGCCATCCAATCCACACATTTCTCATGAGCATCCAGGATGGTTTGTGCTAGAGACTTTTCAAGTCTCAAATCTCTTCTTTGAAGCCCCTGCCTCTGAGTCCTTTTGTTGATGATTCGCAAATCCGCATGACATCCTGCCAGGTAATCCCCATGCGGTCACAGGAATAAACACACGTGCAGAGTATTAAAGACTGGAAATTCTGTCTCCTCAACACTGTGGTCAGCTGGACAGTGTGGAAAATAACACGATACCTTTCTCTTCCATGCTACCACAAGAATTTTCCTACAGTTTCCCATTCTTGAGCTCCCAGATTCAAACCCAGGGGTCACAGCAGGATAGAAGGTATGTAGAGTCCCAAATTTGCCATCCTGCTCTATCTACAACCATATGGATTGTGATAGCAAGGGAGAAGGGCACAGGGCTGGTGTCTATGAGGACTCCTTGCTTTCCTTGCTATCCCAGCAATCTGATAGTGTAACAAGACCCTCCAGCAGACAGCCTGGAGGAGTTTGCCCAACCGAGTCTGAAAAACAGAGGAACTCTCATGACTCTTGACAATAAAATAAATAAATGAAAATTGAGCAGACAGCTCTCATAGCAGCCTCTAATCCTAGAAAAGGAATTGGACGAGGCAACCTCACCCATAAACCAGGAGGGAAGAACAAGGCCCCTTCCCGCATCCAGGAAAGCGCACAGCAGAGCAAGAGCCTGGGAGCTGCTCGGCATTATGCCTGGATTACACCTCCCTCAGGCTTTTCTCCCTTGCAGAAACTGCCAGAAATAATGGGTGTTCCTGAATGCCAATAACCAAAGATGGGGAAGGAAGAGAGGAAAATTTTGGCATGACTGAGCCAGAATAAGTAATAAATTCCTGTCCATTCAATCTCCACCCCAAGAACCCTGACACAAACTTCATGGGACAAAACACGACAATGGTATGTGTGTGCATTTTCCCCAAGTCTTTTTATAGGGTAAAGCGACTAATGACGGGGGAAAACCCACAGATAAAATCTGAATGAATTGTGAAATACACCATAATAAGAATCATATGCTCTTTTGAGTAGGTAGGAAATTATAAAAAACAATTATAAACATTTTCAGTCTGGAATGTAATTCTAAGAATTCTGATATCTAGATGTGGTTCTTGGAAACCTAAAAGGCAGTGTCACCTTCACGGCATCCCACTTATCAAAGATTTCATAGCTTTTGCTCTATTGTGACTTATTCTCCAGTAGAAGCTAGGAAAATGAATGAAAAGCAAAAACACTGAACAAACAGATGCATGAATATCTGAACAAGCAAAAAACTCACCACCAGGCTGATCACTTGATTTGCTTTCCTGATTCATCCTCTCTAGGATGGCACCAAGTCAGGATGCTGAGCTTAATGGTCTACAGCTCAAGGTCAGCAGACAAAGCTGAAAAGGACAAAAAAAACCCACAGTTACTAATGCACTATAGGAACTTTATCTGGTGTGACAAAGAAAATACCATGTGTATGTTTATCAGGTGCTGGTGTCTAAACAAGATAGTACGTGAACTGTGTAAACATATAATGTTGCACAGAAATGATGCAGGCTACATGCAAGTTGAAGACTATATGGTGACTTGCTGAATCAAGTCAACCAAGAAACACTGAGAAATGGTACTTGACACCTCACGCAAGTCATTCTATGTTGTTAAAACTACATCTGACTTTCTGCAATAATGCAAGATTAACTGTCAGATCTTAAATGAACATGCAGGATTCTTTAAAGCTGTTTATTAACCTGAATAGCAAAACCTAAGAGCAAACCTATGCAACCTCCAAAGCAGACAAACAATCCACATTTTTGCCACAGTTAAACAGCTCCTTCTCTTTGTTTGCTCATCCTTCTACTCATCCCATCTTGACCGTGGTAGAGTTGGGAACATACTCCAGGTCTCGCAAATCCCAATCCAGTGCATTAAACCACAACATCCTTCCTGCTGAATCACATTGCAGAATTGTTTATCAGGAAGGAAATTCCCCCTCGAGAGTACTCACACTGAGTGTGCTGGTAGAACACAAATGCTTAGAAAAATACAAATGTACTGGGGAAAACAACAAGTGATTTGAGTCACTGTCCAACACACTGAAGTCACACATCAGATACACCGTGTTGGGTCTTGCCACTGTTAGCAATGTCAGGAAAAGCACCAAACAGGACATCGTATGGAGCCAACAAGGCATCTGGATGTGGCCACATGCTCTTCAACACATGACTCAACTTGGAAAACATCTCCCAGGTTTAGCGTTATGTATACACAGTCTTGAGAAGGACACTGAAAAGGGACAGCATCTTCAGCAGCAACAAACTTGAAGCTGATGACCGCAAGTAGCCCAAGTATGATCTAGTAGGTCGGAATTAACCTCAACATATCACACAAGCAGTATCTTCTTTAAGGGAAGAAAAACAAAGATGCAGGAGGGGCACGATGAGGGGCACCAAAAGTGGAACAAATATTTAAGCGAAACACCATTTATCCCATTAGTCTCGAGAAAGTACAAAGGGTTGTAATTCAGCTATGATAAGTTGAAGAACAAAAAGCCACTGAAACAGCAAGTTCGTGGCCCGGGACTCAGAGGAATTTGGCTCTGTTCAGTAGTTGGGCAAAGGAGAAGAATTTCCTCCCTTGCAAGCAACGGTGTTCAGGTTGCATCCCCCGAGGCCCCTGCCGCAGTCACTGCCGCAGCCTCGCGTTTGGGCAGCTTCCCAGAACTCGGACGAGATTCCTTTTGCAGCCTCAATGTTATTGTATAGAAGCTCCACAGGGACGGGCTTCTGAGGGACACAGGAACAGAACCCAAACCCTCAGCCATGAAGCCCCTGGGCTCGGATTCGTCGATCTAGGGCCGCCTTTGCCTGACACCTCGGATACGCCTGTCTGCCACCGCAAAGCAGCCTCGGAGTAGCCTGGAGCAAGTCGTGCTCCGCCTTCGGGCACGTCGCACGGCCGAGGGCCGGCCGAGCCCACCAGCGCAGCCAGAAAGGCCCTCTGGAGACACCAGCCCCACTGGAAGGCCCAGTGACCTCCACAGGGGAGCGTGGTCTGCGGGCCGCCATCATCCACAGCACACAGACACCTCAACTGCTGCTCCCCACAACTGTACCCTCCCTTAGCTCATGAAAGCTCCAAGGTCACTTCCAGATCCCACCAGAAGCTTCTTAGATGGGCTGCAGAGAGGACTGTATCCCCAAAACAGGGAAGAGAAAAAGGCACCTCTAGGGAGTTGACCTGAAGCACATGTCTCTGGCCCCTATACTTTAATGCTGACTCTCCTGCAAATCTTGGTGACTACCTCATGCGATGGCATCTGTGTTCAGTGAGCTGAATGCCACCCTCTGCCATTGCTTTACACCACAGCTGCACGTAACGGCTCTGCTGACCCACTAGCCCCTGAAGAAACACCCACAAACAGGCAAAGCACCAGTATTAATCTCACGTGCCACTGTTTTGGAGCTTGGCATTTCTGTTCTGCTACCTTTGGTGTCACAGATTGCTCCATTTTCCTTGCCCCAATGGGGAACACTGCCTTTTTTCACACCATAGTAGAGTAACTTAGGAATTAACACTAAAAGTAGTTCAACTGTTCTTCATTAGAAAGGCTGTTCTCATCTTTATATCTGCTAATTTTGTAATCAGGCTCAAGTTTGCTTTCTTTTTCCCCTCTATTAGGCCAGCCTAACGTAAGGTCCAAGTCGAGTGCGTTCAGAGGGAGAACATCACTGCACATTTGATGATGCTCTCATCAGTGCACAGCGCTCCACGATGGCAGATAATCTCTGTCATGGATTCTGCT
The DNA here is from genome assembly GCF_059628265.1 of Tinamus guttatus. Taxonomy (NCBI): domain Eukaryota; kingdom Metazoa; phylum Chordata; class Aves; order Tinamiformes; family Tinamidae; genus Tinamus; species Tinamus guttatus. Next base: position 4,684,973 of record NW_028288831.1, read on the forward strand.
TGATTCAAAGCATTCCCCTTAAGAAAACCTGCCCAAGGAGCTGAAGAAAAGGAGTTCTGCAAGGAGCTGCTTCATTGAAGAGCAGCTGTTGTTACCGTTGAGCTCTTGATTTAGGGACATGAACCACCCACCCACGGGGGGTTTTGCTTCCTATTTAAAGCACAAGGAGTTGATGCCTGTAACCAGTCACTCTGAGTAAGGCGGGTGGTCTGAAATGAACGCTCGTCTGGCAAAGCCACCATGGCCCCTGCCCTGAGCCACCTCGAGGGTTAAAGCAAAGCCCAGGTGGGCGGGAAGGCTCTGTAATCCGGCGCACGGTGCGGCTTCCTTACCCGCAGCCGAGGCTCCAGCAAACACCAGACAGGGAACTGAAGGTCACTGGTTCCTCTGAGCGTTTTGGGTTCACACGGGGCCGTCACGGTGCTGCGGCACTGCGAGCTGTGCAAAGCAGGCTAGGAAATCTCCCTGCTATTTTCACAAACCACTTGTCAACTCCTTCAATCCTGTCTCAAGCCTTGCAGGAAGGGGTGTTTTTCTTGAAGTTCATCCACCAACTGGATTGAAGAGACTGCGTAAAGACCTTCTCTCTCCTCTTAGAAATGACACAGAAATAAATAGTTTCTATTCCGCTTGGCTATGGAGAAAGATTTGAAAATGTGAAGTGAGAGTAACCTAAAGCTTTAGAAACAAGATGACAATTACTCGGAAGCAACGCTTGTTTCTGTTCACTTCAAGACTGACTTCTAAGCTTATTTCACATCTTTGCAACCTCTAATTGCTCTATCCTCACAGAACGCACGGGCACACAGAGGAAAGATGCCTGGCATCACAGATCCTTCTCCAGAAAAAAATGCAGGAATAGGGAGACAGAAGCCCTAATAAAAGCATTATCCAAGTCCACTGATGTCTTTTCATTGAATTTTGCGGATTTGGGATCCTGTTATCCTGAGACCAGCTTTGGCTTTTAGGAGTTCCCATGCACCACAAACCCAGCAACCCCCACGCCGTTCTTCAAGGCACCGGCTGAGCGACACAACCCGAAATCTCCGTGCTCCACGTTGTACTGACATCAGCCCAGACTTCACATTGTCACATATTGTTACCTACTGAGGCTATTTACAAGCAATTTCAACGGCCAATGTTTCTCCAAAGTGGAAACAAGTTAGAGATATTACACTCCTCTTTATAGAAATGGTTAAAAAGCAAACAGCAATTCCAACTATTTTTATATAGTCATTCCTTCATCACACAAGCCTTCAAACTACCAGGAAATTAAAACCTCATTTATCTTTGGACAGGGTACAGAATAAAAAGCATCTAATCCACTAAAAACAACAAACATTTAAAAAGCCGCAGAAGCTGCTGGCCAGTGCCTGCAAGCACCAGTATCTCAATTCTGCACTTTGTTGCCAACGGCCTGAAATGGGCAGATCTCCCTGGACCCAACGGGCTGCCCTCCAGGCTCCCTGTGACCCATCTGCCACGGCCTGGCACCCCCACGAAGGGCAGTGCCGCCGAAGACAACACCACGTGTGGACAAGACCATGTAGCTCAAAGCTGCCCTCTGTGCCCCTTAGGTGTGTTTGGTTTATGCAGCTCATTTTAATAAGGACAACCTTCTTTCTCTGCACCAGGTATGGCAATAGTCATAGTATAATAATTCATTCTTGATATTTTAAGATATTTTAAGATTTATTTGTGCATTACCATTACTTATATAATAAGACTCTGTTGAACATTTGAAAGCTCAGCACAGGACAAATACAGAGGAAATCAGCAGTTAGTCTGCTATAAGACTCCTGCTTTTGCCTCATTTGGTCTGTCACTATCGCTAGAGGTTGGCTGACAAAACATCAGCAGATGTCCATCAATACCTGTTGCATTAGCAAGGCTGCCACCTCCAGCATGGTGAACCCGGCCAGCTCGACAAGCATGTATTTTTAATGGAAGTTCCTGTCCAAGTTACTGACATCAATAATAAGCAAATTGTTGTGACATCAAGTGCATAAATAAAATCTGAAACCTGTGAGAAAGGTTTGCACACCAGGGACCATCCCTTCCTGCAGGCACGCAGAGCGTACAGCACAGCACATCACAGGCATCAACCGGACACCGATTATAACACAACCGCAGGACACTGGTGCCAACCAACTGCGTGAAGCACTATTTGAAAGCCAGAAGTTCACATCCAGCCTTTCATCACCTCCAGCTGACCGCGCACATCGCAGGACAGCAGCTCCTTTCTGCATGTTTGACTCGAGGCAGTAGAGCTGACCCTACCTGGCAAAGGCCGTGACTTCAACAGGCTGGGGCAGCATTGCCCCTTCCAGCTGGGATAACCAGGTCACCAGCAGTGCCCAGCCAAAGCGAACGCGGCCACAGCACTTTGCTCCGTTTGCAGCGGTACATCAGGGAAGGTTTATTCCAGAAAACAGGCAAGGGCAACGCAACGCAATGGCCTGCAATGAGTTGAATTCTGCTTTCCAAAGAAGGGGGAAAAAAGAAAGCGGAGGGAGAAAAATTTCATAGCTTGGACTTTAGTTTCTGAAAACACAGCAAGACTTTTCAAACACGATGCTTCCGTGACCTCTGTCTCACTGCTAGACCTGTGGCAGCCTGTGACTCCTACCACGCCACGCGGGAGTTGAAGGAAACAGGCCCTGGCACTCGCGCTTCCACACGGGGCTTCTGCCGCTGCCCCCTTCACTCATGTCGAAACTCAGTTATTTTTCCATCAGGGCATCTGTTAAGAGCAAGGTCTGCCCCTTATCCTCACAGACCTGAAGGAGGCACAGGTAAAGAGGAAGGAGCAAACACGACCCGGGATCCTGAAGTATTCTTGCAACCTGCTGGATGACTCAGGAGGCCATTTGCTATCTGGCTTCCTGAAAGCTAATTGCAACAGGCCATCTAGGCAGCTTGTTGCACCAAGAGATCATCCTCCACCTGCTACCAGCCTCTCCCGTGTCGACACACAGCTGGCTCTGACCTTCCTCTGAAGAGCTCCCACGAACAACCTCGCTCAGCACCCGCGAGTCTCCGCTTGCACCCAGAGGCTCTCACAAGGCGGACTGGCAGCACACACAGGTGTCTCCTCTACAAAGCCAGCGTTGATGCCAGGGCTGCTGCTGAGCTCTGACTCTTGCCATTGCCTGCCTGCCTCCCTCGAGGCTTAGGAAGGTCTCTGCCAGCACCCTGAGCGGGTAACACTCCCCGCTCTGCTCAGCCAGCTCTTCTTGCAGATGAATTTCAAGCTCCTGGCAAACAACTGAACCCAAGGACCAGGCTGGCGGTGTCCCACTGCCCTCCAAGGTGCCCCTGCTCCATGGCTCCCTGACCCCAGAGGGCTGCAGCCTGAGAGCTTCCCATGGAAGCATCTATTGTGTGAGGAAAGACTAGGCGAGCTGGGCCTCTTTAGCCGGGAGAAGAGAAGACTGAGAGGAGATTTGATCAACATGTTCGAGTACCTGAGGGGTGAATGCTGGGAGGATGGAGCCAAACTCTTCTCTGTGGTGGCCAGTGACAGGACAAGGGGTAACGGGTGCAAGCTGAAACACAGGATGGTGGCTCTGGAGCACGAGTCGTTGAGGTTCTTCCTCCGGAGGCTGCGAGGGCAGAGCAGTTCGCTGGTCTCTGGCACCCTCTGCTGACAAGACAGCACTGACCTGCCTCAGCCGGCCGTGCAGCCCCCTGGAGCTGCCGCCTTCGCTGCAAGGGACCCCCCGCTGGCCCCAGCTCCCCTTCCTGCCCGCAGCGCTGCGCTGCGCCGAGGGGCTGCCGCGGCAGAAGGGCACCGCGGCAGCACCTGGAAGGGAGAGCCTGGCCCGGAGGCAACCGCAACTGCAGTAAGCTCTGGAAATGCAGAATGTCACCCAAAATCGAGGGATAAAAAAGTTATCAGCAGATAGAATAACAGGTCAGTGCGGAACACATTGCACATTGAATTCCAATTTGCTAGCCAAACACATCAGATACAGAAAAATAAAAATAAAATGCCATCTGACTAAACAACCAAGATGACTGCCACAGTTGCATATAAATTCCTTCTTCCTAGAAGATGCAGAGTAATTACTTTAAATGCTGACAATTCAGCATCTCTTGAATTCCCAGGGGAGAGGGGGGAAGTACTTTGCTTTGCTTTACCACTTCCAATCCTAGAACAGCTCTGCATTAACACTGTAAGCAGAACAAAATCACGTACTTAATATGTGACTACTACTCACTACTGCCTAAAACGGAGCCAGAAGGGTTTTGCTGCGACTTCTGCAGAACCTTTTACAGCTGTTTCCTGGTATTTTGATTACAAGTTTAAACACAACTGTTAAGCAACGAGCCCAGCCACTAACATCTGTCCAGTCCTCCGTGACAGAGATTATTTGAAGATCTTTCTCCCATGTTGCTGATGAAGCTTCATAATCTTACACAAATCACCATAATTCATAATCTGACAAAATCTCCTTGCACTGAATTTTTTCGTAGCTCATCACCCATCCTCCAGAGTTTGACACTTCCAAAAGGCCTCGATGGACAGGAGCTGGCAAGCGCAGCGGGGGTAGCTGAAGACGTTATCCTGGCCAGCGGTTTGTCCCACCTTCCTCTGGCAGGAGATCCTGCCTGGCCGGTTCAGCTGGCGGGAAGCTCATGCATCAGATGCCTCAGCTCCCTCCTGGCACGTCCGTGTGAACAGTGGGTGAAAGTATTTGGACTGAGCTGCTGCACTCTGAACTAGACAGAAAGGGAGACGCAGGGACACATTCCTTCTGCAGCTCTAATAAACAGTGGGGGACAGTCGTGTCCTAAATTATTGCAGCTGTTTGGCCAGCAGGCATGAGCTGGAGCCCTACCGTACAGGGCCCACGGTGTGCAGGAGCGCCGAGCTCCTGCCTCCTGCTGAATCCTTTGGAGCCCTGAGCAGCAAGAAAGATTCTTCAGGCTGGTCTGCATTAAAAAACTTTTGGAAGTAAAATTTTGCTGACTGGAGCGCAGGGGGTGGAAGAAAAAAAATGTATGTGTATATATATATATATATATGGATATACATCTGTCTCACACCTTGACTGACAGACACTCAGGCAAACTCTGGTGATACAATTTTGAGAATCATAGCACTGAGGGAGGGACAAACCTTTGTTTGTTTTAATAGCAAAAGCTTTCTGTCGTCTGGAGACACTGCTTGAAGAGCTTTTGCTGCAGAAGCACTTAGGCCCTTGCTGGATGGATGAGTAATTTCAGCAATGCAGTTAAGTTTTCTCCATTTCAGTCTGCTTCCCTTGCTAATCTCTTTCTATTCACTCAAAGGAGCTTAAACTATGCCGGGCTGATTTCTCCACGATAACTCTCATTCCAGACCATGTCGAAATGCAAACAGAATCAAAGCGCAATAATCCAATGATTTCCTCTCAAATTAACATCGCCTCTGTTATCCCCATTGTTATCAAATCCCTCAAATCCGAACTGTCTACAGCTCCTCATCTGCCACCCTCATTCACAGTTATTAACCGACTATCCTTGAAATGGAGCTAGAAGGGTCGTGGCTTAGGTTGCAGACAACACAGGTTTGTAGGTAGCTCCTTTTGCTTTCTCCCAAACAGATTATTATATCTTGTAAACATTTTTAGAACTTAAATAATCCTGCAAGCTACTGGCATTGTAATTCTGGGTCATTTTTCAGGCTTGACCTACATTTTCTTTACAGCTTTTTCTACGGGAGATCTCATGTCCTTGATGTTTCTCATCAGCAAAGCAGCAGCTCGTTGTTTTAAGTAAGTTTTACATCTTATGCAAAGGCAGGCTTCGAATGTGGGGACTGTCCATCAGCTGGAATAACAGGGTCACCTTTGGTACCAGGAACAGCTTTCACATTGGACACAGGCTTGGAACCAAATTAGTGGGAGATGCTACTGGTAAGAATTGGTTTTGAAGTCTGTTCTCCTTGCAGTATTCCTTGAAGGCTGGCACTGTATGGTCAGACAACCACTCCTTAAATATCTGGGTAACGATTCCGACCTTTCAGTTTTTCATTTTATATGATTAGAAGACTGGTCTTCATGGACCTTCTCAACACTCTTTGGTTTTTACCATGATTTTAAAAAATCATGGGTTTTTTAGCTTGCAGCCTCCCTCTGCACTAGCATGCAGCACCAGGGCCGAGAGGAATTGATTCCTCAAGTCCAAAGGCTTAGACTGATTTTGGGAAGCGCTGAGAGCAGGGCTGCCCACAGTCACCATGAAACGGCCTGCCTGGATCAGGAGATTCCAACAGCCTGCGAAACCTCAGCATTACCTTCAGAAGTCGAGAGAAAAGCTGGAATTAGCCAGTTTCTGGGCTGTTACACATCCTAAGCGTGATCAACTTGAAAGGCATGTGTTTTTCTGAGTATGATTTATTAACTGCAGGTACAGTTCCTATAATTATGGTGTCTTTTTTTCTTTCCACAAAGTTTTACCATTTATTCATAGTATCTTTCGAAAGACCTTTACGTTATTTTATGGGCTGATTCAACCTAACAAACGCAAGTGTTGTAAACACTGTACTATTCACCTCTAGGCATGGGCAGGAACATGTGATTTACTTCTGCCAAATGACATGGCATCTGATCAACTGGCAACAAATTCAAAATTAAACAGGAGGACCTGTGGGCAACTGCTGGAAAGACTCAGGTCCACTCCCTTTCCCTTCAGCATGAAATTCCATGTGTGCTGCGGGATCTAGACCACATCTTCCCCGGGCAGCAAGCGAGCTCCGTCAGGCTAGCAAGCACTCCCGCCACGTGGCCACAGCCCTGCAGAGTTCCGCTCTTATTAAGCACTGTGTGGGCACAGGTCTGCACTAGATCAAAGCTACCACTGCAGATGGGTTGTGGGGAGGATGGCGCTGCGAGCCTGCTCACGCAGGGTTGTATCAGAAACTTAAGGCTCTGAAAAGCACACTGAAAGGGAGCCCTAACTTCTGCTTTGCTATTATTAAATTAGCTGCCACCCTTTTCATGCTGCTGCCAGGCACTGTGGAAGAGATGCTGCTTGTGACAGGTCTGTAGGAAGAAGGGGATGTTATATGGCAGGCAGGACTGATGCATTTCCCAGCTAAAGAGGGATCCTGGGCTGCATTAAGAAGAGCGTCTCCAGCAGGTCGAGGGAAGTGATCCTGCCCCTCTACTCAGCCCTGGTGAGGCCGCATCTGGAGTATTGTGTCCAGTTCTGGGCTCCACAGTACAAGAGGGATGTGGAGCTGCTGGAGAGAGTCCAGCGCAGGGCTACAAGGATGATCAGGGCCTGGAACATCTGCCCTATGAGGAAAGGCTGAGGTAGCTGGGCCTGTTCAGCCTGGAGAAGAGAAGGCTGAGAGGGGACCTGATCAGTGTATATAAATACCTCAAGGGAGGGAGTGCAGAGGACAGTGATGGTCTCTTTTCAGTGGTGGCCACTGACAGGACTAGAGGAAATGGCCAGAAACTGAAACACCAACAATTCCATAGGAACTTAAGGAAAAATTTCTTAACAGTGAGGGTGACAGAGCGCTGGAACAGGCTGCCCAGAGAGGTTGTGGAGTCTCCTTCTCTGGAGATCTTCAAAACCCGGTTGGATGCAGTCCTGTGCCACGTGCTTTAGGTGACCCTGCGTCTGCAGGGGGTTGGACTAGATGATCTCTAGAGGTCCCTTCCAACCTTAAGCATTCTATGATTCTATGATTGGCATCCAAGGCCATGTGTCTCTTAAAACTTTCAAGAGTAGCCCTAAAAATTATTCCTTCCTTCACCTGCCATAACAGCCCTCCATACTGGGATGCTATTTAGCTAATAACCCAGTCATGCTGTTCTTCTATCTAGTTTCCAAGAGGTATGTGCAGCATGGAGCAAGCTCAGGAACCATAAGAACAGCTCTGTCTGCAGGATGTTTCAGGGAGGAGAGGCTACAGGAAACACGTAGAGCTCCCGTTAAACAAGAATGGGCTACCTGAAAGATAAGCACTGCTGGGGCTGTCCTTCGTGTTCTTCAGCTTGTTTGAGGTACCTCACAGATTAACCAACTCTACCCCTGGCAGAAATGCAGCCCAGTTTTTTAAAGCATGGTGCATGACGGCAGCGTCGCTGTGCCAGTCCATCTTCAGGGACTTCTGTCAGGCTACAGATGGAACTAGGGCCTAAGAAAGTTATTATTTAAATCAATTCTTAAAGCGGAAAATTCCTCACAAGCTGATGGTGTTTACGGAAAGGAATATATGTTTCAAAAGCTAATAACTCTACATCAGAGAAGGGCAATGCGGCAAAGGGCAGAAGCAGAGGGACTAGCCCAGATGCAACACTTTGGAATATATTCCCTAACCTTAAACCTTAAAGGAAAATCCTACTTACTGGGGCACTTCTTCCTGCCCCAATGAAGTTTTCATACTGCAACTGAAGAAATCAATAATTTTTCTCTCAGTAGGGCAGTCAGCAAAGCAGCAGCTTGTTGTTTTGGCATAGACACACAGTGTTTTAGGAAGAACTGTAGTATTTCTTCCCTCACGCAGGTTAGCCTGATGGAACAGCCACTCCTCCTCACGCTTCTCAGATTCTCAGCCTCCCGGGACACAAAAAGGAATTGGGAGGCAACATGCTCAAAATAGAAAGTGGCAACCGCCTAAAAATTATTAATAATTTCAAATGCTTCCATCTTCCACTGAACTACCACGGAAGCAACACTGTCTGAGCTGCGAGTGGCCAAGCTCATGCCAAAGAGAAGCTTGTGCTCACTGCCATGAAAGCACAAGAAGCAACAACCTGAGCTGATGGACGACTGCAGATGTATTTAATTGAGTTTTCTGCAGTCTCCGGAAGTCTAACTAACAGTTTGTGGAGAATGAGAAAACGAGATGGGCCAGGGGACACAGAGCTGACCTGGAGGCATCACACAGGGGTGATGGTGCACGGGCAGTAATGGAGAGCTGCTCGCTGGAAAGGAAACCCTGGGCATCCTACAAAGCCGTGACGGAAACGCAGCCAGGCTCTAATGCTGCGCTCCGCAGCCTTCTGCAGAGAGCAAGCACAGCGGGAAACGCTCCGCCAGCCTCCGCGGAGCCCCTTGTTCCCTCCCCGGCATCAAGACGGGCGCTGGCGCACAACAGGAGCGGCGAGAGGGGCCTGGGGCAGGCTCTGCACCCAGATAACATCTCCAAATCGCCGGGCCGCAGCTCCACCTGCACCTTCTAATTCACGCCAAGAATGACGGTCATGGCTCGTCTGCCCCACGGACAAAGTCACCACCCAGCTATTTTAAGGGCCATGGTGAGGAGTTACTCAGACCGAGGCCTTTCTGACCTACGCATAAATCTGCGCGTGCGGCTCCACGGCCACCCGGCCCGCGGGGCCTGCGGACAAAGAGGCCGCTGGCAAACGCCTCATGAGGCGCCGGCGGCCGCGGCAGCAGCACGGGGGCCGAGCCCGGCGGCAGGCCCTGGGGAACCGGACTAAAACCATCCCCGGCTGTGATAAAACACCACCAAACAGCACACGCTCCACAATTAACCAAACTGCAAAGGATTTCGCCTGCGGCCACGAGATATTAGAAAGAATGAAAAGCTTCCCAGGCAAAAATATTAGGAGGCTCAAAACACTACAAAAAAAGTGGTTTGTATGTGATGGCTTAATAAAACCATGCAGCAATAGAAAGATTTTAGGTAGCTTACATAGAAAAGCCCTATTTGTTACTACATAATTTGTTACAGACAATTTGTTATGCTGTCCTAGTCCCTCAGCTTATAAGGGTGGATGCTAATTTAAAAACACACAAACTGTTAAATGTGTATCATTTTGTGACTAGGCTGTAACACCTTACAAAGTGATGAATAGTGGCTTTATTTCTATATACTTCTCTGAGAAAGTATCCACGCTAGAAGCAATGCTAACACCAACATTTAAACATACCACCTGAACTCCACATTTCCAAGAGGATTTTATGGACAGATTCAGAAGCAAGTCCGATTTGGGGCAATACTGAACTTATGACCACTGCAAAACACGTTTTTAACCAGAACTGATCCAGTTCAGAGTCTGCATGAGGGAGTCTAAGGGGGGATGGGGGGTTGCCACACATTAAAAATCAGAAAAAACAAGGCAAGGATTAAAACTATAAAGATAAAACCAATGAAGGTACTAGAATATACATATTAAAAATACACTTTTCCTAGTATAGCTTCTCTCTTGCCACTCATGCTGAACGCTCAAAACTGGTTCACAGGCAGCTAAATTATAATTTTGTTTCACAGGCAACGGCAATTCAATCTGCCCACAGCAACCAGCCCCTAGACTTGGGACAAAGCTCCAGAGGCCTCCGAAGCGCCTCAGGCAAAAACAAATCCAAAGCACTGGCCCTGAGTGGTGCCGGCCCTACTGAAAGGCAGATGCCTTCAGAGCCCTGGGTGTTAAGTCATTATCAAGCCCTTAACTAATTAAGCCACCACCTTGTCAAAGCGGAGAGCCCTTGTCTGTGCGGCTGATGCCCTGTTAACATAATGGGATAAGCTGCCTCGCTCCCTTTTCTCTCCCCAGCTCTGGGAGCAGCTGGGCGATGCTCTGCCGAGCGGGGCAGGCCCTGCTCATCTGTCACTCCTGGCCGCGGCCGCCCACGCCGCACGCAGCATCCCAAGCCAAGCCGGGGACAAAACGGCCTCGGCTGGAGCAGCCGTCACACTGACAGCGCGGGGCCACCGCGCTCGAGGGCTGTGCCAACAGCTAGCGGGGAGGGAGACGCCATCCCAGACAGGAGTGACCACTGGAGCCAGATTGAATCTGCAACGGCAAAACATGCTACAACGCAGCCATTTGTAGGTCCCTCTTTGGGCTTCAGGACCGAGAAAGACAGACTTACAAATGACAAAGCCTTTATCAGATGGCATCAGGCTTCCTTTTCGCATCTGCATGGCCACAGCAGTGAGAGCCGTTGGTCAAGCCCCAAGGACTCCAAAAGCCACCGCTCCCAAAACGGCCCCCAACCCTGGGCACCCGAGAGACGCTCATCTCAATGGCCTTGCGTGTGGACATGCCGTTATTTAAGCAAACAGCAAAGGGCAACTACTTTCTCATGTGAAACCCTGGAAGCGAGTGCTTAGACTGCAAAGCTCCAAGGCTTGCTATTTACCACATCTCTCATGTGTCTCCCTTTCCAGCAGAATCTGCGAAAGGACTCAATACTTTTGGCAAGAAAAGTGTACAGTTGTGTTACCCCATAAAATTATAATGACAAAAAACTATTACCTGCCATAGCTGGTATTTCTTTTCATTAAAGCTCCGTTTTCCCACTTACACCAACAGCATCACATAGTCCATAACCTTAACACATTTTCAATAGGAAATTCAGAATGACCAGGGTTTGAAATTTTGAAGTCCAGTTCAGTAGTTTAAAGCAAGATGAATCACTTGGAATATGCTGATTTTGCAGACCTGCCATTCCTAAGTCTCTGGAGGAAGAACCCAAGGCTCCAAGCTGGAAGGAGAGCCCTATTTTGAGTCTAGGTCTTCTTCCCCAAACCTGTGGGGCACAAAGTCTGCCTGCTCTTGGCCTGAGAGAGCGAAACACCGCCCCAACGAGAACTCCACGTGCAGTCACCATCATACCCTGCCTGCTGACTTGACCAAGAAGGAAAACAGGGTATTTCTGAATAGAAGGCAACGGGAGGACCGGGGAAGCGGGTGGGGACACTGGGAACAGAAGGCTGAATAGCATCCAAATGCTTCACCCAAAGCTTCGGTGCCAAAAGAGAGCTTGAGGTCCTCTGTAGACTGCTGCTTTGTGACTGTGTTACCAGAATTACCGCTTACCAAAATATTTGCTGGATTTCCAGGCAATACCCAAGCTTTATTTGTAATGCAATGAAAGGTAGAAATGAAAGATTTAGTTCAAAGCAGGACACTTCCTTTCTTCTCGTCCTGACAAACTTCACGAGAGCCCAGCTTTGAGAAGAAAACTCATCACCTGCTCCATAAAGCACCCAGATTTCCACTTCACAGCATGATTCAGTGACTGCCTAGAGCCCCGCTCCTAGGTAGGTTGGGAGAATGAAGCAAATATGAATACATGCAATGAAGCAGTCACTAAATAGTACCTGGATACACTCTCAAGTTGTCAGCCTGACTTCATTCAGCTCTACCTTGAATGAGTTGTCAGTCTATATAAAGCTACTCCTCATCCAAATGAGGCATAACATCGACGTGCCTTTGCTCAGGTTGGAATGAAACTCAGGACAGAATGAAATTCAGGACAGAGTATGCACAATAGAAAGCCTGTGTGTTTTTGCACCACATCTAAGCCACAGCAGGAAGAAAAATGCAAAACTGCTGTATTTTTATTTTTAATCTACCACCAAGAGAGATATTAGAGAGTCATGCTCCGATCTGTGCAAGCTCCTCATCTCCATCCAAGTTAAACTCAGCAAGTGTAAAGACAACATCCCAAATAAAATATATCAAAGAAAAGCCAGAATGATGTTATCCTAGCAGAACGGCAAAAATTTCCGTTATCTTTAACAAAACAACCAACAATATTAGCCTTAAGGCTTTTTTTCCTGCTCTCTCCTTGCTCTGTTTTTTTGCCTCTCTCCCGCTCTCTCTCCACCTCATCACTGCAGCCAAGTTTTAAACAATATACATGAAAACAGCAGCTTTCAATCTGCTCCTGGACTGGCCAAGTTAACGAGGCCACATGGCAACCCAAAGCACTCTGGAGGGAAGGGTTCAAAAATGCTCGTTAGTGCAGGCTGTACTGCCCTAAAAAATGTAAAAAAATTCAAACTAGATTGTATTTCACTGTCTTTCTCCCCTGATCCCCAAGTAAAAGAGCATTCAGATTTCCAACACATACCATGGAAAGAATGAAGCACTTTTGGAAACAGTGAAAGACCCATTCTCCTTTCTAAATTTAAAGACTTCTAAAACTAAAGCAAGTCTCTTTTGAAAAAGCAGAACACCTCTGCAAATTACACCAAAGCCATTAAACTGTTGTTGCAGAAACAAGTACCTGTTTTTCCTGACCTACATTCTCAGGCTGGCAGGAAATCAAAGTTCACGTCAAATTAGAATAGATTTTGAACAGACCTGCATGCACCATCCTATCTCTATTAAATCTGTTTGGGCTCAGCGAGCTCCAGTTGCGGACGAAAGAAGGCATTATTTTTTTTAGTTATGAATGCTCTGCATTACACAACGCAAACAGCTCACCGTTTTGTCGCAATACCAAAAGGTAAAATTCATTTTCTTCCATATTACTTTGTTCAACCAGAGACATGCTCTTCTCTGTGAACTGCTGCAAATATTATCTGGTATATTCAATAAAAGACATGTGGTTAAGCAGACAACAGGAAAGAAAACAAGTCTAGTTTTGTCCTAAGGCCCTTAAAATGAAAAGTCTCCCTAGTTAAGAGAGGTCTTATAAATATATTTTATGTAATATATATAATATAATATATAATTATTTATATAATATATAATATTATTTATATAATAAATAAATAATAAATAATATATATATAATAAACACGCAGCAGTGAATCCTTAGGGATTTTCTAGAAAAGGTGCACTGAACCAAGAAGAAACACATGCCAAGAAGCACAGGGGTGGGACAGAAGTGAGAATTATTATATTTGTGAGGACTCAACTCCAGATATGAAAGCACCAGAGGGACGTTCAGAAATAAAGCTGGGCACTTTTCCCCCCGATTCTACTATAGCTGCTCCATCTGCCCTCCTCATCTTGGCCTTGGGGAGTTTTATCGGCTGCTCAAGCCATCACACTACGGCTTTTGCAGTGCTCTGCTTTAACACATGTCTGCAAAAACTGTGTGCGACAGGGACTCATATTAGCTTGGCTTTTTCACACCCATTTTCGGACCTCTGTAGTTTTAAAATGTCCATTATTGGATTAAAATTAAAATTACTGCATTGCAAAACACATCCAAGGCAAAAATATATATATATATGCTTTTTTTTATTATTTTTGGGTAATGCTTTGCACATTCGTGGCAGAAATTCTTTAAAAGTGTAGCTCTTTTCAGGTTAAGTTAAGCATGTACACAAATACACCTCGTAGAAAAAACCCTGAGAATACACGTGAATCAGAAATTACTCTTAAAAGCATACGTTAAGGATGCATCTTTCTAGCACTACCTGTATGTACCAGATGGAGCCCCAAAGCCTCACAGGACCCTGCTGAACTCCCATCACAGACCTCCATAAAGCGTAAGGAGCCAGACACCCATTAGCAGCACTCCAAACAGCACTGTGTTTTGGGAACTGCTGTTTTGGCTTATGTTTTTTTGATTTATACCTCATAACTGCAAAACTAATGAGATTCTAATGAAAAGCAGGACTTTATGCATGTTGCCCTCCCCCCAGTTTCAGCTGATTTCAGTAAGCATGCTGCTGATTAAAGCAAGAGGTGACAGTCTTAAAAAGCTACTCCATCAGCCTGTTTCCAAATGTGCATGCTCTAAAACATTATGTTATTTTCCATAGTCCACTGTTTTTTCAAGATTTTCACTGCCACAACATAAGTCACTTTTATCAAGTATTATTTTATGGCTTACAGCTACATGAACAATAAACGCTCAATCTGAATACCAAGTAAATTACCAAAATCTCTATAAAACTAGGGTCAACCCTATGGTTCTTTTCCTTCTTCGTTGCCCAAAACAAGTCAGTGTAAACCCCTGACTGGCTGTAAAGCATATAGGCACGTCCCACTAGTTATAAAGGGGAAAATAGGAACTTACAATGCAGTAACTAAAGTCAGGTGCATAGATCATTGGAAAAATCTACCTGCTTATTTAAAAAGCTGAAATCAAACCTGATTTGTTAGACACATCCACTAAATGCTGTACATTTAATTTCATATACTGAGCATCCACTAAGTGACTAATGGAAAAAACGGGGAAATGTAATTTTATTAACAACATACAGATTCTGTAGCATGATCGTTAAGCTTCATATCTATAAACATTTCTGCAGTATTTGTTAGTCAGTCACGCATTTGACATTTTCTGATCTCCTCTGTTTCACATAATGTGCATGGAACCAAGAGTGTTTTTCATTGCATTCTTTCCTATTCAATACAGCTCAGACAGTACAGAGCCCCTGAACGCAGTGTAGCAACATCCAGAAATACTCTGATCCGAAACTTAATCCCTCAATACAATAGGGTCATTGAGAAATGAAATACTAAACCAGAGCTTTTAAACAGGCATTTAAATTAGGAAATTAGTTCTATAAACATGAAGCAGTTGAACTGTCCATTTGTTATGGATAACGCAGTAGGGCCGCCAGTTACAAAAAGCGCCATGGTCTCCCAATTGGCAGCATTTGCTTTCCAAAATTGCATCAAAACCCTGACTCCACCATGCTGGAATTTAACTCCTCCAGATACAAACCAGATACGCTAACTGCAAAGTGTGCAATGGCGATTTTATGATTCTTGGTTGTGAATGCACATTGAGCAACTGCCTCCAGGCTACACTGAATAACCCAAGCTTAAATGTTCCTGATGGCAGCAGGCAGCTTACACAGGCTTTGGGCTTACTCAAGTCCTTTCTTTTACCTCCCTTACTCCCTTCTTTCCCCAAAAGGCCAGGTAGCGACAGCATCTCTACATCCTTCAACCATTTCATTCCAACGAACATCTGATGCTATCAGGAGAGCACTGGATTTCACCCATTCAATCTAAAATATCATTTACTTTCTGGAGGCAATATACAATTCAGTAAGGGAGAGTGAAGCGTTCAGCTGAAGAATATCCTCCCCAAAGACCCAACAAGGCAGAGACGTTGATCTGCCCAACTCAACAACATTTCCTGATGCTGTCACACCCTTGTCACATAAGCAAGGGAATCTTCCGCAATTCTCATGGAGCAATCCTACCCAACGTCACAAGACACAAGAACGTATAATTAAGATAGCAATCAGGCTTCATAAGAATAAAACGGAAAGAAAATTGCTCATCAGTTTCTTCAGGAAGGCCTGAGCTGCAGGGACAATGTGTTTCGCACAGAAGAGAATTTCAAGTGAAAAGATTAGAGAGCTGCTATTCGTCAAAAAAAATTATCCCCTCTTTTTGTACTGTAGCATTCAGCATAAAGCAAAAGGATTTTTGTGGGTCTAATAGAGAGAGCACAACTAACTTGAAGAGGATTTAGGAATTATCCCTCTTCTTATACTGCTAAGGAATTATCCACCCCAAAATCCAATAAAAATGACTACTAATAAAGAAATTGCAACTTCTACAACAGCTTTAGCGGACTTGAACCAATCACCCTATTGGATTTTCCTTTATAAAAGTATGACATGCCTGGAAAATAAAAATAGGAGCCTTGTCAGTTCTTGAAATAAAGTTCTTTACGTTATGTAAAGCAGTTACAGCATACCATGAACACAATCTAGCAGCAGTAAGCCAGCACAAGGAGATAATTTAGAAGCAATCAAATAAAATCTCTTGCCAGAGACTTTGGAAACACGTACAACATTTGGTTTTTTCTTTGGCCTTGTAAAAATATGTAGCTTAAAAGTATAGACAAGAGTGACATAAAATACAGCACAATAAATGCCTACTTTATCTGTAGTGTTGTAATTACCTTGCTATGTTAACGGCAACCCTTAGAGACAATATCAACAATGAGGCTAAAATGTTCAAAAAGCAACACCAACCAAGACAACCAACACCACAATCGGCAGCACCGCATCTCACGCCAGAACTGGGTTCTGCAGGGAGAGCTCAGGTCTCCCAGGGACTTAGGACTAAAACAACCTGATTTAAACTGCTCGCATTGATTAAGCGGGTCTTTAGAGTCAGCGAAAAGGCAGAGAGTTGCTTCAAACCTCTGTTTTTCCTTTTCCCGATCTATAAACAGTAGAAAGCTGCTGGCTGAGCACATCTGAGGCTCCCGTCCCCGGACATCCCCTCCAAAGGACAGACAGCAGTACAGAGAGTAGAAGCCAGCAGGCGAGTAGGGCACTGCAATGGTTGGTGTTATCTTTAGTTTTCTGCAGATACCGAGGCAGGTGTAAAGCACCCACTACCGTTCGGCACATACCCTGAGACTGCAGGAACTTCATGTTGCAAGCATTTAGCTTGACTACACAAGTGGTAAAACCATAGTTAAGCGGCTCTAGGTTTGTAAGGAAATCTGCTTTATTCAGCTATCCCTAGCCAAGTACAGTGGGAAAAAATAGGAAAGCTTTTAGGCCCAGAAGACCTTCTTCAGGCAGCAGAGCAGAAGGGCTTACGTGACATCTATATCTTGTTCTCCCTCCATCAACCACCTTCCACAGGTTATAAGCTACTTATTTGGCTCTTTTCCTCCTGCAGGTGGTTTCCTTCACCACCTCTCCCTTCTCACCTCCCCTCATCACCACTGTTCCTCACTCTGTTGCACAGGGCCCATCTCTTTCTGCTTTGAGACAGTTACATGATACAAGTCTAACCATACAATCATTCCCAGCTGTGCTTAGCTCCAAGACAGCTGCTTTTATGAGATCTCTATGGAAGAAGTAAGAACAGAGCTTAAGGTTTTAGAAGAATGAAATCTTTCCTTTCTCTATCCCTGCAATACGCTGCTTGGTTCCCTTTACAGCCCAACAGACAAGATCTTCCCTAGCCACACAGTCCCGTGCCCATCCATCTTCAGGGTTGTGAAAGAAAGTGATTCCTGAGAAAGGGGGGAAAAAAGGACAGTATGCGATCATGTAATTAAAGGCTGTCACAATTCACACCCGCAGTGTGGTAGGCTGGTGGTGCACAGGCATCCTCCACTTTGGCATTTCCTCATTGCAGGCTACATTTGAAATCCAAATGATTTTTTTTTTGTACTGCACCACCAATTGCACAGAAAAAGAATAACGTTGCTCCTCCAAGCCACGGCCCCCGGTCTCTCCTGCGAGCGAGTGTGCGCACACGGGCGCTGCCACCGTGCTCCTAGGGCAGCCCATCACAGAGCACCTCCTGCATCGGGGAAGACACACAGGGCTGAGACCAAAGCCAAAAAGACACCAGAGAGAAAATACGTCCAGAAAGGACACAGCAACCTGAGGCTCCGCATTCACGGGCGGAGGCTTGAAGATTTTTATAGAAGTTTTATTGAAGTTTTCTGTTCAAGCAAAGGCTTGAAGGTTTTATTCTGTGTCGATTCTTAAAGCGGGTAAGTGAGGAGCAGCATTCAGGGGATAACGGCACTGCTGCTCAGCCACACGAGGGTCGCCTCCCTGTACGCGGGCACGACGGGTTTGCTGCTGCGGAGCTGGGCCGAAAGCAGTTGCTAGGGGAGCACGGGGGCAAGGTGAAACCACGGCGGAGATGAGCATCGCGGGGCTGCTGAGGGACTACACACCAGCCCCCGCCGCAGCGACGCGGCTGCTGGGCCAAGGCTGAGCACCAAGAGATTGCAGGAAACAGGAAGACACGAGGGACGCCCGGCCTAGAGCAAGAGGGAGGACAGACACGATGGCAGAGCGGCCAAGGACCGCCCGGGGTCCCAGGGTTGACAGACCAGCATGGGGCAGGTCATGAGGAGATGAGGTGGGCACCGAGCAACCTGCAGCTCAATCGAGAAGAGGAAGGTGCAAATAGCACCTCCGTGTAGAGGTCGTTTATAGTCCTTGCTCTACGCGTTTTACGGAAATTGGCTCCAGAGCACCAGACGGTACCTGCAGATTCCTGACAGAAAAAAACGTCGAGACGCCAGAGCTCAGAGCAGCCTTCCTGCCACTGAGAAGCTCAACGGCAGCCACTCTCGGGGCCCAAGCGCCATTGGGGGGCCTTCACACAGCAGCTCCTTCTCTCCAGGAACTCGGCAGAGGGGACGCGCTCGGGCGTCCCCGCTCAGGCCGAGCGCAGGGCGCAGCCGGCGCCGCGTCACCCGCTCCCGCGCTCGCAAACTACAAATTGAGGCAGCGCACCAGGAGTCGAAACGGGTTTCCGAGAAGAAAAACAGCTGCTAAGGAAACAAAAGCCAAAATATTCCGACTGCTGTCTGCTTCTCTCCCCTCCTCCCCGCTCCCCCTTTTTCATTTTAATTTAGCTTAAAGCAAAATGAAAAAAAAAACTGCTTGGAAGCCAAATAGTCTCTAACTGAAAATGTGGTGTCTAGCCTAAAAAACAGAGGCTTCTGGACACGATGCCAACAAGCACAGGATTCCCATGGACCTGGTGTTTCTCAAGCCCTTAATGTGGTTCAACTTAGGCAAGTGGTTTTAGGATTCCCAGTTTAAGAATCTGCAAAGCACATCTGCAAGTCATTCAAGGTTCTTCTTTTACTTCTTATTTCTCCAACCCAAACCAGATCATTTTATGGGTTCTTGCAAGCCGGTACTAATCAGTTAGTCATCCTGCAGGAGTCCCCACTTCCTCGGAAGGGCTCCCTTCACACACCGAGCCAAGATGTGCATTTCATCGGCTGCGCTTTGCCAGAAGCCACAGTAACTACCTGATAAAATAAAAACACTTGGTAATGCTCAATGCATTACATGAAACAGAAAACTCCCAGTGCACAGGCAAACCAATTTCTAAAACCTCTCATTTTCTATCAGACTCATGGTATTAAACTGAAGGTGACTCCTCTACTAAAAAGATGAATATAATCGACAATTTCTGAGGGCTGCCTTGGACCAGGTGCACTCAGGTTTAGGAATAAAATTTAGGATAAGTTTTCATCCAGCTGTAGGGAAGGAATTTCCATGTGAGAAACAACAGTGGGTTAAAACCTTAAATGTAAGGGTGCCAAAAAATAGACACAAATGTCAATATTTATCTGGCTAGATGTTAGATGAAACGTTGAGAAGACATTCTCAGAAATGACTTTGAGAGCCAGGCTGTCTGTACTATCAAGAATATCCATGGATGGAGCTACACAAGAGGATCTTCAGGCAGCTCTTGGACATGAGTAATGTTCGCTCAAACATGTCGACTTTCTGTGGTAATAGGAGCCAAAGTTGGGAAGACGATAGGTGCTCCTCCATCTTCCCTTGTGCCACACACAACACCAATACTCCTCACAGGAAGCAACATAAACATTGCCTTGAGACAGGAAAGGCACAGTTGATGGAGAGAATCAGAAAGGGAGGCTGAAGCAGACACATCTTCCTTACCCCAATATAGCTCAGAATCACATGTCTAGGAGGAAATTTTCACTCTTGGGTTCCAATCAGCTTTCCAGTACACAATACAGAAAGCCAGTTACAAGAGAACAATAAGATTTTTTGGGACCAGGTGGCCTATCATCACCCACAACAACCCTGTCATCTCCATAAACCTTGCTGGGCAAGCACAGACACAATCATCATGTTAAAAAAAGCTATGTTGGTTTTGCTTGTAAATGTTGTCCCGGTGGTGCAGGATGCAACTGAAGCTCTGCTAGCACCGCTACATACCTTGGCATCATTACTTAGTGGATCCAAGTACAAAAAGGATAGTGCAGTTTTTATTGTGTCTGTACACTCCCTGGTTAACTCAAAAGGGATTACAAACTTCCCAGCTATAGGTTATTCATTAACCTGGCTTTGTGTAATCCTGTACCAGAAAGTTCTGGTACAGTTCTAAGATCAAATGCATGGTCTCAGACATTTGCCACAAAGCAAGAAACACAGGTCTAGATACAGAATTTCTTAACCACTGTCACTTTGTTTTGAAACACCCCATGAATTAAAACCAGAAAAGAAAGAAAATAGTCAGAAATAGGCCACAGCGCTGGGGCCCATCTCACCTCTCCCATGCACCAAGACCATCAGCATTCAGGCACAGAATTCAGTCCTGCCCCTGCAGCCTCTCTGGCAGATATCTGCTCACCAGTTTTGCTGTCATACTTCAATTCACTATTGCTTTTTCCTATACTTAAGAAGTTGAAAATTCGCCAGTCATGTCAATTTTCAAACATAAGAAAGCCCTCTTTTCACAGGATTAGAGGAGTAGTGTTTCTCCTTGCAGCCACTTCAATTGCGATTCTTCCACTTGACCCTGAAAGCCATATTCTGGGCAAGTCAACTCTATAAAACACAACCCTGGCAGAACACAAGCTTGCAGCGCATTAGAGAAAAACAAGGTGGTAACTCAGTGAAAACTCCTCCTGAAATACCAGAATGCAACCATCTGTACCAAGATTCAGAAGATGCAATTTCTTCATGCACATGACCCCTACTCCTATTACCCATAGAAATACAAGCTGGAAATACAGGGAGTTCAAAGGTAACACAGGCCACACCACCCCGTTTATTCAGCAGGACACATCGCTGCAAAGCCTCCGCACAGGCACGCGGGGATTTACGCTGGCAGCAGACTCAGCTCCAGACGGCGTCCAGCTTACCCAGAGCTGCTCTCTTGACGCCTGTGTCTCTCCCAACTCCACACCAGCTGACACAAACTGGTTCTCACTGTACAGGCTTCTCATTCTGGCAGGACATCCTCAAAGGTCACGAGCATCGCGCATGCGTGCTTGCGCTCACGTGCACACGCACTGTCTTTGCCTGAAATAACCCCAGGGTTGGTGACTTTCTCGGTGTGGTAGAACAGATAACATGTGGCGGGACTGAGGAACACACAAAGAAAATTAATTTTGGTGAGAAAGCACTATGAAGATATTTGTGGCTTTATTTGCTTTCCGAGCCTCAGGTACTGCATGCGATTATTAACGTTAGTCATGAAGTACAGTTGCAAAATGAGCTTAAGTTACTCATTAAGCACTGCTTGTAAACCCTGTACCTTTCAGGATCACCCAGGGCGATGTAAAGGTTCCTCAAAGGTGAGGAGCAGCATGAGCCATGCTCTTCACCAGGAAGCCTCCAGCAGAGTCCTCTTCCACAAAGTCATCTCCCAACATCTCCAGATGTTCATTCCTACATCCAGGTCTAATGGTGAACTCTGTCTCTACTAACAAGTTTTCCCTCAGATACCCGAATGTTAGGTCCCCACTGAGACCTTGAAACACTGAGGTTACATTGTAGTCATTCTGATTGCTCAAGAGGATAAACAAAGCCATCTCCAGAGTCATTAAAATATTCTCAAAGAACCCTGGGGCATAAAATAATGACAACAGTAATCTCTGTGATGTTGAATTAAAACACTTCAGTGATGGAGTTGCTCACAAGAGAAAGGAAAAAAAATCTTTAAGACAGGAAGTACCTTAGTAAAACATGTATAAGTCATCACTAAGAACAAGCATTATTCTTTTGTGCTCCCATCTTAAAAAGCAAAACGGCTTACAACTAAGTTGGCCTTTTTACAAATAGATATTTCCCAGCCTTTTTCCCAGGAAAAAGACAGTATTTACTAACCAATGCAATGGGTTTTCCATCATGTCTTTAAAGTTAACAGATTTTATTCTGCATAACTGTGCTGGACTACCTTACACTTAAGTCTTCCACAGTGACCTTGTTTCTTTTTAAGCTTCTAATGACTTTTATGATGCCTATTCCTACCGATAATCTAAAACAAGTGTTCTGAAGTGTCATCCCTGAATATAAAAACACTCCTTAATACCTTTGGGAAAAGAATGGCTAAATGGCATGCATCCATGATTAATATGAGCAAGACACAGGGAGACCCGTAACTGTGTGGTCATAGGCTGTCACACGAGTGAGTCATTCTGATCAACCAGTTTGACAGCCCCCCTAAAGAACCACTGAAACCATACCTGAAATTATGAGAAACATGCAGCTGTTGTTAGGAATCATCACAAACTTTACTATCTTCAAACGTGAGCAGACTCTTCCAAATATTTCAACACTAATGATTCTAGTTTTAACCTCTTTATTCCTCCCCTGCATTGCACTTCCTTTTTTTACCCACTGTCCTCAGTGAGGGACATTTAGAGAGGATCTTTCATGGAAGCAAAGAGCCTTTTTGCCTTCCAAATGTTCTTCCTGCAGCACTGCCCCCAGGTAAGAAAAGAAAGGCAGATTCAGAGCAGCCCAGGGAACACAAGATACATACCCAATACATCCCCAGCATATCAATATAGTATATTTTACAATCATTGTACTGCAGAGTATATCACTGATCGGCATCACTGAGAAACGCAGTGACAAGCGATAGGCCACATGCCAGAAGAAGAATGCCGCCAAATGCAGCTTCGGGGGCAGAACAACCAAAGTGTCAACAACTCCTCTATTTTGACCTTTCTAGATTTCTATTCAACAGAATACTACTGTCGATAAAGAATGTTTGAGAAGTCATTGAGAGTTCCTACTTCTCTGCACAGCTCACAGGCCAGCTACAACTTCATCAGTTCATCTACTACCACCGTCTTTGCTGACTTCAAAACACCACCTCCGGTTTCAACTCCGAGGTCCATGAGCCCAATCAGCGGTTAAAGACCCTTTTCTCTGCGCTAAGGCTCTTTCCGGCTTCAGGAGACCAAGCTGGTAATTCAAACGTGAACCCACTGCCTAAAAGAGGAGAATGGCAGATGTCCATGCTGTTTCTTCCTGAGGCAGTACTGCCTAGGGACAGAAACTGCTCATGGCTTGCAGGTCTCTCCAGCTCTTGTAGGAATAGCAGTACTGCAGCTCCAGGACAAGTTTCTCCTCATCGTCAGCCCAGTTCCAGCACAGCATAATCACTAGCTATTAAGGCTTCTCTATTTCCAGGATTTGGAAAGAGACACTGGTGAAAAATTCCTCCAAATTCCTGTTTGACTAATGCAATCCTCACTGTCTGGAACTCACGGTCAGAATGTTACGCTACACCCAGGCCAGTTTTATTATCTTTCATGTTCAGTGTTTACATTTTGCCTTTCACCATCCATATGTTTTCAATCTAGAGCTCTTGAAGGTTAATTCATGCAACATCTCCAGCTACCCTTTATATTTTTATCAGATGACTGGGTAGAAAGGACTTTCCTCTCTTAAATTCTGATGAACTCAAGTCTGATCAAATTTAAAGCAAAATACAGATCGATTGCTCTAACTTCTTCATATTTGCATGCTGGAAAAGGTTGGACAATTCTTGGGAATGAGCTCGTACATAGTACAAAACATGTTATGTAGTAGACTGGCAACACTGCTGTGGTGGTACACTCTAAAAGCAAGATGCACTTGCGTTTGTGATCAGCATAAGTGAGATGAATGATAGGAAAACACCTAGATAAAACAGTTAACACTAGGGAATCAGAGAAGAATAGACACAGAGGGCCCTCCAGGACTCACCAAGTTCATGCCTTGTGCCTTACTGCACTGCCAACCGCAGCACGTTTCCAATGGGCACTTCGGGACCAGGTTGACCTTCTTTCAATACTGAAACTTGACAGCTCGCCCACAGACACAATTCCTGGGCTCTGTTATCTTTGCTACAAGAAATGTTTTCCAATTTGCTAAGTCTCCCGTTCTGAGGTTCAATCCTATCATGTCTTGTCCTGTTCAAAAGATACAGGAGCAGCAGTTCATTTCTCCTGGCTTTGCACAGCTGCCAAGTGTCATCACACCCCTCCTTGCCCAGCCTGAACCATCTCTCCTCCCACCTCACCTCAGAGCTTGTTAAACAGAGCAAGAGCTGAACAAGGAGATCTTTAATTAGTTGACAAATTATCCAAACTGAAAGATCCCAACCTGGACACTGCCCCAAACAGAGGTTTTACCAGGATTTATTGGAAGAGTAGGATTATTTCACACATCTTAAAGAGAGAATGTATCCACAAATTCTCTTTTTTTCTACAGAAGCACATCTAGAGGCCAGAGCAGACTGGGTAAACCCAACTCCATGATTCCTACACAACTGCTGCCCTGTTATTTATTTCCTCTCCTGAACCCCCTATTATTCTTGCATAAATGGTAGAGCCTTGAACTTGTCCTACTTGAACTATATTCCTTTCCAGGACATTTCCTCCATGTCGCAAAGATTTCAATTTTGTATTTCATATTCTGGCACCTATAACATTCCCTCCCAAGCTTATTAACATCTTTCTCGCTATAATCGATTTCTAGTTCTAGCATATTAGCAGATTTTGTAAAAATGTCTCCAACATTTCACAGAATCAGTTGAATTTATATTTAATGAATATGATATGACATACACAGGATATTAATCCTATTTACTCTATCAATAGTGAAGTATGTGATCAGTTATTACACCCTGCATGCACATACACCCATCTAATTAGTTTACCTTAATCATCTTTTACAGGTAGGAATTAGAATGCTAAGGGAGAAAATACAAAAGTTAAAGGATTTTCGAAAACAATTCTGTTTCCAAGTATTTTTATCTTGTATGCTTCACTAGCAAGAATGTATTAAATTAATTTATAGCTCATATTGAGCAAATGTCAGTGCAATTATCCTGCCTGCTAAAAGCTTCTCCTAGCCCACACCAAACTTTATCATATAATAAAGTAACACGGTGGTGTTTAGCACAGAGCTACATGCAGGTACACAACAGCTCTACACACATGGGATCCACAGGTATTTAGTCAAAACTGACCAAGAAAATATGTAAAATAACTACAAGATTTTTCAAGGTAAAACTTGCATTAAAGAGCCATTTGGTATGATGTTTTTTTTTCTTCCCATGAAGAAAAAGAGCAGCAGCATTTTCCAAAACAAAGCACAGCTAAGAACCCATTCAAGATCACATTAAATGTCAGGACTGGAAAAAAGAAATCTGAATAATAATTGACCCCAAAAAATCAGGAAAAACAGGGAACCTGCAAGCCAGCAACACGCATGTGCTCCCAAGAGATCACCACGAGCAAGCAGTTCGCTGTTGTACCTGTTCTGTCCTTTCTTGACAGAGCTAAGAGGAGCAACTAATGGTGCATCAAGGCAAAGCGCCTGTGCCCTGGGCGCACAGCCGTGTGTCTGTGACCTCTGGAACACCAGGAAAGCACGTAACCACAGGGGATATTTTAAAGAAGCACAAAGCACCTAAACAACACATTGTCTTTCATGCAAGCACGGCCGGAGGGAGGCCTGGGGACGCTGCGCCCTGCACTAGTCTGGGTTCCTGCAGGGCATGAAGGCGGGTGCAGGGCTTCTCCGCTTCCATAAGGACAAAGCTGAGGGGCAGAGCATGAGGCTTTGACTGGGGTCGACCCCGTGACAATGTTAGGGAAATAAAAATCATACAGATTACTAACAAGTACGAATAAAAGCTTAAGCAACTGTCAAAAAAAAAAAAAAAAATCAAATTACACACTACCATACAGTTTTTCAACATCCAGTGGTGACTGATGCTTTTATTAATCCTCTTGTAAGAGTCACCAAATACAACAAATGCAAAACATTAAAATCTTAAAATCTAACTTTTTGGCAAAGATGTAAGTCTTAAATATCTGTTCAAACTTTCATTGCACATAAAGTTCGCAGTTCTCTGCCAAAATGTTTTATGAGGCTGTTTTGGAAGATTACCTCACAAGGCAGCATGAAGCGGCCTGGTTTTCAGGTGCCCCAGGCCAGCACCATACCTACTGCTAGAGCATTTCTAATTTAGACATAAAAAAATTAAACATTAAAATAAAAAAGACTCCTGGAAGCTTAAAGAAACATTTAGTACACAAATTTGCAATTGACAAGCCAAAACTTTGAGCTCCAGTTTTGCACTGCTCACATGCTGTTATGTTACTATACCAGTCAGCCTGGAAATAAGGATTGAAATCAGCTCTCATTATTCCCATTTATTAATTTAGAAATCACAATTAAAAAAAAAAAAGCTTTTCTTTGGGCCCAGAAAAACAAAGTACTGCTCTGTTTATCTACAGAGTCAAGAAAAAAATGTGAAGAATATATACACAATAGCAGCAAAATGTTCACGTACCTTACTTCACTTGTATTCTTACAGGCCTGATGCAAAACAAACCAGTGATTACAAACTATGCATTTATTCATCACTGGCAATTCATTCTCATTTGGGTTCACTTGAAAAGCCAAAGACAGACAGATGCCTCCCTGCATTTAATCTTACTCGTGAGCTCTATTACTGAGCTGTGCCGGGTGCCTCATCTCCAGCTTCCCCTCCGCACCCTCATGCAGAGTCCTCCAAAGAGAGATGCATTGATTAAAGTAGGGAATTGCAGCAGTAACTGAAAGAAACCGAGATAATGTGACCATGCAAAGGCAACTAGAGTTGCAATGGCAACCTAAAAAACCCTGAATGAGACCATCCAGACACGTTTACTTTTATAAATTAAAAGCAGATGCCGTAATTAAAAGTTTAGAAGCAAAAAGTCCATTGCAGAAGGGTTTCCAACCACCACGTGTGGATGCAGATGGAGCTTCCAGGCTGCCTCCCACGCAGGCGCACGCGCGTGGGCATGTGCTCATGCACTTCTTTCCACACCTGCATTCAGGCTGAGCTGAACGGTGCAGGGAGAGGGGAAAAAAAAGAAGAATCTTTCACAGCAGCAAATGGCAGCTATTGCCACGCACATGGGAAAAGGCAGCTGAACCTTCCCGGCAGGAATTGCGCTCACCCCAGCCTGGTTCTCACACCAGGGCTGAAGAGGAACCATCATCAATAACCCACAGACTTATGAAGAGAAGGATGAGGTTATTTTTTTTTTTCCCCAACCACCCCCAGTTACCAGCAAAGATTTTGCTGCCTGCTTACTCCAACTCCAAAGGGATTTTTTTTTCAGCTTATTTAATGCATTTCCAAACGCACAGCACCCTGGCGAAACACTGCAACGTGGTGAGACTGCTGCTCTTTACGTGGCCTTCTTCTAAAAGGGAACACTATGTTCTCTTGTCCTGAGCTCAGAGGAACGAGGATTTTTGCCCCTGTGAAAACCACCCGCACGTAGACCCCTTGCAGGCTCCGTGTCTCCGTGCATCCCGAGACAGCTTCCCAGAGCGTGTTCCGAAAGCTCTGCTGGATAACTTGAACGTCTCAGCTAGGATCAGACTTTTCTAGGTCTTGCTCAGACTGTTATTAAAAAACTGTACCAGCTCATTTCTCCAGTCTCTGGGAACTGCATGCAACTAACAGCATTTTTTTGTGTTTTCTTTTTTATTAAGAATCTCACACCGGGATCATTAATAAAAAACATTTCCAAAACTTGGGAAGAATCTCACACATAATGCCTTTCCAAAAAATACCAATGGTAGATTATTGCTGTGCCCAGCGAGTCCCAACTGACACCCCTAGCAAAATACGTACAAAAATGTGCTGAGATCTACTACGGAAACATCAGAGTGCTATTGAAACCTCAGCAACAGCACCTGGACGTAACCCTCTTGTCCTAACACTTATTCTGAACAAATCACACAATTTTAATGAGTCTAGCAATATTAGCTGAAGTTCCAGGTCAGTCTGACGTGTGCACCACTCTAATTTCACTTGATAAAATATATAAAGAAGAAATGTTCTCTATGTGTGTTCGACTGGGAATCATTCCAGATACATACAGCAAAAAGCAGTACATTATATTTGAGTAAAGACCTTTAAAAATATATTGACAGGACTTACCCAGTAAGAGCACAACTACTTCTGATAAGAACTAAAATTGTCATAAGCCAGAAGTGTTTTAAAACAAAGACCAGGTGCACCAAAAGAAAGAAAAAAAGTCCTTTTTCTTTTGCCTATTTTTAAGCCCAATCAGTCTGAAGGCCACAGTCACTTTCAGGAGCATTGTCACTGGAGAGCTTCAGTCTGATTAATTCCCACTTTCCAGTCAGGATCAAAGAGAAACAGAGCCAGGGACATCCAGATTTCCCCTGTACAACACAAAATGTAATTCCTGCTCCACGTAAACCAGTGGGAATCTCACGTAGCCTGGAGTGAAGGCAAGTTTCCTCATCTTGAAGGCTGCAGCTCATCGGTACTTGAGCCTCCCGCTGAAGACACCAGGGCTTGCAAGAACGAGACAGATAATGTTCTCCCTATACAGTTAAATATCCTGCAAGCAAGGTACTACTGAAAAGAGTAGTAATTTAGTTTATTCAAAGCTACTCCATTTACAGACTCAGCTGTCACAAAGCAGATGCCAGCAAGTTAGTTCCTAAGGAAGTCACTGGTGTAGTAATTCCAAACATAATCAGAACCGTGGTCATCCCAGTTCACTCATTCCTCATTTTAATCTGATGTTGTGGCTGCACTATTGAAGTCTGTAGACATTTCTGTACCTGGCTCAGTTCATCACCTTGGTCAAGGAACCTCAAGTGCCAATTTTCCCCTCCACGGGATGGGAACCTCCATTTGCCTGGTATTTCAAGAGTGCTGGACACTACGAAATGCTGCAAGGCCAGATCTTCCCAAGGGCTTGGTGCCAGCAGCTCCTCTGAGCACAAGGTTACTTGCCGGCGGCCGAGAGCTTCTGCAGGTCTGGCACGGGAACACCAAGGATCACCGCACCACTCCTTCCAAACTGGGAACCTCAAAGTCACCTACATGGCACAGGCTTCGCATTGCTTACCAGAAAAAAAATAGTATTTATTTTCACAGAGTGAACACACACTCGTTTAGGCAAGAGCCTACAGAGCAAGCCAGGCAAGGTGACTCCCAGCAGAGAAGAGTGTTAACCTGGGGCTCTTTTTCTCAGCAGAGGGAAACTGCTGAGAAAAACTTCGCCAGTTAGGAGCACCTCTTACTGAAGCACTTTTCCAGTGAAGACATGGGTAAGTCCTCTTGATTCTCTACAATTCCTTCAACATGTTATACAGTTGCTTAACATCACCTGCTTCATCATTTGTGGTTGGCTTCAATAGATTAGGGTTTATCTTCTAAAAGGATAAATAAACCAGAGACAGGTATATGAGGAACAGACCTTGCTTGGAAGGACTAACTTCATTTACTCAGAGCTGCAAACTTCCAATAAATTGTCTAGCAACATTATATAAAACGTTGCATTCAGCATTCATTAGATTCCCTTGAAAAGACTGTCCAGATATCGGTGTTGGCTTCATCCTACCTATACAACTGAGACTGGTAAATAAGTTTTAACTTAAGCAGATTATCCTCATTCAAAACTTCTGGCAAAAGTCTGTAGAGACAGAGAAACCCTGCACAACCTCAAGCTTCTGAATGAAAAATTGAGAACGTCTGAGAAAAAAAAGTAAACTAAATGTACTTCAGAAAAACATTTTAAATAAATGGGGGAGAGTAAGCAGGAAAATACCTATGTGTAAAGGAATGCATGTTTTTTTTTTTCCCCCCAGATAATGTATCATAATGTAGACACAGGCTACACAGAAACATGTGTTCTGGTCTGCACGTGCAGAAACATCCAAGAAGCAGGCGTTAGTCACCTGCCGGAGTTAATGTCCTTCTACATGACCATGCTTCTTCACCAATCTAGGCAACTCAACAAGGAAAACACCACTACTAGTGCTAACAGGGCTCAGAAAGCTCTTAAATGCGTGATTATAGAGAGAAGGGATATTCAAACATGCTCAAAATCTATGGAAGATAAAGACCTGAGAGATGCCAGCTCAAAGGGTGCAAGGAGTTACGCGCTGTGGCACCAAGGTCAACGCTTACAAGCGAGCAAGGCAGCAAGGACATTAAGTTGAAAGGTAGTCTGAGTAGCTGAGAAAAAAAAAATCTTGGACAGTGAGAATCAACATCGGGAATTATCCCTAAGGGACACAGTGGAAGAGCTTTTGCGTGGGTATTTTGAGAGACTGGGCATCCCACCAACAAATGTACTGCCGGAAAGACTCAGACAATGGCAAGGAAATGGATTAAACGTGTTAGCAAGACAATTTCCAGATCTGATCTCTGTGAAGAGGAGACCATGACCTCACCCCTGGATCTGTGGTGTTACCATTAAGTACTGCCCCATTCAGGCCCCAAGTCCGTTGCTAGCATGGGGAGAACTTGAGACAGACCACACCAAAGGCAGAGGGAGCTGGGAGTGTCTCTTCATTGTTATTTTATTTTTGTATTAACGATGGGTCAATTTATGTCCACAGCTTTTGTGAGGCAGAATTCACTAGGGATACTGAAGAACGGAAAACCAAGACACAGAATAAAGCTTTTGGGAAAACAAGAGGTCTGAACTTGATTAAGAGGCAAGAGGAAGAAAACATTTGAAGACACATATGGGGGAGAAGCGACTCTTTTCCAAGGACAGACAACAGCAATGGAAACACTGAAAATGGCTGGTCGGCCAAGCTGCTTTTCAGCATTTGCCTTGCCCTTTCCAGCTCACTCCAGCTCCCCAAAGCACAGCAGAAGCACCAGCAGCTTCCAGCGTGCAGATTCCACAACCGCAACCAGGCAGGGAAACCCCCCGCAGCCCCAGAGCCGGCGCTCGCGGCAGGGCCCCCGCACACCTACGGCTCCCAGACCAGCGCGGCGGGTGCACGTGCAGCTGGGGGAAATGATCAAACGTTTTCCTTTCACGCGTTGACTTGGAACTGCCCACATCGTCCAAACAAAATGGAGCTCAGCAAGAAAGCATTTCTTTAACCAAGGATTTAACCGTCTACTAAGCACTTTCCTACCCAACTGAAATAGCCTTCCCCTCTTGTAAGGGAGATTTGTTCTCCCATGGGACACTTTTAGGTGTTGAATTTATTACCCCCTTCAAGTCAACACCATAGGAAAAAGACAGTCAGTTTACTTGGCAGACAGACTGGAGGAATATCTGACAGGCTAAAAACAGGACCAAAAGAGATAAACCCCATCTTAGCGCTCCAAGCAGCTGTCAGCATCCCCGGATAGTTTTACATTAAAACATTCAAAACTGCTCTGTCCTTCAGGCTGCTGGGCTGCATAAGCCTACAGCGATTTATTAGCAGAATATCAAACCAGATTTGGTTAGCGGCAGTTCTTCATGCTGTGGGGTAGTGCTCGAGGCTCTCTGTGTTTGTCATCTCGGACGCTGCAGGCCAGGACGGCGCGGCCGCACCGCGAGGGCTCCTCAAGCAGCGGCGCCTTCACCCCGCGGCAAGCGCTGAAGCGCGGCCGGCCCCGCGGAGCGTCTGGCCAGCACCCGGCTCCACACGGGGACAGGAGCAGATGCCGAGGGGCTCCTGGTCAACAGGGCAGGCGTGCAGTGATACTGCACATAATGATCCCTGGCACATTATCCCAGCTGCTGGAAATGTGCAGTTCAGGGAAACCGAGCCACAGAGGCAAGGCTGTGCTTGTGAAAGCCTCTGATGGACCCTTCTCCAATCAGTGCTTCAGTTGCTGCTTGAATTCACGATGTGCACTACTTGGGCCTTACAGGAGATGCTGGAGAACCTCACCTTACTTACTGGATAATGATGGTGAAGCAGCTGAGATCCCTGGTATCAAAGCCAACATTACCCCACTAAGTGGTCACACAAGACAAAAGGCTGGTAACAACATGCAAACAGACAGTTAATGCACAGAGCACAGAGTCTTCTAAATTTCATTCCCTTTTAGGGGAACAAAGTTTTGGCCTGTAGGTTTCAGGAATGCCTAAATAATATTTTATGAATATAAATTCGGGGAAAATAACCTTTACTTTCTCTTGGTCATCACATAGGTGAGCAGAAAAAGTGCTTTCTCTTCTTATGCTTCCAGACATCTAACTGGATACAAATATACAATTTAATAAACTAAACATACAGTTTTGAATTGGCAAGTTAATCTGCTTTTGTGATTAAGCAGAGTTTAAACTTGGATCGTTCTCCACACCCCTGGCAAGCACATGCACGGGCACCCAGCACACAGTATTTCTCTGCGTTTTGTCAGGCACTCTCCAAGCTTTTGGAAGAGGAAGACCCAGAGCTCCACCGGGGGCTGGAAGAGCTAACATAGCCCCCTCCAGCCCAGCCATGCATGACTTTTTGCACTGGTTAGTGAGAAAATGGAATAATCCTAAAATATTAACAACAGAATTCACGCATTATTTACTGTAACAGGGATCACTGAACTTCCCCAAAACATTTGCTTGACTAAAGACAGAAAACAGTACAGCTTTAGGTAAACAAGAATACTTGCTGAAGCCTAGTATACCTTGTAAATCTTGCTTTTAACCTGCTGGCCAAAACTGCAGACCAGACAGCCCCTAATTCCAACATGGGGAAATGTAACAGTGTACAGTGGTGTGCATTCCTCTATACCTAGTGCTGCTGTTTTTAAAGGAGGCAATAAATAACAAATGGACAGGAGAGCTGAGTGCGTGCCACCAGCACGGATTGTCATTTAAATCCTTCCCAATTACAAGAAAACTGAGAGCAAGTGCCTGGAAATGACTTTGGGGAGTGATAGACTTTTAACCTCCTTCAATTACGTGGTCAAAGGGCCTCCAGAGAATTTGGCAGTGGGGCAGGCAACGAGACAATCTCGGCTCCCGCGGCTGCAGACGGGACAAAACTGCTTTAACATCTGCAGGCTGCACCCACCAGCACAGAGCAGAAAGGCACAAACATTTCCAAGCCTGTGTGAGTAAGAAACTACAGCCAGCCCTTCTTCCAAGAATGTGCTTAATCTTCAGCAACACAGAGTCAAGAAAGGGGGATTCTGGTCTCCATTTCAGCAGACTGGGAAAACCAGACTGCATTAAACAGACACAGCAGCCTATGCAGCTGTCACTGAGTGAAAAAGGCAAGTCAAACAAACACTCCATACAATTCTCAGACTCCCCTGTTCTCAATATCCTCTTAAGGTCCCAGTATGGCAAAGCACCTTATATATCTGCAAAATTTTCCTTTAGGGTTTGAACATAAGAATCGCTTGCAATTACACACAAGTTCAGGAGTGGCATTAGATCAGGCTCCAATTTAAATGATATTCCACCTTTTAAAAATATCCACTGAAACACTGTGTTTTCCTAAGAGAACATCTACTGAACGAAGAATTTATAGAAGAGGGTAATTCAACAGGGCATCTTATTTCTGGATTTATTCCACATCACACACGTTGAAGGAAGCAGAGGAATCATTTAAGAAACGTCGCATTTCTGCACTAGCACAGCTAGATTCCTTTCCGGAAGGCTGGATGCAGTGGGGAAGACTTAGGAACACGGGCAGCAGCCACCCTACAGTGCAGAAACGAAGGAAAAGCAACCTGCTACTGTTATTCTCTAAATTCCTTTAAAAATTTAACTAGTTATAAATTTGCCTTAATCTAAGGCTGCAAATAATCCAAGTGCTTACAAATGACAGGAGCATTTCCTAGCAGGACAGGCTGATGCAGAACAGGAGAAAGTTATGCTTCAGCAAGGATGAAATTTGGTTCCCTTAAATATGGTTCAATGGCACCTGGATCCCAGCCTCTTTCTGGTGGCAAGAAGATTGTTATACATTAATTAAGACTCCTACCATTTTCTGAGCGTAGGTGACCTTCCTCAGCGGGTCCAAAACCTTCAAGTAACTTCTTTCACAGCTTGGCTTCACTAATGCAGAGCGTTTTGGCCATCACTTTCACGGGATGATGCCGTTCGGTTCCTACAAGCCACAGGGACTTTTGAGGATTTGGGGAGGGTGACTCCTTCAACTGAAAACACATACTGGGCCCGTCTAAACAGATGCACCCTGTGTATTTACCAAGCACTGTCAGTAAAGTGTTGGTTAAAAGGACACTATCTTAGTGAGCTGAAACACACCTCAACCAGCACAGTTTCAGCCTCCTATGGAACTCCATAATCTTCTAATCGAACCCATCCATTGCAACCAAAATCACCAGGGAACCCTCCACCGCCTGTTGTACAGAAGCACACAACTGTATCCCAGGGGGCACTGGTGTGACCACAGATGGGAAAGGGCAAAAGAAAAATGAATGTATTTTGCTTTGCACACTGTTCTGCTTAGGGGGGTTCTGGCAAATGTCTTTACTCCGACAGCAGGCGGTTTAGCTTGTCCACAGTCAAGCCCCAACAACGCACTGGAAGTATTGTAACAACTAGTAGGAAATGGCAATCAGGACGGACTAGCAAAGGGTCAAAGCAGACCCAAGAATTTATTTCTGAAAATGGCTTCATGATGATTACTCAATAGCAACATCTGAATACCTCCCTTTTGCTATTTGGGTTTAGTCCTCTTTTGCCAGGGAATGTTACCTGTTTTCTCTAGTATTTTGATGAAAGGGCTGCAGGTCCTGTCTGGTCAACTATTCATAGAGTTGAGGAAAAAAGGTACTTTTACAGACATTCATCTAATGTGTTTTTGGATAATCCGAGCCATGCTTTCAAAGCATCTCTCCACTGACTCTCCAGCTCTGCCCAGCAGGCATCTACACTCAGTCCCATTCAGAGGTGAAGGCAGGATTCTTCATGCCTCACTTCAGTCAAAAATTAACCTAAGCTCATCCCTGGACTCATCCTACCTACATAGTGGAAAGAGAAATACAAATTCCCCCTGTTATGAGCTGAGTAGGATGAACTGTCATCTGGACATGCCCACTTCTCTCCATTAAATTTTTAACTAGGCTGGGCTTGTAGCTGACAGACTGCACAAGGCCAAAGAGGGGAATGCAACAGTTAAAATCGTGCTGTTACCTACCAATCTGGGAAGGCCGGTGCCCTCGGCTTCCACTGAACTTCACGCAAACACTTCGTACGCAGCTCGAGAGCTCCCTGAGCTCAGGGCAGCCCCAAGCACTGCCCCTCTGCCGGGCTGGAACACCCAAGAGCACGGGGCGTCATTGAAGAACAAGCACCCAGAAGGCAGCTTATAATGAAAAACATGCGCTGGATACAGTGAGGTGTCCAACTAGTTGTTACAAGGTACAAGTTGTTGCCATCTAAAAAATATGGAATTATAAACAGGGTTCACAGAGCCCCAGCGATAGGGCTCCAAGATCCTTCTCATTGTAGTTGCTTGTAGCTCTACTAACTTTATCCAGGAGGATATTTCCTTGATGGAAATTCCACAATGAACTATTTTAGCAAAACTCATTCATAAGCACTTCCTCCATTTCTCAAAGATGTTTTCCACACCAGGAAGCACTTTTTGCCATTCTCATTAACGTCTTCCTAAGTTACGCTAAGTTAAGACCCACAGAAATACTGTCATTTGAAACGTTCAGTAAAGAATAGCTGGAAGATCAGGCTTGCATTTCTTAAAGCCTCCTAAACACAGTCTGCTCCAGCCCAGAGCTATGACCAAATTCCCTCCCCATTACAATTCTGGGAACTTGCAAACCAGGCTATGACCAAGCACGGGAACAGAGAAGAAAAAGATCATTTGGAGAGAGGAGGCAACAATGCAACAAGCTAGCAAGGATGGCTTATCACTCCAAGCTACAATTTAAGTAAAGAGTTTTAAAATCGAGGTATGATTAAGTCTACAAAAAAGGGTGACTTAGGCATGACTGCCAGCACACCTGAAGATACGAATGAAATTCATCTTGACAAACCAGATAAGTCAGGAAGAGGGGTATGTGTAACTCAGTAAGAACTTTAAGCTAGCACCAAAATTCCCCATTAGAGAAAATGGGAGGCACTTTCAGAGGGATACTATGTTTCTGCAAGAATTATGTCTTTTTTTTTTTTTGAACAAACATAAGAGAGTAAAGAAAGTCAGTATACAAAACCAAATATCACAAGTGGGTGTATTGTTCTAATAATCATTTCCAGTCTTAAAAATCCTACATCTAGTAAAGGCCAATACTTTGAGCTCACCAAAAGCAACACTTTCTTGCAAGGTGCTTTCCAAGACAAGTTTTTAATTTCTGCTGCTTTCCTGAAGGCGTATCAGAGAGATACGAGTAAGGATTAATACAGGTAGGACAAGAGGAAATGGCCTCAAGTTGCACCAGGGGCGATTCAGGTTAAATGTAAGGAAGAATTTCTACACGGAAAGAGCAGTCAAGCCTTGGAACCAGCTTGGAACCAGAGAAGTGGTCCTGGCAGTGCTCAAGAACCGTGTAGATGAGGCATGCAGGGACGTGGTTTAGCAGGACGGTGTTGACGGGCTTGCGGTTGGATTCAATGATCTTAAAGGTCTTTTTCAACCATAATGAGTCTATGTTAATCACCATAGACAAGACAGAATTTCTGTCATTTTTTTTTCTATAGAAAGACTTACACTATTGAGAAATATGCCTGAGAAATTACTGCAAAAAGAGCATAAAGCCAATTGATAAACACAAGAAAAGTTGGAACTTCTTTTACAACCTCAGCTATTCCCGTCACAAGAGACCAACTACTGCAAAAGAGATTTCCTCCATCCAAGTTCTACAGCATAGGCCAAAATGCCTAAATTCATGATTAGATACTGAGAATGGAATGATAGTTGGAAGGAAATGCAGGAGCTATTATTAAATATAACTTATAAATCATTCTTATAACCAGGACAGTGAACCTAAATTCTTGTTCCAGCAGCCACCCTATCTGGTTATTGAGCAACAGGAATTCACTTTCCAGTCACAAGACAACCTCAGCCAAGGGATGACAAGTCACACTTGATCCCACCTCTACCCGGAGCAGCACCTCTACCAGGAACTCTGCTGCAGAGCCTGAGGGGCCTCCTGCAGCCCTGGCACAAGGCACTGCCATTTCAACCCATGTTCTCGCTCTGCTGCTAACGAACAGGGCTTTAAGAATTTCCTGTGCAGAAACTCCTCCAAGCCACCCTTTCCTCCAGGCATACCTGAAATTATGGATGATTCGCTGTGGAATCGCAAAAGTAATACACTCAAAAACATGAACTTTCATCCAAACTCTCATTTTGAGAACTATATTTTGGATTCACTTCTTTGAATTCAACCTAGACAGAGCTGCACATGGTCTTGAAATACTATTATGGGTCATCAGACTTCACCAAAAACCATGACTGAATTTTAAAGCATTCCCTGTGCCTCAGTGGTATGAAGTCTCATTCTGGCTTTCTGTAAACCTGCTGCTTAACAGCCACACAAAGGAGATATTGGCCATTTTCAGCCAGGAACAACCAACAGGCTCCTGGAGCAGCACCAGTTTCATCCCACATCATCTTCTTGTTCATAAAAGCTACAGTCTCTGCCCTGATACTAGGTTCCTCTAACCTCACTCTGCTCTTCCTATTCCATTCACTTCCCAATGGTGACAAAAAAGCTGGGAACTAGAAAGCAACATTAAAGCAGCCACCACAGCTTTAACTTCCTTAAACGTCTGTTTTCAAGCAGAATGCAAAGCAGTGATGTTCTCCAAGTCAGGACTCCCATTAACTCTTATGGAGTTGAAATGGTTCAACTCCACAGACAGAACTAAAAGCGAGGAGAGTTACACCTGCTGGACAGGAGAAGCTGGGGAGACAGGGGCTAATTCAGAAGGCAGAGATGACCACTCTGTCCTGCTCTTGGCGCTTCACAACAAAACTATCTCCTTCAGGCTATTCCTGACCACAAAAAGCTACACTGGGAAAGCCTGGTCAGGCTATCAGAGCTGAAACCAAACCTCAAGATGTTCTTTTGAAGGTTCAGTCATAATTCTGAAGGCTCTGCAAAACCTATTCCTGCTATGCACAGATCAGCCTAATTTATCTTCAAACACAAGGGAGAAAGAATCACCCGTTGTCCCCATCTTCCCAGGATCGTGTAGACTGAAAATGCACTTCAGAAGTTATTTGAGTTACACAGTCAACAACTACATTAATACAGCACATCCCTGAAACCTCCAGCTGCAGGTGTGAACACCCGCTGTGCCGGCGGCGCGGGAGCCGCGCTCACGCACACGGGCCCCACCGCGCGCCGCTCCGCCACGGCCAACGCACCAGCTCTGCCAGCGTGCCCTAAACAACAAACCCAGACCAACAACACATCGCGGTGGAGGCCAGCAGGGCTGCGGACGCCGAGCGTGTCCTTGGCAGAGCTTGGATTGTTCTCTGCACTTTTGACAAAATACTTGCTTATAAAAGGAAAATTCGCTAATGTTCAAGGATTCTGCTGTGTTCGAATGTCAGGAGGGTTGTATTCAACTAAGCCTCCTGGAGGGATCAACTAATAGGCCATGTAATTAACAGACATGGAGCCATAGGTTGCTTGAAACCCAGCAAGGCATGACAGCCTGCTTATGAGCCACAGTGGGGACAAACACCAATCTGGTATATTTTTACAGCTACATTAACTCTTTACCAGCACACAAAAACAAGGTTTTAAAGATGCTGAGTTTTACATTAGGTGAACAATAGAGCTGAGCACATATGGAAATGCTTACCAAGCAGTTCCATTTTCTGTCCGAACATGCTGTAGACAATATACAGTAAATAAATACAATAAGTCATGTACACTGCAACTCAATGTACTGCACAAGAGCAACCAAAAAAGCTCCATATTCGCCGTAAAAAACAAAAAAAACAAGCTTCATTTATTTTGTAGGAGGAACATACAAAAATAAAAGGAGGGATGGGGTTGAAACCATAGAAATAAATGTATTTTGCAATGTCTGTGCTTGTAACAATACAATTAAAGAGAGCAAGGCCCCAAAGAGGGGCCATACGGGTCCTCCCAGCCTGGATCCTGCCTTGACAGTGCAATAGTGCCTAGTTCCAATGCCTAAGGAACAGAGCTAAGGAAACAGTGAATGGTCGCTCACCTCTTTCTTTGTTCAACACATTAACCACATTTACTGACATTTAGTTTTACCTGATTTCTTATTTTCCTATCATACAATACCACAAGGTACCAGTGTTACTTTAGATTTGACCGCCCAAGTTTTTGGAATAATACTTCGCTATTTCTCCATCTATCTCATTCCTCAGATGATCTGTGGAAGCATTCAACAGTCCAAGTCTAAAAACTCCAGTGTGATTCAAGGGCAACCTCTCAGTTACGATAAAAACTATACCCACAGTGCCTCACCTTTTAAACAGTCAATATTTTATTAAAGAATACTCTTATCACAAGAAACTTCAGTTCCTTTTCAGAAGTTTGTGGTAAATGACCCTGTCAGAAGCTCTCTGAAAATCTGAGGGTAGTATTGCATTGCATCTGTATAACCTACTACCTACAGTGCCTGCACAGTATAGTATATATATTATCTGTATATTTATAATGCATATTATATAGGATAGCATCTGTGCAGTTGTGCATATATATATATACACACACACACAAAATATAGTATCTATGCTGCACACTGAAGGATCCCAATTCACACATCCAGAGAACCTTGCAAATCCTAGGAGATCTGTCAGGGGCAACTTCCCTTCACAAAAGGCAGGTTGACTCTCCTGCATTCATACAAAATGTCTGCTACCCGTATGTCTGCTAATCCCCATCTGCTCTACTCTTACCCACGTTGCATGGTACAAATGCTGATTTCTCACTCTGCGGATTCCCCAGTGCCCTCAGGGGTCCTTCTCTAGCTGCTCTCATGCTCATCCAGCCCATTCCCTAACACTGGGCTCTTCCACAAGAGGTTGCACACAGGTGTTAATTCAAAGATTTCTTCACTCAACCCTTCCATAATTAGTGGGCAAAAAACACCACCTAGTCCTTGCAGTCAGTTACAGCTCACTGTGTTCAAGAAATTTTTATTAACAGCTCAATTTAAGAGCAGATCTGCTGCAGAGACCCTGATGAATACAGATGCCATACAACTCATCTGTTTTTTTCCTACTCCATCTTCTTTGAGTGATTCTTTCACACATTAAGTCTTCGAGGCTTTTAAGAAACTTGTCCAGGAAACTTATTTCCAACACAGCTAAAAAAAGCTTTACTATTTATACCCTCTGAAAACTGTTCCTCCAAGTTTCTTGGCTAGCCTTACTGTGCGCTTTACATTTCACCTGCCAAAGTGTTTGTTCCATCTTCCCCGCTCGGTCATGACTGCAGCTTTTGGAAGCATGCCGTTGTGATTAACAGCCATTCCTCCCCGCTGCTGCATGTGACAGCTCATCTGTCTGTGTCCTCTCCCTGCCTCACCCCCTCATCGCTGCCCATCTCTCTCCTTTGCTCCTTGCTCTTGAGAGGCTGGGGGATTTGCTAGGCAATATGGGGTGGTTTACTGTTTTTTACTCTTTTTACCCTTCCTCCTGCTCCCTTTGTTTTCTTTTTATGCAGGCTTCCAGATCCTGGCGTAGGTCAACCTTCTAGAATTGCTTCAGTGAAAGTTTATCTTTGATTACTTCTGCAGAAAGACTTAAATACACCCAAGTTCACTGCTTCAAAGGGCCCACTGCTAGAAATTTTTGCACCAAATTCTGCACAATTGCCAGAGAGACTCAAAAACATCTACGTTTCTGCAGATTCCCTGACCAGCAGTTTTCCGAAACAGTCATTTACGACGCCTAAGGGGAT
Source organism: Tinamus guttatus (assembly GCF_059628265.1). Taxonomy (NCBI): domain Eukaryota; kingdom Metazoa; phylum Chordata; class Aves; order Tinamiformes; family Tinamidae; genus Tinamus; species Tinamus guttatus. The sequence continues at coordinate 4,726,039 of NW_028288831.1, forward strand.
TTGGGGCATCAGGGTGCCACTGCGGCTCCTACTCTAATGCTACAGGATTCCCATGCACAAGTTCCTAGAACTTTTCTTAGGGATTATGTTCTTAATACAACTGGATCCTGATTCAACTTTCACCTTTAAGCCACTCCATTATTACCACACTGCTTGGAATCACTCTGTTGTTTTCTACATAGCCTATACAGTGGTTTTAGGGTTTTGAAATATGTTTGCCTACTATCAGCCTTCTTGCAGACTTATTCAACAACCTCAAAAAATAACACCCTAGTCTACCTACCTTATTTCTTACTGCTTTAGAGTACGTGGACATGTGCACGCATTTGGCCCATTTTCCTGCTTACTCTCGTGTCATGTCAGTGATGCCTCCAGGTGCAAAAATCAGTCTAACATATGATGACAGTTTTCAGTGATAAAGTCTGCACAAAGTAAATATGTTGGCTCTGCTTTAGTGCTAAAACGAAACAGTAGCCGTATTTTAAAACAGTTGGGAGGTGTTGCCCGAGTAACTACCTAACAAATGCTTGCATAAGTGTTCTAGTTTCTGCAGCTCTTCTGATTTTTTTCTTTGCCATCATTTAGACAGCAAAAGTGCTACAGAATTACATGATAAGAGAAAACAGGAAACAGCAAGTCTATTTTCTGTAAGTAACTACAGAGAAGAGACAGGCTCTATACTGATTATATCAACAAGAGCAAAGGGGAAAAAGATCTTCTGGTGGTTTTTGTTTAATTTGCTTGTATTTCTGAAACACTGATACGAACGAGAGTGTACTTAAAAAAAAATTCAATAGCTATTATAATTTCAATGTGTCCCTGAGCCTATATGCTAAAATACACAAGAGCTATATGATCATAACAGTGCTTCTTAAATCTGTTAACAAAAAAGAGCCCAAGAATAGCCATGTGTTACATAAACCTACATTGAAGTCTTTGAAGGTAGCCTATGAAATCACTGGAGAACAACTGCATCAACTGGACTAAGTTATTTAGATATGGAAAAAGAGAAAAGCAACATAAACTGCTCTTGGGTGAAAATTGGTAGTTCAAATGTTAAAGAGGTTTTACTCCATGCTACTGCTTCTTTATCTGCCCCTTCCTTGCTACCCTACACCTGCTCCTGTAGTGGCTAGTATTATAGAGACCTTCTTATCATACTTAGCACTTGCAAGAGCACACAGAGAAGGCAAGTAATTAAATAGTTTTTCCATGGTAATATATTCCAGACCTTTAAGAAATACTGCATGTTGCTCTGGATCACAGCAAAGAAGCTGCAGTGAATCAGTGCACTGATTCACGAGTGGAGCAGGGGGAAGAATCCGCACGCGCACACACACACACACACACGTGCGCTGCAGGCCTTGCAGTTGCAGATGCTTCACAGGCTTCCAGAGTATAATATCCAGCAAGGAGAACAATGAAAGGAAAACTCCCTGGCAGGCCAAACCGCCACCTTCTGCGGCCTCTGTTACGAGGCACAACCTCAAAACAGCAACAGGAGTCCTAAGAGAGTCATTTTGTCAAGCCTGGGATGTAACTGCATGTACAGGGTACAAACCACCACAGAACCACACCATGTACCCAGCACAGATTTCTCTCATTAAAGTTTGAGTTTTAATTGATTTTTAATACAGCATTTGCAAATGTTTTGTTAAAGCGTTTACATTTTTATTCACCAAGTCTACCAATATGACAACAAATACTAAAGGAGGTCCATTAGCATAAAAATGAGGTGATGCCCAAGGCACCTGCGCACAGGTTTAAGAGGGAGGGAAGGGATTTACACCAGCCTCCAGAGTCAGCTGAAATACTTTTCACTGTTAGGGACAATGTGGCCCAAAGGAAATTGTAATGGGAGAGAAAAATTCTTTCACCTCTGGCTTGAAACACAAGTCAGGGTGGTGGCAGCCAACTCCCTGCATGGGACATGTGCTGGCTGGGCGCTCCCCCGCGCGAGGGGGCCTCTGCTCCTCGGCGTCCTCAGCACGGGCGCAGCGACTGCCACCGCGCCGGCAGCGCACCCGGGAGGGCAGGGTCTGCGCACGCAGCGCGCGGAGCCCAGCGAGCCTCAGCCGCGAGCACAGACGTGACCAACTACACGTGTTTCAGACACGTAGCTCCACCTCATTGCCCCACCATCCTGTTTTGCCCTCAGAAAAAAATGAAACCATAAATGCAAGCAAAGCAGCAAGCTGTCAGCATTCCCTCGTCAGGCATACAGCATCTGAGCTGGTCACTGCATGACTGTTCAGACATTTCAGCTTATTCTTGTATAGAGTATTTTGTATAATACGCAATGGGTATATGATAGGTACCAAAGTCCACCAAACAAAAGTGTTTTATATCTTGGTTATAATCTCAGATTTTTTAACTCAAAAAAGCAAGTCTCACTAGGGACACAATAAAAAGTTTCACAAACCCTAAACAAGCTTCTTTTTGTCTTTCTTTCCGCAGTTCCCCAACAAAAAGCACAAAGGAACAAAGCTAACCTAACAGCAAGGCCCATTAGCTTTCAGAAACTTATTTTTAAAGGCAAGGCACAATTTATTTTAAACTAAGGTGCAGCACAGAGCAATCAACCCACACGAACAGCCACAAAAGAAAATGGTTTATTCACATCATCTGAATACGACTACATAAAAAATGCCTAAAGTATGAAAACTATGAAGGCAGGAGACTCATTCTGCAGTTTAGAAACTGTTCCTGATGTTTACACATCACTTCAGTTCAAATAACTGCTTATGATGGGAACATGATGAAAGCTGTTGAGCATGAAAGAAGATATAAATGAAGCCGAGAGAGGCATCTTGGCCAGAACTCGATCTACATCAACTTGGGAGGGACCTCTGAAGGTCTCCAGTCTAACTGCCTTGCTCAAAGTAAGGCCAGCTACAAAGCTGGATACGGTTGCTCAAGAGCACATTCGATTATAGCACAACATAGCACAATACTCTGCAAAATCCGCAAATAAAGAATTTGCTCATACTAGTGGAATTCCCCCTTCATTTACTACTGCTCTGGGAAGATTCAAATCCTAAGATGTTTTGAAAAAATGTAATTGCTGCTACAGCAGCCATTAAGAACAGCAGTCATCTGGAGAAGAAGCAAATGTGATCCAAATATCCATTATTAGCCATTATCCTATGTTATCATGAAGGTTTGGAAAACTTATATTGGTAGAGAGGAGACTTAAGGGCAGGACACAGAGCTCAGGAAGTACAATCCTCCCAAGCTCTGTATTTCATTTCATGTTGGAAAGGTATGCTCAGCCCTCTTGAGAAACAAAAGTCCCGGTCGCAGGAAAACAAACAAAATCCTCAGTATGTCTGCATTTCACAGCCATGCTCAGAAGGGTTTCTTTTTCCTTTTTATGCAAGAAAAATTTGCAGAGCTAACATGCCCTGGTCTGATAGCATCCGCCTTGCCTTAGAAACGCACAGTCTGCTTCTCTTGGTGCAATCTCTACCCATTCTCTGCCTTAATCATCCAGACAATCCCTGACCATTTTTTTGTCTCAGAGACGTCTGCCAGTGGCCAAACTGCACACTCACTGCCAAAGATCCCAGGCACTTCCAAGGGCTTCCAGCCAAGGAACATGCCCGATACAACAAGGATACAGCAAGACCAACCTTCTGCAGCCAACCCTGCTCTCTGCGTCAGGCAGCAAAGAAACAACTTTCTTCTATCACTGACTGCCAAACTTCCAGGGTAGATCTCTCCTTACTCTATTCCGCAATCTTTACACGTATAATGGAACCAGGCCACCCAGATGCCAGGACCTACCTTCCAAACTAAGCTGTGGTGCTACAGGGGACAGTTGGGTCAAAAAGACCAGGAAAGGGTTATAATCAAATGATTCAAGCAAACTGCTTTTTTGAACAGCTTTAACATTCATTTTTGAGCTCTCATACAGCTATCAAGTGAGCCTTGCTACTCACATAAATGCTTTCTTGCAAAATACATATTAGAAATACCACCAAATTCATCCATTTCCTGAGAATAATTCTCCTCCATTTGGAAAACAAGAGGGATCCAAGAAAGAAATCCTTCTCTGCAGGGGAGGGAGTCAGGCAGGAAGGAAATGTGAATTACATACACCTCTGGAAAAGGCCCCCTTGAAAAAAAACAAGTAAGGAAAACAGCATTAAGTAAAAAGAGTATGTTTAGCATCACCGCACAAGCTGGAGAGAAAACCTGCGAATTCTTAGCTCAAAATATTGCTGCCTCCTCCTGTCACTGCTGGGCTTTCTGCAGGCCTCAGGAAAGAGAGGTGAAAGGGCCGTCTCTGCCCCTCAGGTACAGGGTCACTTTGAAGCCCCCTGCACATCAGTCACTGCTCGATGGCCACCTCTCTATGCCACCCTATGCTCTTCTGAAATAGGGCTATTAAAAAGCAAGTGGTTTTGCCTTTTTATAAAATAAAAGAATAAGCTATTGCTGAGCAGAGACAAAGGTTCTGTTGATACAACATGTGGATTAAATCTAAAAGGAGAAAGAACGCTGTTCTATTAAACTGACAATTCTGCACAGAGGGCTTATATCTAAATCCATACAAAAAAAAATCAACAGGAAAGACTTCTGTTTGGTCAAACCAAGAATTATTTAGGCACAGAACAAGAACATTTTTAAAGTGATCTGGACCCTGTGCACAAAAGGATCTCTTCAGTTGTGTTCATTTGTCTGTTTGCTTTTAGTCTATCCCCAAAGTTTTGCATTTGCTTTGCTTAAAAACATTTATGTTTTGGCACTTAAATCTATTTCAAGTCAGATGACCTGAACCACTGGCTTTTCAGCTGAGCTGCTGCTACTGAAAAGAGTTCCTTACTCCATTTGCACGACTATTGCACCAGGCAGAGAACTGGCCTAAATTTGGGCTTTCCTCTATTACGTGCCTTGCCTGTGTTTTTACAGGTACATGTTTACTCCTTTTCCTAACTTCTGCTCGTAGATGTTTTTCTCCCCCATTCTTATTTAAGCAGAAAGTCCTCTTCAGTCCTTGCCCACCAGCCAGCACCTCGGCCTGCAGTGCGGAGACTGAGGGAGAAGCCTGTCCCACCAGTGCTGCAATCCTGAGAACGGCTCGCAGAGGCGCTCGAGAAACTGTGACCACAACTGCAGCCCCCAAATCCTGCCCAAATCCCGCCCAAACCCGCCAGAACAGAAGAACTCCCCTTCCACATCCCGAAAGGACAAGCCGTGGCTGGTACACATGGAAAAACAGGGATTTGACAGAACACACAACACTGATAACAACTATAAATGGGACCAAGAATTATAGGATTTTTTTTAATAAAAAAAATCAGATGGTACCTGGAACTCATTACAGAGCTGAAGCAAAGGGGACACTAGCAGCCTTTAATGATAGCTAATGCATCGTGCCATGAAGAGGGCATTGCTAACCAACACAAACACATCACCACAGAACTCCAAAGAGTCTTCAAAGAATGATGAAAACCAAAATATGAATTGTCAGAAAAATAAGCTTTCAGCTCCATTGAAATGTTCTGTGAGAAAATATTTGTAGGAAATGCTACTCATCAATGGGAAAAAAAAAAAAAAAAAGGCATTGCATAAAAGCATGCTGGAGCTCCTTACCAGGACTCCCTGTGGATGGGATTTGCAGCAAGATTATTATTTTTTAGAACACCCCAACACTGCACATGGTAAAACACATGACAGGGCATCAATGTACAGGCTGAGTATAACACCGAGCGCGCAATGATTCTAGCTGAACCTTCTGTCATGAAAAACGTCACTTTTCACATCACTTAGAGAAGCCACCAGGTGATGAGCTCTTTGAAACCGTTAAAAAGCATAATCTCCAGCCCCCAGTACTTCAGGCATGCTGTTTCATTATATCGCACCTTAAGTTCCATTTGCCAGGAAGGCAAAGACACCTCTCCTCAGAGCCAAGAGCTGCTGCAGTTATTCGGGCACCGTCACGGCCGCCGGCCTCGCGCTCTGCCACAGCTCAAGCTCCCGGGCGCCTCAGGAGGGGCACGCAGCAGCCTGGGGATCGTGGCCCGGCTGCCAACCCCTCTGCTCCAGGGAAGCGGCTCTTGCCAGCCACACGAGAGGTGACACGAGACCGACAGCGGATGGCCTATTGTGCCTGCATTGAGCCCAGCTTTTCCAGACAGACAGGTGCTCTTGTGTTGATGTATGGTGTAAAGACAGCACCACGAGATGCCTCAAGTTGCCTGTGACTGAGGGACACCAGATACATCGGTGCCATCTCCTTGCCAGCATATGCAGAGACCAAGTCCCAGACTTAACAGGGCATTTCTCACCTCTAAGAAGGCAGGATCACCACTTCAAAACCCATTTAATGTTGTCCTCTACAGGAGGCCACGACCACTAGACTGAAGCTCGCTCAGTGCAAAAGCTCAGATCTTTAGAGCAACTTGGGATTTACAAGCTGCTTAAGTTCTGTCTCAAGGGGGAAAAAAAGAAAACATTTTACAAAGCCACCTGGGAACGGGAAGGCACGTTTCTGCTGCTCACCTTGCACCAGTCAACGGCCTTATGGTCTGCTCAGCAGCTCAGCTCAGCAGCCATCCCCACGATGTCCTGCCTTCTGCTACCTACCTCCTCACGTGCCCTTACGGGGACGGGCATGGGACTCCAAGGCAGGAACATCCCATTCTTCCTTCCTTACCCAAGGAAGGGCCTGTTGCTGCCAAGAAGCTCTTCTAGCAAGAAAGAAAGGGCAGAAGCAAAAGGAGCTGCAAGCCAGGAGAAGATGATCGCACAAGCACAGCATTTTTCTTATTGCTTTTATTTGATCCACTGAGTCGTTAGAAGTTCAAACACCACATAGTTCTGCAAATTACCAACAGGAGAAAAAGAAGACAAGAAAAAGGAAATTCTGCCTATTCAGTCTAAAGAGCAGAATCTGTTTTGATAAACTGTCAGGGTCACCCTTCACAAGTCATATATGATAAAGCTGTCATTTCTCAGAGATTCAAAGCGAAACTTTGTTCGAAACACCTGCCAGCCTCAGCTCGACGCAGCATTTCCCAGTAAGGAGAACATGATCAGACAACCAGAGAACTAGTTCCTCTTCATAGATCTCATACTGCTCCATTCTGTGAACTTCAGCAAATCTCATCCCTACTTACTACCTCTTTCCTCCTCTCTGAAAAGTAGATGAGCACCACTGAGAAGAGGCTACAGAGAATTCAGCTACCAGGAGAAATATTAAAAGAGAAATGGGAATTTAGGCGCTAAGCAAAGTGACATACTGAAACTGAGATTTATGCTGCAGAGGGTTCCAGCACAGGACCATGCTCTTCAGTTTAGGCAAGCCTATCCAGCGTGGGCATTATTCTGGGCTAATTGCTTAGAAAAACGTGTTAAGTTACACCAGCTTGGTATGCCTTTTTTTTTTTTTTTAAAGGCAAAACAAGGTATGTTTTAGGCAAAGTTAAAATTATGTTTACAGACAATCCGACTCCTGTATATAAAGGAGGCTTTCCTAGTCAACAAACAAACATCAAGAAAATTCAAAACTAATGCAAATTATATGGCTCTATAATCTTGCCTGTATAAAAAGACACCAAAGAAGTTGGGCAAAAAACAGTGTTAAATCTGACTTCCCTGACTCCTGTTCTGTTCAATACAGTAATTGTGTTTCACAAATTCTAAAACACTTCAAATTTCAAAGCACATTTACTTACACTACATAATTCTGTGATTCATTCTGTAATTTTGTGATGCTCCCAAGGTAAAAATCATTATCACCTTTATTTCAGAAGGAAAAGGAAAGAAAACACAAGTAGCAATTTGTCAAATGCACAGGAGGAACTGAAAAAAGGGCTGGAATTGAAATCCACGGGTTTCTGCAATCTTCTGAAGCAACTTATCAATTCTGAAGGCTTTTTGAGAATATGATGGCAGACAGATGAAAATAATAGTTTCTAAACACACACATATCTAGGATCGAGGCAGTTGATCGGGTAAAAGCCATGAGAAAAGCAGGTTATTTAAACGAATTATTCCACAGTTGGAAGAGTATAGTGAATTATCTAAGAGATTGCTGCCACCTCCCATATACAATGCAAGCAGTAGATCAGCCCACAGTATAGTCCATCCTGCTAGCATCCTTAGAGACTGCACTTTAAACTTCACTATGTCAGGCTTTATACTTTCTACTCTGAGGCATTTCCATCAGTATTTTTCCCCTCTGCAGAGCATGTGGTGAACACTGCCCAAAGCAGCAGTCTTGCTACACGTTATTAAAGAGTGCCCTCTAACGAGGCCACCCTTCCACTTCACACCAGCACCGAGAGAGATTGGAAAGAAAAAAAAAAATGAAGTGAGACTTTCCAGAGACTTCTCGTTAAATGCCAAACAGATCATATAAACTAAACGGCAAATGCTCCTGACATGACACTTGAAATTTTCTTATACTACACAGACTGTTGTTGGTACAGATCTTGGTTGGTGGTGGCACTGAAGAGAAAGGTGGGAGATGATACAGTTCTACTATACCAAAAGAGGAAAAGATAGTGAAGTAAATGAGAAAAAAAGTGGGTTAGAGAATCTGACATGCAAAAAAAAAGCTCAGGTCCGTGAGCAGTTAACCCAGTGCTACTTTTCCAAGATAAGCTGCAATTTATTATATCTATGTGGAATTGCAGGATAACATTCTCATGTGGAATGCAGTCAAATCAACCTTTAAACAGCAAGTGAAAAAAACAAAAATGGAGTTCACTAATCAAAGCGGAATCCTCATAAGTCTAGTTGCTAATACATTGCTGTAGCATAAAAATATTGCTTTGGAGGGATGCCTTCTTGAAACAACAGGCAAAGTACAATGATGAAACTGCGTCTGCTACATGTTTGTACAACTGGTACTTGTTCTGTGGTCAAGTTCACTTTCACCTACGTACAAAAGCACAACACACTAATAAGAGACCCTACAAGGACAAGACAGTTTAATTACTCAGAAAAAACCCATACGAAAAAACTGATGCTGATCTTCAGAAAAGGAACCAGTTTCAACGATCACCACGTCAAGCGGTCAAAATAAAACTGCTGAACAGAGTCTGAGGGTTCAGCTTCGCAGCACAGCGGGGACAACGAGCGATGGCAGCCTCAGCACTTGCTGCCCTCTCTCTCCCATTCGTTTTGCACCAAGGCATCCCCCAAACACCCGGGCTACAGGCAGAAGGTGATGGATCAAACGAGTAACCAAAATTTAAAGCATCTAAATGCCCAGATAGACACTAGAAAGGGGCAGGAGCTCCTTTATTTGTACTGCCCGCCAGCTACTGTCAAACTACACTTTTATACTTACTCAGGACCAGAGGCAGCAAAGGGCCTCGCCGGAGGACACGACCGTGTGACTTGCACAGCGATGCCCGAACTCTTCCCCCGACCGTGGATCTGCAAGAACCAAAGGAGCCTGTCAACATGCACGGCTTTTACCAACACAACACCCGGCTCCCCCTGCAGCTATGTTAATTTAAGCAGGCATTTAAGCAACTTGTTAAGTGTCATCTTGAAAAGACATGGATTCAAGTAAACACTTAAATATTTTCTTGAACTAAACCTTACGTACTTACCAACATTTTTGCTTCTCCCTAAGCATTTTTACTGTAAAGATCATGAGACTTTAAGTCAAAAAAGATCAATAAAAGCAATACAAAATTATTATAGAACACTAATAAAATCACTGTCCTAATCCACAGATTAACCATTTGACAAACAGAACATCGGGAAAACTCCACTCCCATTCATCTGAATGAACTAACAGCAACAATTGCTTATCACACCAGAAAAAAAAAAAAAAAAAAAACAGCAAGAAAAAAAACACAATGAAGTTTTCGACTGCTTGCCTACCATAAACCTGCTTTGTGGGCTGGAATTGCAGCTATTTTAGTATCATTAAAAGCAAAATTGCACTCCCTATTTCAAAAAGTGAAACTAATTTCCCTTCTTTTGTAACAGTCTGAGGTTCCAGGCCCCAGGGGATACTTTCCAAAAACACAAAAACAATTGTATAATCTAGGAAAAACCCACAAGGATCAATTTAATACAGCAACTGTTTCCGAAGCGGTGCAAAGTTCTTCCTGCGCTTTCTCCCACATTTTCAAACATTCCTTCAAGCACTGTTATTTTTTAGCCAACTTTTTTTTCCCCTGATGTAACAACTTATTCCTCGAGGAGGTTCAGGCAGAGTTTGACATTAAGAAGATCGGCAGCAGATAGACTGTTTCCTGAATGCTTTTAAAAAAGGGATTTTTCTTTCATGAACACATAACCCGAACAAGAGTCAATGACATTACATGAGATTCAAAAATAACAATGAAGCATCTTCTAGAGCCATAGAGCAGAAAGTTTCAGCACAGAAAATGCAAGATCAGGTGAATATCAATATATATTGTTACCTAAGCTACAACAATGGCTGTTACCAGAAGAAAAAAAAAAAAAAAAAAAAAAAAAAAAAAACACACCTCTGCAATCTCATTTTTTAAATATAACAAATACAGTTATTAACTGAGAAGAGGAAACTCACGCATGACAAATGTTTAAAGTAATGAAATTCAGTGAAGAACATAATGTGCCCTAGTAACGAAGCGGCACCGCTACACGCATAGCTAGAAGTGTAGCTCCTTGTACTGTGAAGCGCTCTGCTCTTTGAAGGAAGCTTCAGCTACAGTCAAGAACAAACTACATTGCAAGGCTACAGCGAATCCTGAAACAAGCAAGCAAGCAAAAAACCCACAGTGTTATTTTAATCAGAAAAGAAGCACATAACCGCACAGCTAGACCTACCCTGAAGCCTACATACACCCTTGGCACAACTTGGAGAAGCAGCAGAAGGGGAAGGGGCGGATTTAAATGTGCGACACCCCCATCCTCCTCACTCCATCTCCGGGTGCACAACGAGAATCATTGTCTCACTCAGCCACATGCTAAAACGAACAGGGGACAGAACTCACCTACCCTGACAGACACCTGCAGATCTATCTCATCAGTAAATGATTTTTTTGATCAATCATTTAAGACTGAAGCAAAGCGTAGAAAGTCTGGACCACTACAAAAAAATGAAGGAGCTGACATTGCTTTTTCTCTCAAAGTTCCCATCAGCAGCAGCGGCATCGCAGACCTCCAGGACTAGCAATTCCTGGCTCAGTATCAAGTCGCCAGGGTTATCCCTGCCTTACATGTCCATGTCAGAACTGGCTCTAGCACCACTGCTGTTTAAATGTTTAAACAACATAAATTAGAACTTCTTGCCTTTCATTAATTTTTCCATTATTTATATTCACATTTACTTCATGCTTTATTAGCAACACCCTTCTACAAAATCCCCATTATTACAACTTCAAGGAGGGTTAATGGACAGTGCCTGAGTGGTATATTGCTCAGAGGGAACGGACTGTCATGTTTTAGAAGTGAGGGGAAGGAGGAGTTTTCACTTTCTGGTATGACCAGATTCTGAAACGCTTCATCTCTTATTAACTTCATGATCCACTTCTGAAACTGAAACTCAGACATGGTTGAATTTCTCTGCAGGAAAAATTAATAACATATGATTTTTTTTTTCATACCTTATACAGAAGTTTATTTGAAAACTGCAATTACCTCCACACTCAAACTGGCCTAATTCTATTTACCGGCAGCGCCAAGGACTATGCCCAAAGTGTTATACCAACTGAGTGGCAAAGTTGAGGCAAAATAACTTGTTAATTACATGACCTGGTTGATTGACTTTTATCTGCAGATCATAATGCACTACTTGCCCCAAATCACCCAACATGGTATTAATAGAGCTGCGAAATAATTCACTGCTTGATCTCAGGCAGTTGGGCAACACTCGCACCTTCCAGGTCAGTCCTAACCCAACACCAAAACCACATGTGGGTTTGCAGGAGAAACAAACACTCCTTTTCTGGGAAAGCAGTTTTCCATCCTTCTCTGCTGATACAAATCCAACTGGAATTTCTCTTTGACCCTCCCTGATCCCATGCTGACTCTCATTTTCTCCCACAGGATTGTTTTAAGCTTTTATCACTGACCTCTTCCAGAGCTCTCCCTGCGCTACATTAACTTACTGGATATAAGTTCAATTAAAAGATGAAAATGGAAAACGTCAGGATGTCCAGTGCTCAGTGCACCTCATTTTTGTTAACTCTACTCCTACTACTCACATAGTGCTTCTATGAAGAACTAACGTCTCCAGGACACCTCAGGGTGGACAGGACCTCTGAAGATCATCTAGTCCAACCATTCCTGCTCAAGCTGGGTCACCTACAGCAGCGTGACCTGGACCATGTCTAGTCCAGTTGTGAATATGTCCAAGGACGGAGACTCCACAGCTTCTCTGGGCAACCTGTTCCTGTGCCCTTTACCCTCCCATTAAAAGAAATTTTCCTTATGCTCAGCTGGAGCTCCTCAGGTAGCACTTTGTGCCTGTTGACTCGCATCCTCACACTGGGCACTGAGGAGAGTTTGGCTCCATCCCAACAACACCCTGTGCCCCACAGCTGCAATCTCTGCATTAAGATCTGAGCTATAACAAAATCCCTGCACAGTCTGACAAAGAACTCATCACGCTGCACCCCTCACATCTCCCTCTCACTCTTCTCTAAGCTGACCTTGGAGCATGACAGAAATTACATGTTTCAGCTTTGCAAATTCATATTTACCAGACTCATACTCATGATCAATGCCATGGAATGTTCCTTTTCCTGGGACACAAAATAAGGTTTTATTTAGCCTCTCTGCATATCCCGTGCTGGTCCCATACAATTTCTTGTGATGGGCATAGCCAACTCCCCCAGTGAAGAGCTGAGTGTGTGACAACAGCTAAACTGTGAGCATCAACCAAACTGCGTGTGGGTCAATCTGTTACAGTAACTTCTAACAGAATGACTGCCTCACGCACACGAGAAAGATTTTCTGATAGGCTGACGTATATTCTAGAACACATTTGGTGGTGGTTCTCCACACTAAAAACTCTGACCATCCCATGCACTATCTACTGGCTTGAGCATGAGCACATGTGAACGAGGAAAAAGAGTTGCACCACAGATCATGGACTTAAGTGATTCCTGTGCCAAAAATATAACACATGGCCATGGGCAGTTCACTGTTCAAGGAAACACATGAGACTTTAGTATAGAAAGTCATAATTTCAGAGCTAGAAGACGAGCCAACAGCTCCTCTAGGAGAGCCCATCATCCTATACTCTTTTACAAAAGCCACTAACCAAAAGCACTATGATCCTATCAAAACAATAAACTGAGACAGAGACCAAACATCCCTTCAAGAGAACCTGATAAAACAGGAGCTCAGAAAGTCCTAGCAGAAAGGTTATTCTCTTAACAACATCTCCTGGGTGAAAAAATCCCTCCCTGATCTCAAATGGACTCCACCTGCAAACATGAGGAAGATGTAGCCAGCTGACACCAAGGAATGGGATTCCTTGAACTAGTATTGCCAACTCAGCATCCAGACTCTGCTGTTTTATAAAATCGTGAAGAAATACACTACCTATTACTATTATCTAACTCTCCTCTAAAAGTAATTTTAAAATCCTTCCTAACCCCTGAAAAGCATCCAAAATCACAAGATTCGTTAATTATCTTCCTTTAAAACTAAGCCCCGTCTAAACAAGACAAAAATTCTGCTTTTTCTGCAGCCACGCAAAGAGGATGAACAAGCAAACTAAGAATCTCCACAAGGGCATCTGAATTGCACTGTTTTTTCCCAGGCCACATGGACACCCTTGTACCAGTAGCTCCCTGAGAATCCACCTTTATGCCTTTCTTGTAAAGCGTTATCTAGTTTCAGTTTAAAGGCTCCAAATAATGCAAAGTCTTTAAGCCCTCCCATAAACTACTCCCGTAATTAGCCTCCGGCACTGCCAGGAAACTATCACGTTTAAAAGAAATTTGTGTAGCTTTGACTTCCAGTTACCGGATCTCATCGTATCTTCATTGAAAAGACTAAAAATTCTCCACTATCAGATAACTTTTCCGCAGGCAGGGTTTTCCACAAAGCCACTTCTTGACCGACATGCCTGAATAAACAAAGTTCATTAGGGCTTTTCCCGCATGCCTTGTTTTCCAGACCTAGAACATTCCTGTGGCTTCTTTTGAGCCCTGCAGTACTTTGATACCCTGTTTGAGGAGCTGCTGTGACTGCAGCCCTAGCACTGCACACACAAACACGATACACTTCAATACCACCGTCTTAAATAAAATCAGCCTCTTTACTACCACACTTAAAACACAGTACAGCTAAATCCCACAAGTCACTATCTAATCAGTTCCTACCATACAGAGGTGGCAGCATCTGTTTCTGGACTTTACACCTTTCTTCACACTGTATTAAGAACCTTCCCACCCTCGGGATTGTTTAACCAGGAGGCTCAAACCGCGTTGCAGCAGTAACATCTCTGTCATTGACCCTCCCACCAAGCCATCCTGAGCAAACAGCACCAGCAGAGATTAAAGACTCTCTTTTCTATAATTTAAGTCAGTCATGAAGACCTATTAGTATCTGAACAAAGAACTAGCAAGTAACAGATCTGATTAGAAATAACCGACTCATTCATGTCTTCCCGTTAATTATTAAGATTCACGGATTGGTCCTAAGCTCATTCTTAAATTTTGCCTTAATGCCACGAAACAGCACCACAAATCATGCGGTATGACCAAGTCAGATTCCCCTGAGAAATTCAAGTATGCAACAGCAACTGTATTAATGGTTGACTTGCTTAACCAGATCTTGTAATCCCCTCCCGACAAAGGACAGCAGATTTGTTAAAAGTGTTTGTTAAACAAAAACAAAACACCCACACAAGTTTTTCAAGGGTATGAAGCTTGGCTTCAAGGTCTATGGCCATTCATTGTGTTTGCAGTACCTAATTACTCACCATGTCCTAATTTACTCATTTTGTATTTTCACCGGCAATTCATATCAACTCAGGAGAACTGTACTTCCATTCTAAAGCACACTCCATCTTTCCACATACAGGAGCAACATTTGTATTGCTTCTAATCCTTCTATATTTTCCCCCTATTTTTCCAAAACATTTAAATCAGTGACAGGGAACTCAACTAATTTACTTAAATTGGAACCTTCTTGAACTAAAAGGCACTTATTTCTTCATTAAAACCAAACTCCCTGTTCTGCCTCCATCTCACGAGGAAAGTGCAGGATATCCGACCGAGCTGCCTTGTACAGACTAACAAAGCGGAAGACACAACGGCTCAGCAGCGCTGCCGGCTCCAGCTCTCCTTTTACCCCACAAGCCCTTCAGAACTGGGCAGAACTGCCCGTGCCTTTCCCTGGTCCATTCCAATTACCTGTTAATACCTGAAAGTACCGTCACTTAATATTTCAGCTCTGTAAAGCTTGGGGAAGAGGCAGTTATTTGTGATTATGACTGCGCCATTTCCGTCGCTGCCCCTTTCCCCCTGCCTCAGCCCCCGCGGCTGCTTTCCCCGCCCGCACCGTGGTCCTTGGGCACCAGCAGCTCGGGCGGGTTGTTCCTAAGCACCAGCAGCTCGGGCTGGATTAGGAGTTTCTCGCCTTAAAAACACAAAAATGAAGGTGCCCAACGCGGCCGCCCCCTCCGGCCGCGGCGCCAGCTGAGCCCTCGCGGCCGCCGTAGCACGCTACCGTAAACACTGATGGCGCACCGCCCCCCGCCCAGCACCGTATTGACCCCGCGCGCGCAGCCCGCGAAGGCAGCAGAGAGGCCGTGGGAAGCGTCATGGCTTTATTAGCGCGGACACGCAAGCAGCAGCCCCGTGCCCGCCGCCGCCGCTCCTCTTCCTCTCGCGAGGCTCCGCGCCGGGCCCCGCCGCCCCCTCCCCGGCCCTGCGCGGGGCAGCGGGCCGGCTCCGCCCGGCCCCTCCCGGGCTGCGCAGCCGCCGTGGCGCGGCCGCCGCCTCCGCCACTCACCTGGCACCCGGCCGGAAGCGGCGGCTGCGGCGGCGCCGTCCGCTGCTGAACGCCTTCCCCGCTGCACTCCGCTCCGGGTGGTAAACCCTCTTCGCGGCCCGCGGCGGAACCCGCGGGCAGAGCTCCGCGCGCCCAACCGGGTGGCCTTTCCGGAGACACCAAGGCCTCGCGCCTGCAGGGGGCGCTGTCGCCCGTAGCGAACAGCGCGGGAGCGTGACGTCAGCGGGGCGGCCGCGGCGGGGCTGGAGCGTGTGGGGTGTACCGTATTCACCGCAGAGCGGGCAGGCGGCGTCCTACCGTAGTTACCGCAGCTAACGCGGCTCAGAATATATCCAGGTGGATAGGAAAAGATAGGGTAAAATAAAATACTAAATATGAAATAAAACATTTTAAAATTGAATAAAATATTTTAAAATGGAAAAAATATAAAAAGATAAAATGAAATAAAATATTTAAAAATAAATAAGAAGGATGTGGAACTTCTAGAGAGCGTCCACTGTAGGGCAACAAAGATGATTACGGGACTCAAATTTGGATCTTGTGAGGAAAGATTAAGCGAGCTGGACCTGTTTAGCCTGGAGAAGAGAAGACTGAGAGGGGATCTGATCAACATGTACAAGTACCTGAGGGGAGAATGTAAAGAGGATGGGGCCAAACTCTTCTCTGTGGTGGCCAGTGACAGGACAAGGGGTAATGGGTACAAACAGAAACCCAGGCAGTTCCATCTCCATGCGAGGAAGAACTTCCTTCCTGTGAGGGTGCCAGAGCCCTGGCACAGGCTGCCCAGAGAGGCTGTGGAGGCTCCTTCTCTGGAGATCTTCAAAACCCGCCTGGATGCCACCCTGTGCCCCTGCTGTGGGTGTCCCTGCTGGAGCAGGGGGGTTTGGACGATCTCCAGAGAAGGAGATCCAACCTCAATCAACCAACCTTCCAACGTCAATCATTCTGTGATTCTGTGAAATAAAATGAAAATGTTTTTTTAAAACAATGAAATTAATCAAATCATGAAAAATAACCTAAAAGCCAGGGGACTGCTCCCGCAGGGCTGCCCTCCGCTTTGGGGCTGCGCGCGAGGCCGCACTCTGCTTCACCTCCCCCCGAGGCCATGGCACTCCCGGCCCCTCGGGCGCCTCCCCGCCCGGCTGGTGCTTCCTGCTGCGCTGGGCGCTGGGCAGGCGGCCCAGGCGGCGGCGGCGGCGCGGAGAGGCCGCGGGGAGCCGCCCCGCGGAGCATGGCGTACCGCGAGCTGCTGCGGCGCTGGCACGCGGGCGTGCAGGCGGCCGAGGCCGGCGACTGGGAGGCCGCGCTGAGCAGCTTCGGCGGCCTGGAGGACCCGCCGTCGCGCATCTGCTTCAACGTGGGCTGCGTGCACCTGCGCCAGGGCCGCCTGCCGCCCGCGCTGCAGGTGAGCGGGCGCGCGGGGCCCCTGCCCGCGGGAAGCCGCTTCCGCGCACAGCCTGGAAACGGGTGCTGGGAGTCAGTGCCGGGGCAGGTTCGGTGGCGCTGGCCGGGAGCAGGGACCGAAGGCGACGAACTGAAAGGGTCCGAGGGCTCGGTAGCGACACCACTTCCTCGGTGGGGTGTTTTGTTGTTGTTGTTTTCTGTTTTTATGTATTTATTTATTTATTATTTTTGAGGGGATAATGCTACAAAACCAGCGTTTTCTGCATAATCTCTCCTGAAGCCCAAAGGGGCTGATCCGGGGCTGATCCAGGCTGTCCGTCTCTGAGGGCCTGTCTACCCACTCCCCTGTGGGTGCCGATGGAGCGGGCGCTGCGGCTGCGGAACGGGGAGCGCCGCAGCCGGGGCTGCCCCTGCATCGTCCTGCGGGAACTGCCCCGGCCGCCCCAAAGCAGCAGCTCGTCTGGGAACATCCCTGCGCTCGGGGGAGCAGCGCCAGCCCCACTGCCACCGGCAAGGCTGCCGTCCTGACGGGGCTGCCCCAGAGCTTTGTTTCCAGCCCCGACGGACATTTCCAGTCCGCGGGCTGGGACAAAGCTCGGCTCTGCTTCTGCATAGAGCAATGCCTCACTTTTCTTCTCTTTTATAGTGTAATAAATCGCACCATCAAAGTGAGGCATGCTGGTGGGTTCCCTGGGAAGGCGGCCGTCACCCCTGGCTTCCTGCACCGGTAGCACAGCGCAGCTGGGAAGTCTAAGGAAAGTCCAGGGGTTCAGGACTGGCTCATCAGCCGGACACTGTCTGCTCGCAGTGACCACCAAAACCCACCCATCTTTCTCAGAAAAGACACTAAGGATGTTAATTCCCCTGGCTCAGTGTTACCTTGAGCCAGCTGCCATGAGCTGTTATCTGCGTTGATGATTCATGCCTGGATTTAGCTTGCAAACTGGACCAGGAATATTGATCATATAGGTGCATGATGCAAAATCCTGCAGATCTCTCACTGTTTGCCTGCTCACCGCCCCTGGCTGTTTCAGACGGCTCTTTCCAGCCTGACCGGCTCACTGGAATTATTCCTGCAGGTCAGGGAGGCTCAACAGGGCAGAAAGAGGGGTGGAAGGCGATGGCAAACTTTGCTGCAGGCTACTGAGTCTTCAGATTACAAGCGCCTGGGTGGCTCATTAGTTTGCATTTTCTGTTCCAGGAGATCACTGAAAATGTTGCTTGGCTCATGCCACCTCTCCTGCCTCATACAACGCCCAAAGAAGGAGGCTTTGAGCTGCCTTTTCCCTGTGTGCCTGGATGAGCAGCCCCCAGTGGGGCCCATGGCCACACGTGCAGCACAGCCACGGCAGGACAGCTTTGACTGGCCACAACACCCCGCTCGGGGGACAAGTGGAGTGGGGATGCGGGTGGCCGTGCGGGCTGCGTGCGTGTGCCCAGCCGCTGACCTAGCAGCATCTTAACGAGTCTTTGAGAGGTGTCTGTGTTTTTTTCCTTAGGCATTTGATAAAACAGTTGCCAAGGACAACTCTCTAGCTGTTGGCTTCTTTCAGAGAGGGTTTGTCCGTCTGCAGTTAGAAATGTAAGTGAAGTGCTTGCCCGTTTTCTTTTTTTTTTCTTTTGATAATAATTTATCTTCCTAAAATTCACTTTTTCCAGTGATCATAAACAGTTCATGAGGTCCAGTTTGGCCTTGTAAGCCACGTCACAAGTTGACCAGGGTTATCTCCTGTTTACAGAGGAGAACTAAGAGGAGTTACACATCTCTGGGACCTCAGGAGTGGCAGACTAGTATGTGACATTATTCTCCTGTCCGCAAGGAGAAGGAAATCACTCCTGCATGTTTATGTCGCCATTCACTTTTTGAATGGAAATGAAAATTATAATTGCACTGTTTGGTGGGTCTTTACATGTTACATGTGAGCCTGCCCACGCATTCCTGAAAACGGAGTTTGCCCAGGGTGTCTGACAGTTGCTCTCTGCTGAGAGTGGATTATGTGGCCTGAACTCGACCTCACTGGTTTAACATTGGGATTGCCCTATTAGTGTCACTGCATTGACAGTGGCAGCTTCTCTTGATGCTGTCGCTAACTCCTTGTGCAAGTGGGTGCTGTATGGACCTTCCCAGACCCTCTGTTTCACTACTTGCAGCCTCGGAGGCAGCTGCTGCTGAGCTCACTTGCCCTGCATGCCATTGCCCCAGTGCCTCCCTCCCGATGGGGAATTTGTTGCCTTTTTAGGAGCTGAATCAAATTCTGCCCTGAGTAAAAGTGGTGTAAATTCAAACTGATTCCTTTCCTTAGGGTGTCTCCAGAGTTCTGCTAGTATTGATCCATTCATGTGTCTTTGGTACTCACTGGCAGCACTGTTTCTGCAGCCATCTCTTCATTGCCCCTGAGCAGGCTGCTAGGCCAAGCTTGCCAGAGCGAGCTGGGCAGGGAACCGCTGTAAGTTCAGGGATTTGTTAATCCTTGTTCTTGGCACTTTGTCCTCCTGGGAACTGTGACTGCACTTCAGGTACCAAAAAAATCATTCATCCCAAAAAGTAAAGTAATGCAGGTAAGCCCGGAGGAGAGAGAAACCACATCCATTTTGTAGTGAAGACCAATAAAAAGAGGACAGGGAATTTTCTGTGGTCACAAGATTATACATGTCTCCAGTGAAGTAATTCTAACTCAAGCCATTGGGAAGGGAATGATTTTCCTTGCTAGTCTGATTCTTGCACTTCCTAATTATAGTCTAGGCATGTTTTCATTCTTAACATTGTCTCTGCTTTGTAGGTATGAAGAAGCTCTCTCTGATTATCATACGGCTTTCACCCATCTAAGAAAGAATCCGTTCATCGACTACAAGCAGCTAGGGCTGAGATATGTGCTCAATGCATGGGAGGTAATGGTCACTCTGTGTCTCTGTAGTCCTTCCCCTTTGAAGGTGTTCATCAGGTTTTCAGAAATGGGTATTATTACCCTAACTACTTTTCCAGAGAGTACAGTAGCAGAAAAACGATTTTCTGCTTGCAGTTTTTTTTTTTCTTAAAGGATCTTTGAAAAGTTGTGGCAAATTGCTTATAGTTTGACAATTAAAATTGTTCTGAACACTTCTACAGCTCGTTGTATAGGGATGTATTTTTAGCTTAACTGTGTAGACACACACATGCATTTTGTGAACTCTTATGCTCTAAATGCAGAAATAGCTTGAAGTATAGACAGATGGGAACATAATTTGTTTATAATTGAAGCTTAATTTGTTTATGATGAAGCTCATGTGCATGAAAATTTTTCTGACTATAGGCAGAGGTTTTAATATTACCTTTAGGTCTAACCTTATAACCTGGGCTTCAAGTTGCTTGATGATGCTTATCCCTTCTACAGCACTTCCACCTCTACCTCTTACACTGCTCCATGGACCAATCCTGCCACATCCTGTTAAATAAAGACCCGAGCTTAAGTGTACTGTAAATAGTTTTGTAAAAATGCAGTGTTTTAATAGAAGATGTAAGTGGGTGACTGTAAGTTTCATTTCTTCTCTGAAGTGAGTCTATATATGTGGCCTGAAAAGCAGATTCAGGAAAAGGTATTCAGTCCTTCATTTCTATAAAAGGAGTGAAGGGTCATTGTGTATCTCAAACCAAGACTGCCCAGGAACCTGTCATTCAGATTTGTTCAGTTTTTGTGTGCTTTTCACCTGTGTGGGAAGAAGTTGCACTTGCCATTTGTGGTCATTTAAACCTGATTGCTTTTAAAAGCTTCAGTGTCTTTGAACAATATGAATGTCCCCAACAGTCCTTTCCATCAGCTCACACACCTTGGAAACAATGAGTTCCCCCTGAGGAGTAGTCAGCTGCAAAAATGCCCAAAGTGCCTCAGGAGGAAATCGGGACCTTCCTTGGTATGAACAAACAGCTCCTCCCTCCACATGCTGCAGACATTGCCAGAATATGGTGCCGTCCCCGTGCTGACACTTTAGACTCAGAATCTGCTTCCTGATTCAACTGTATCTTATTCTACTCAGATCCAGCTGCGGCTCTCTTGCTTTAAAAAAATATACAAATAAATCTTTCCAGAGAACCGTGTCATCAGATTTCCATGCATGGCTTCTCATATGCTGCATGTGATCCCCTCAGGGGAGAGAAGATGTGCATGGTTCCAAAATCCACAGGTTTTTGCCACTCGCATGGGCATTGCTTCTCAGTTGAGGGGGAGTTTCTGCCTCTCAGAGGCCTGAGTGGCAGGTGCCTTGCTTCTCCAAGAGCATCTTCAAAGTTCCTGTAGGTTTTCAGCATGGCCATTCTACCCAGTAGATGGCAATACCCAGTAATGGCAATATTCTAGTAGCAGGATAAATGAGTGAAGGAAAAGCATCTTGTTATCTGCATCTCTGTTTCAAACACTGCTTACATCCAAATATTTTAAAGCAACTTGCAAGCCAAGAACCATATCATAAAAGGTAGCAAGAGATCTAACAGGGGCCACTGTTGGGCCACTTCTATACACTGTGACAAGAAGAACTTTCCTACTCAAGGGTACAGATCAAGGCTTCCCTACATCCAGTCTGTAAGGTTCCTGCACCCCACACATCATCATAGAACTTCCTTATAAGCTGCTAAAGGCTAGCAGGATACAGCTGACAATTTGTACATTTGCAGCCCACTGCAAAGTGCAGCGTCAGTTAGGTTATTCGGTAGGGAGGGAGAGTTCGAGTGACTTTGCACATCAGAAAAATATTACCCAACTGTATATGAAGAGAAAACCAGACACCTTGGCAAGGAAATTCTCTCTGACCTTTCTGGCCTGGTGTTTTAGTACCAGGTCCCTCTTAGCTAGTTTGCTGAGTGCAGTAGACTGGCTGATTTCCACTCAACCTCAATCTTCCGAGTTAAAGGGCAGATGGTTCTGTTCCCTCCTCACTGCTCTAGGTGCTGTACAGCACTGCAGCAGCACAGTGCCGCCTGGGACAGTGGCAGGAAGCTAAAGCCACCTTAGAAAAGGCTGTTGTGTGGAGACCGGAAGGAAGAACAGCAATCCTGGACCTGGCCCTTGAGCAGGTGCAGGTAAGACTACCACTTTGGGCTGTTTCTGGGGGTACATTGGGCATAAGTTAAAAAATCTAAGACAAAAATGTTCCAGCTGTTACATGTTTAGTCCCTCCTGCCTATCCACTCACATGGTCACCTAGTGATAGAGTCTAAGGCATTTTGAACAGTAAGGACGTAGATATATATGGTGATACTCTTCCTTTTGGGGCTAGTTCTAAATAACAGTTTCCTATTAGCCTCAGTGCAATTCCACTCTTGCTAGATCAGGAAGAACTGGCAGTTTACTAATTTACTTTCCATGGAAGAGTCATTGTTTTGTTACCTCCATACTTCCTTGTCACTTTTGTATCCTTCTAAAGGACAATGGCTTTTTATAGACTCATACTCTTTTCTAGCACCACCTTTGCCCTCTGTGTCAGTGCATTATATCTGCTATTGGATGCCACTCTGTGGGTGTACAGACTCACTGAACAACAACATTCAAAACCAACTGGAAAAACTGATCAGATTTGTTTAACAACCTTTACTTCACTGCCCTCCCTTACCACCCATCCAAAGTCAACAGAGTCAGCCTGTGACTCAGCACTGAGCAGTAGCCTCCGTGATTTTGAATTCATACGTAGGCTAAATCTAAGTGTTGTTTTTCAAGTTCACAACCATAATTTTTCACAACCCTAATGCTTCCCTGTAGATTATTTCCTACAGACAGAGAAGCATTACCTGCTTTTTGCTGGTCTTAATTTAAAATTAATTGATGGCTTTTCCTTGATCTTCTTTCAAAACCCTAGGAGCATCTGTTTTTAGAGCCCATGCAGGTTCCACCTGGGGAATTTTTCAGACCACGAAAGAAGGAAGTTGAAGAGCTGGATTCGAAAGATTTCCTGGGTAAACCTAAGGTAAAAGATAACATCATCTTATCTACAGAATAATCAAACATAGCATATAAAAACATGTGAGGCACATGATGGCTAGGATTAACAACAAACAGGTTAAAATCAAGACTTCTGACATCTCCAGAGAGCATTACTGATGGCCTGGACATCAGTCCCTGCTCTGGGAGAGATCCCAAAGCAGGGTCTCAGGGCTTTCAGCCACTCAGGACATCTGGGAAACACAAAATCAGATTTGTTACAACTGTGCCTTCTTCTATCAAAACTTCACCTTGCTGCTAAAAAATCTTCTCCATCTTAGTCATTATAAGTCTGAGAAAGCAAAGCAGGTACTTAGGGAACCTTATGATTGTCATTTTGCTGACAATTACATTTTCAACGGGAGTAGATTTCTTTTTCCCACTCTTACCACTCCATTCCCAGTGTGACACACATGCACTTGGGTAACAAATGTTTTGTCATGTAGTTAACAAGTCAGCAAAGAACTTCTCTGATCTCTTCTGTGGCCATGGAACATGGCATAAATGTCATGTCAGAGACCTCTTCAGAAAACAGGGACAAGGGCAGTTGAAGTTGTTTTGGGGGTCCAGCTGTGCCCTTTTTATGATGTGCCTGACCACTAGAGAGGTCAGAAGGAAATGAGTCAGTGGCTAATGTTGCTCTCTCTTCATGCAGCTTGGATTCAGTAATTTATTTATCTTCCTGCAGGTGATCTCCTCCATCATTCCCAATGATGAATACATTGGCTTCGAGCCTCTTAGGCCTCAGGTAAGCAGGACATAGTTGTGAATTAAGAATACACAGCAATATCATGCTGCTGTCATAAAGCTCCTCAAGTCTCGGCACCATCAGCATAAGAGTGCATCACTGAAAAAAACATGCAGTTTCTGCCTGTGAATCCCCATATCAGAGCAGATACCGCAGGGTCTTTCAGAGCCAGCTGGACTGCTTCAGCGTTGGCTGGAGGGGACTCAGGCAACAGTGCATCTCCATCCCTTGGAAGATGCATGTTGGTCTCCTCACCATGCCATAACAGCAGTGGAGCCTCTGCTCTCCTCCACATATATTTGCAAAACAATATTGTAAATTTGGCAGATAAACATGGCTGTCTTGCACTGTCATATGAGTTACCTAGAGTAAAGAGTAGGAGGAAAAAACTTGAGTATTCTACACTACCTAGTGGGATAAAGAGAGAGTGGGAAAAAATGAAGGTGCATGCTGGTGAGATGTGGAGCAGCAGATTGGAAGGTGTGGTATGGCAAATGTGGTCGAAGGGGGAAAAGAGGAAATAATGTCTCTCTTCCAAGAGGCAATAAATAAGGTGGCACTTTTTGCTCAGTCACATACTGTTTTAAAATAGATGTTTTTTCCCCCTACAGAAACAAGGCTTTTATGAACCCAGTGCTGATGCTCTGCGGTAAGTGGCCAGTACCACTCTGGTCTCGTTCTTCTCTCACTATTTCTGTTCTGAAAGTCATGTTTTGTCCTCTGATATTTTTGTTTTGAAGACTCTACAAGATCCACACCTACCTTTCAAGCTTGGAGAGAATGCTGAGTGTACAAAAGGCTTGTGTGGCTGCAAGAGATGCTGCAGCTAGTGAGAGTTTTACAGATAGCTCTAAATCAAGAATGTCACAGCACTTTGCAGGAGTCAGTGCAATGGTCTGGGGAAACAGATAGTAATCACATCCTGGCTGGGAAATGGGACTGTGACTAGTTCTGGTTCTTAGGACAAAGCTTCCAACTCCTAGCTACAAACTCTGCCCTGCTAAGCCAAATTAAGCCCTAGTTTAAAAACGTGAAAGTCATTTTATTTTGGTAATATTGTGCCATTGGTACTCGGGGCTAAATTTTAATCATTGTTTTAATCTGGAAGATGTTTATTAGCACAGTGGAAATGTGGCAGTTGCATTTGTGGCAGTTGCATTTCAAGCTCCTTTTGTTCCTAGCTGGTACAAAAGAGTAACAATGGAAATCAGAATTTCCTGCCAGCTGAAAGTTTTGACACATGCCATTTTTCACCAGTGCAATGTTTTGGATAAATGTCATCTCAGGATTAGGGCTCCAAGATTACTAACAGTACTTTTATTCCTCTTCTCTCTAGGGACCGTGAATCAGGCTACTATCGAGTTTTGTCCCATTTTTACCCTGAGGACTCAGAAAAGTTGGCAGTGAAAGCCAACAGTTTGGTCTTTGTGCTGACCAGAGGAGCAGATGGCTGGGCTACAGCCATACATGATGGACAGGTAAGGCCAAAGCCTGGATCTCCCAGTACTTCCCAAACAAAAATCTATCGAAGGATTCTTCACAAAAATACTCAAAAAACCCCAACCATCTTGGTGTGTTAGAAATAGAAAGCACTGATAATAGATTAACAGGTAAAAATAAAATAAAGGACAGGCAGAAATGAATAGGGTTTTTTTTAAAGAAAGAATGGCATCACAAACACTGTTGTGACCTGAAGCATTCAATGTATTCCTAAGTCATGTTTGTAAAGGGAGTGTGGCAACAACAGTCTATGCCAACGTGAAATCATTCAAAATACTGAGATTTGAAGCAGTGAAACCGTGAGAAGTTACAGAAAAATTTGAATATCGTAGTTGACTGGTCGCTGAAGTGACAGATGAAATCCAAAGTCAATAAATATATTATGCGTTGGTAAAAAATGTAATTACTCATAATGATCAGTTGATGCAGATTAGGGGCTGCATCTACCATCACAGCCAATTCTTGGCTCATTTTCTGCTCTGCTTTGTGTTCTGCAGAAGCTGCATATACCAGCCTCTCTCCTGGAGCATGTTCCTACCCCAAAGGTGGATAAATTGGTGAGATGCTAACCTTGTAACTAGAGGGAGAGGAAGGGACCAAGAAATACATTCAGGACATTTGTTTGTAAGATTAGTGCAGGAGAGGATAACTGTGTGTTATTAACACAAGTTGTTTCACCTCGAGCAAAGACCAAGTACTTTTTGAACTGGAATAGAAAAGTTAAGAGCAGGGGAAAAAAATGCACATTTATTCTGCGCTTATGATCTCTTACCGGCAAAACCTAAGAGTTTAGGCATATGGCCAAGCCTCAGTGGCTTTCATTTCAGGCTGAGCGGGATCATTATAACCTGCTGCAGCCTGTGTCCTCAACACTGGCCTTGCTCAGTTTCCAATGTCTTCTGCTTAATGCTTTGCTGTGTTGTTCTGTTGCAGAAGATCAGCAATGGGATTCCCCTCCCTCCTGCCAAGGTGCCTCCCAGCCGACTCCCTGTGAAACAAAAGCCAGGTAGCCCCTGTGCCAAGGATGTCAACGGGTATTACCTGAAATTCTGTGCCAAAACCTCACCGTTTTAGGCGTGTGTGAGGAGACTGCCCCCTGCAGCAGCGGCTCCCTCTATGTTACCAGACTGCAAAATATTTCTGGGGGGTCTGTGCTTTCTGCATGCACTGTTGATGTGTTTTGTTTTGTTTTCTGTTCTGTAGAATCTCCTGAAGGAGAAAATGCCTCTGCAAATGATGATGTTTCCCAAATGGACTTTAAGGTGAGATGTTTTACAAATCAAAAGTTTCACAAAATAAAGCTACTACAGCCTCAGGAGAACAAAGTTGTAAAAACTGCTAGAGGAATTCTTAGTCAGATCCTACAAAAGTCCTGAGATGCCCAAAAATCACTGGAAAAACTTCTGCCTGTATTTTCACTCCAGAGATGGCCCTTTCGTTCCAGCGACACATTCCTTCCTTCATCACTCCTTCCTTCCTTCATCACTCCTATGTCTGTTACCATACTGCTTTGTGAGGGAGCCCAAAGTTGTGCCTTCCCAAAGTAGTGCCCATTTTTCACCTTCCAGGGAGCTGAGCTGTGCAGGTTGCAACTGCAACAAGTGCTCAGAAATGCAGTTTGCAGCCTGTTTTTTTGAGAGACACGTCTCTGAATTACCCACTCTTCCCTTTCCTCTCTTCCTGTGAAGTATTTTCTAAGTACTGTAGCAATTTGAACATTCAAATTTGATTTCTTCTGGGAATACATCCTCTAATGTGTCTCCATATCATTACCAACCACTGTCTTCTACACTGGAAAGTGTGGCGTGTCTGAGAGAACTGGAACTACTACTGTGTCCACATGGGGCCAACACCCTTGTGTGTCTGTCAGCTTCAGATCTCCATCAACTCTGTTGCCTTTGGCTTTGCCATGCTTATCCAGTGATATTGGAGTCATCTTTTGTCATCTGTGCTTTAAGCAGAAAAGCAGCAGAACAGGGGCCCTTGCCTGCATCTCTCCATCTGATTAGAAGATGAGGCCTTGTTTTGTAGGTAACGTCCTATATGGATTTGGG
The DNA here is from genome assembly GCF_059628265.1 of Tinamus guttatus. Taxonomy (NCBI): domain Eukaryota; kingdom Metazoa; phylum Chordata; class Aves; order Tinamiformes; family Tinamidae; genus Tinamus; species Tinamus guttatus. The sequence continues at coordinate 4,753,620 of NW_028288831.1, forward strand.
AGGGGTCTGTGCCATCCAGCTCAGAGACAGGCTTCTTGGGGTCACAGTAGGAACATTAGATCCTGGACTATGACCCATTGCATTGTTTCTGCTCTGTAATTCAGACCTGCATTTGGACACTGCATTGTCATTATGTGATGACATTGAGCTGAAAGGTTTGTGTCTGTGTCACCTTTCTCAATATGAGAGAGAGTCCGGAATAACCAGATTGTCCTAAAATACTGTGCTGTGTTTCTCAACAGATCCCACGGACACAAGAAGAAGTATTATCCAGCACAGACAGACCCACTGTGCTGAGAGTCCGCTGTGACTGCACCATAGCGCTGAGAGCAGGCGAGGTGCCATCCCTGCCAGACCTGCGCGCTCTGCTGAGGGAGAAGTTCAGCCAGCAAGCAGAGCAGGGGATGTTGAGGTACGCTGTGGAACAATCTGGGGAGCATCCATGCCCTCAGTGTGTACACTGACACCTGCAGCACGTGATGGAGAAGCTGCAATGATGGCCACCTCAGTAGTCCAGGGAAGCTCTGTAGACCCAAAGGATCTTCCCAGGAAGCTACACAATGGTAGAGAAACAGGAGTGAACATGAAGAAAAACTCTGCACAGGTACAGCTGATGCATATCTGATTTTCTCCAGCTCAGCTCAACTCAGCTTTTAAAATCCTTTAGGATTGACACAAGGCAATTTGGGAGTCAGATATGTGAGTTAGTCCTGGCATGAGGTGTCCCTGGCTCTTAACATCCCTGGAGGAATACAGTCAATGAAGTCAAGAGAATTCAGGATCTTACCCTCAAGCAAAGTGTCCAGGCACACGGGTTTCTCCCTGATGGGATCGTGTCTGTCCAGTGAGCAGGGAGCCACAGTGACAAGGTCAGAGGTGGTTTGCAAAGGAAGCTTTGTAAGACTCAAGTTTTTATGGTGCTAGAATTACCTCTAGGTTTGGCTTTAAGTCATCTCAATGAATTATTGCAGCTGCAGGCATTCAGACAGCAAAGAACTGGTTGCAGTTCTGGGAGAGGAAGAGCTGGCAAAGAGATGGCAACAGTTGGCAGAGGGCAGACTGACACTCTGGTGTGAGGTATGTGCACTTTATGTGACCTGCTTTTACGCTGTGCTGGACTGTAAGGTAGTCTCTGCTTTGCGATTGCAACCTCTCCTCTGGCTTTCTCCTGTAGGGCTCAGATTCCGTCTCAGGCAGACCGACCCTCTACAGGCTGCTGGCTCAGCACGATTACCTGGCACAGGGGCCAGGGGACCTGGAGTTCAGCAAAGGAGACACCCTGGACGTCCTCTCTGAAGGTAGCTCTCTAGTTCCGTTGACAATAATACTCTGCTGGGCAAGGCTTTCAGAGTCTGTTACAGGGAGGGAGTGGGGATAGTGAGGAGTAGATGGCTTCTCTGCAGTGCTGTTTCAGACTTGAGCCTTCAAGATGTGCAAGCTTGCAGCAATGAAAACTCTCATTAAGCCTGCTCATATAGACAGGGCTCATGCTACTCCTTTATGTTTTTCCAGTGAATGAGGACTGGCTTGAAGGACACTGCAATGGCAAGACTGGCATCTTCCCCAAATGCTTTGCAACTCAGTCTGGTTGTGATACTACATGCCTATAGGCAACAGGGACCTATTCCTGCTGGGCTACACAGAGAGCCCACTGCCATCAGTCCTGTCTCCCGTGGGTCAGAGACACTAGTACAACTACCAGCTCTTTGAGACCACAGCCAGCCCATCAAGGCGCTCTGCTGAAGCTGGCTACTCTGGACAGGAGATGTCCCACACCTAGGGATCCTGTGGGGTGAGGTCCAGACATCTGGCAGGATTTTCTACAGCCTGTCTCAAGACCTGTCATTTTTACCTCTGTTCTTACAGTGCCAAAGATACGATTGTCGGGGTCAGAGAGAAGATTGAAAGATTTGGCATTTGGCTACAGGAAATGCTCATGCAGCAACCGGAGGAGCAAACCTAGACTTTAGGTTTGAGACTTTAGGAGCTCAGACTAATGGGTAGGAAGAGGTTCTTCTAAATGGAGGAGTTTACAAGCTCTCCCTCTGCTGCTCAAATTCAGTTTGGGGAAACCGAGTCTTGCTCTAATGAGGCTGAGCGTAGCTATTTGTGAGCAGGAGGCAGACCCACTTTCCTGTGCCCATTTGCCACACATTCTCACTTGCACCAGAGATCAAGCTGCTGCTCTCTTTTTGAAAGCCTTCTGTAAGTGGTTCACACTGGGTTATTTGAGGTGACATCAAGGATTAGGCCCAGCTCCATATATCATCACAGCAAATACCTGGGGATCTGCAAGAAAGCAAAGGGCACTTGTCACTTCAGTGCCCAAGATCTCTTTGGCTCTTTTATAAAGTCCTTGAAAAGTTTTGTCTGGATTTTACTGTCCCATCCCATGTGAGCAGCAGTCCTGCAGCATGGAGGAAAAGACTGCTGTGAAAACGCTCGTGCTCATAGGGACTCTGGGCTATGGCAGAGGCACTCGCTTGGGGGCTGGGAAGAAATGCCTGTTTGGTTCCTATAGGTGAGCTGTGCTGGGCAGTGCTGTTTTAAGTAAAATACTCAAGTGCCTGGAGCTGGAACCTACTGTGGATTAAGTGTCTGACTAAGCTGGCTATGTAACCTGAATATAAAATAAACACTGGATGAGTGATGGCAACTTTTAAATCAACTGCTGATTATATTTTTCTGCTGAAAGGTGCCCGTAAAGCTTTTAAAGACACCTGACAATCCATCCTTGGGCAAATAGTCTGTCACATGTTCAAAAAAAAAAAAAAAAGAAGGGAAAACAAATAGATCTTGGTTCAAGTCAAGGTATCCATTCCAGTGCACAGCGCGAGCTACAGAAAAGGTCACCCCTCTCCTCTGAGCAGTCCCACACTGGGGGCCTCATGAGAGTTTTGCTGGCCACCACGGTTTGCCAGCACTGATTCCCCCTCAGAGCTCTGGGTGGCTCTCTGCAGGCAGCCTCAGCTTTGCTTTCCGGGGCCCTCCTCAAGTTGAGGCAGAATGGCTGGGAAGCAGTACAGGCTAGTTGTGCTTCTGCTGCGGGCACCCTGCAGCTGCAGAACCTCTCCCACCATCCCTGCACCTCACCTGCACCTGCTTACAGAGTGGTGGGGCAGCCTGTGAGAGGGCATCTCAGCAGGACTGGAACTGCCAAGGGCTGGAAGCTGTCTGTATGTTACACTGGAAATCTCAATGGCCAGCAACCTCCAGATTTGAAAAAGACAAAGGACTTTATTTCTAGCTTGAATTTATCTGGCTTCCTCTTCCAACCACCAAGTCTCAGCCTTTGCCAGCTGGACTGAAGAAATTTATGGAGTCAGAAGTCTTTTCCTCTTGGAAGGATGTAGAGAGTTCATGTTAACTTTGACATCTTTGAGGTATTTACAGAAATGACCTAGTCAGACCCAGTAAGACCCAGATGGGTCTTATGCCATCATCTTTTTCCAACTTCTT